>NC_064626.1:1046115637-1046715637 GCF_023864275.1 Schistocerca cancellata
CATTAACGTCAGATTTTGCAGCACTGTCCTAACGGATACGTTCGTCCCACATTGACTTCGCTGTTATTTCACGCAGTGTTGTTTGCCTGTCAACACTGACAACTCTACGCAAACGTCGCTGCTTACGGTCATTAAATGAAGGGCGTCGGCCACTGCATAGCTGTGGTGAGAGGTAACGGCTGAAATTTGTATTATCGGCACGCTTTTAACATTGTGATCTCGGAATACTGAATTCCCGAACGATTTCCAAAATGGAACGTCCCATCATTCCGCGTTATATGTATGTTAATTCCGGGCGTTCCTTCACAATCACGTCGGAAACCTTTTCACATGAATCACCTGAGTACAAATGACAGTTCCCCCAATGCACTGCCCTTTTATATCCTCTGTACGCGATATTACCGTCATCTGTATATGTGCATATCGATATCCGGTGGCTTTTGTCACCTCAGTTTAGTTGGAAATTCTACGGGGTTTGACGTTGTTGTGGTCTTCAGTCCAGAGACTCTTTTGATGCAGCTCTCCATGCTACTCTACCCTGTGTAAGGTTCTTCATCTCCCAGTACCTACTGCAACTTACATCCTTCTGAATCTGTTTAGTGTATTGATCTCTTGGTCTCCCTCTACGATTTTTACCTTCCACGCTGCCGGCCAATACTAAATTGGCGATCCCTTGATGCCTCAGAATATGCCCTACCAACCGATCACTTCTTCTAGTCAAGTTGTGCCACAAACTTCTCTTCTCTCCAATTCTATTCAATACCTCCTCATTAGTTATGTGACCTACCTATCTAATATTCAGCATTCTTCTGTAGCACCACATTTCGAAAGCTTCTATACTCTTCTTGTCTAAACTATTTATCGTCCACGTTTCACTTCCATACATGGCTACAATCCATACAAATACTATCAGAAACGACCTCCTGACACTTAAATCTATACTCGATGTTAACAAATTTCTCTTCTTCAGAAATGCTTTCCTTGCCATTGCCAGTCTACATTTTATATCCTCACTACTTCGACCATCATTAGTAATTTTGCCACTGCTTCCAGTTGATGTCCCTCGACTCTTATAACTGCCATCTGGTTTCTGTACAAATTGTAAATAGCCTTTCGCTCTCTGTATTTTACCCCTGCCACCTTCAGAATTTGAAAGAGAGTATTCCAGTCAACATTGCCAAAAGCTTTCTCTAAGTCTACAAATGCTAGAAACGTAGGTTTGCCTTTTCTTAATCTATTTTCTAAGATAAGTCGTAGGGTCAGTGTTGCCTCACGTGTTCCAACATTTCTACGGAATCCAAGCTGATCTTCCCCGAGGTCAGCTTCTACTAGTTTTTCCATTCGTCTGTAAAGAATTCTGTTAGTATTATGCAGCCGTGGCTTATTAAACTGACAGTTCGGTAATTTTTACATCTGTCAACACCTGCTTTCTTTGGGATTGGAATTATTATATTCTTCTTGATGTCTAAGGATATTTCGCCTGTCTCATACATCTTGCTCACCAGATGGTAGAGTTTTGTCAGGACTGGCTCTACGAAGGCCATCAGTACTTCTAATGGAATGTTGTCTACTCCCGGGGCCTTGTTTCGACTCAGGTCTTTCAGTGCTCTGTCAAACTCTCCACGCAGTATCATATCTCCTATTTCATCTTCATCTACATTCTCTTCCTTTTCTAGCCCCTGTAAATGTCTTACAATTTAAAACCTGGTTCCTGAATCTCTGTCTTACCATTATATAATCTATCTGATACCTTCTAGGATCTCCAGGCTTCTTCCATGTATGCAACCTCCTTTTATCATTCTTGAACCAAGTGTTAGCTGTTGTTGTTGTGGTCTTCAGTCCTGAGACTGGTTTGATGCAGTTCTCCATGCTACTCTATCCTGTGCAAGCTTCTTCATCTCCCAGTATCTACTGCAACCTACATCCCTCTGAATCTGCTTAGTGTATTCATCTCTTGGTCTCCCTCTACGATTTTTACCCTCCACACTGCCCTCCAATGCTAAATTTGTGATCCCTTGATGCCTCAAAACATGTCCTACCAACCGATCCCTTCTTCTAGTCAAGTTGTGCCACAAACTTCTCTTCTCCCCAATCCTATTCAATACCTCCTCATTAGTTACGTGATCTACCCACCTTATCTTCAGCATTCTTCTGTAGCACCACATTTCGAAAGCTTCTATTCTCTTCTTGTCCAAACTAGTTATCGTCCATGTTTCACTTCCATACATGGCTACACTCCATACAAATACTTTCAGAAACGACTTCCTGACACTTAAATCTATACTCGATGTTAACAAATTCCTCTTCTTGAGAAACGCTTTCCTTGCCATTGCCAGTCTACATTTTATATCCTCTCTACTTCGACCATCATCGGTTATTTTACTCCCTAAATAGCAAAACTCCTTTACTACTTTAAGTGTCTCATTTCCTAATCTAATTCCCTCAGCATCACCCGACTTAATTTGACTACATTCCATTATCCTCGTTTTGCTTTTGTTGATGTTCATCTTATATCCTCCTTTCAAGACACTGTCCATTCCGTTCAACTGCTCTTCCAAGTCCTTTGCTGTCTCTGACAGAATTACAATGTCATCGGCGAACCTCAAAGTTTTTACTTCTTCTCCATGAATTTTAATACCTACTCCGAATTTTTCTTTTGTTTCCTTTACTGCTTGCTCAAGTGTTAGCTATGATTAAGTTATGCTCTGTGCAAAATTCTACCAAACGGCTTCCTCTTTCATTTCTTCCCCCCAAACCAAATTCAACTACTACGTTTCCTCCTCTCCCTTTTCCTACTATAGAATTCCAGTCACCCATGACTATTAAATTTTCGTCTCCCTTCACTATCTGAATAATTTCTTTTATCTGATCATACATTTCATCAATCTCTTTGTCATCTGCGGAGCTAGTTGGCATATAAACTTGTACTACTTGTACTACTGTGGTAGGCGTGGGCTTCGTATCTATCTTGGCCACAATAATGCGTTCACTATGCTGTATGTAGTATCTTACCCGCAGTCCTATTTTCCTATTCATTATTAAACCTACTCCTGCATTACCCCTATTTGATTTTGTATTTATAACCCTGCATTCACCTGACCAGAAGTCTTGTTCCTCCTGCCACCGAACTTCACTAATTCCCATTATATCTAACCTTAACCTATCCATTTCCCTTTTTAAATTTTCTAACCTACCTGCCCGATTAAGGGATCTGACATTCCACGCTCCGATCCGTAGAACGCCAGTTTTCTTTCTCCTGATAACAACGTTCTCCTGAGTAGTCCCCGCCCGGAGATCCGAATGGGGGACTATTTTACCTCCGGAATATTTTACCCAAGAGGACGCCATCATCATTTAATCATACAGTAAAAATTACGGCTTTAGTTTCCCCTTGCTTTCAGCCGTTCGCAGTACCAGCACAGCAAGGCGGTTTTGGTTAGTGTTGCAAGGCCAGATCAGTCAATCATCCAGGCTGTTGTCCCTGACTCTACTGAAAAGGTTTCTGTCCCTCTTCAGGAACCACACGTTTGTTTGTCTGGCCTCTCAACAGATACCCCTCCGTTGTTGTTGCACCTACGGTCCGTTATCTGTATCGCTGAGGTATGCAAGCCTCGCCACCAACGGCAAGGTCCCATGGTTCATGGGGGGAGGGGAGTGGGGGAGGGGGGTTCTACGGGGTATCCCAGGAGAAATGGTCGCTATCCAGGGATATGACAGAAACGCTCATTTGCAGAAAAACTTCTTATGGGCATAATATGCTATATTCCAAATGGTTTTCAAGTACTTGGTGTTGGGGTAGCAGCGCGCACGTATTTGCATTGACGTTTTATTCCAGCTTAACTATAACTGTTTCTTTCTCCCTCGCGTATTTCGTCAATTTACAGCGTGATTATAATTAAAGATAAACTTTCAAAACGCTGTAGAACTAACACCACTGGTCAGAATGACGTCAAAATTGCAACGGAATATTATCGGAGAAGGGGAAAACGTATGGCAGAAGAATAAAAACAGTGTGAAAATTGATCAATACGTGGCTCTGTGTGTCTCTGAAAACATAAATGAAAACACCTGTCATGCGCACGACTTATTGAAGTTGGTATAAACACGCCGGGCACACAGATTTTACTCCTTTCGCGTCTGCGACGTTCGCCATGTCTGTCTCAACGCAGGATCTGCATACGTCGCTCTGCAGAAGTTCCGGACACTGAAGGGTTTGAAAAATGGCGTTGGTCCGATGACTGCCGTGGGTCTGGAGAAAATAATTCGAAAATTCGAAAAGACGGGTTCTTTTGGCGTGCCATTGGTAGAGGGAGAAAACGAATTGATTCGACGTCAGTGGAAGCAGTGGCCACAGCGATGCAGGAGAAGACGAGTGGCGGTGTGCAAACGTGTAGTGCACAGAGAATTTCCCGAACAGTGGACATACCCGGGAGCACGGTGCGTAAAATTCTACGAAACATCCTTCTTTACTATCCATTCAAAACTACCCATGTTGACGAGTTGCTTCCTGTTGACCTCCCAGCAAGAGAGACCATTGCTTTAGAATTTCTTGCTCGCATGGACGTGGACAATGGTTGGCCGTGGAAGATCTTGTGGACAGACGAAGCCCACTTCCATCTGGCAGGATATGTCAATACACAAAAATGGTTCAAATGGCTCTGAGCACTATGGGACTTAACTGCTGAGGTCATCAGTCCCCTAGAACTTAGAACTACTTAAACCTAACTAACCTAACGACATCACACACATCCATGCCCGAGGCAGGATTCGAACCTGCGACCGCAGCAGTCACGCGGTTCCAGACTGAAGCGCCTAGAACCGCTCGGCCACCGCGGCCGGCTGTCAATACACAGAATTGTCGAATACGGGCAACGGAAAATCCACACGCAAATCAACCAGTACCATTTGATCCTGAAAAGGCCACTGTGTGATTTGGGTTTACGGCATCTTTCATCATAGTACCATATTTTTTCGAAAAGACAGGTCCTTTCGGTCCTGTTACCTATACCGTCAATGGTAAACGCTATGGGTGTCTTTTCCGTAACCACGTCATTCCAGCTCTCCAACAGTGTGGATGTGTGGGTGGGATGATTTTTATGCAAGATGGAGCACCTCCGCACATTGCAAATCCAGTTAAGCAGCTGCTGAAGCACCACTTCTGAAATGCTAGAATTATCAGCCACCACTTCCCTACAGCCTGGCCGTCCCTATCACCTGATCTTAATTCGTGTGACTTCTGGCTGTGGGCTATCTGAAAGATGTTGTGTTCAGTGTTCCGATTGCAAAACTTAGCTGCATTGAAGGCTCGCATTGCGCAACACATTCTGAACGTGACTCCGGAAACACTTCGATCAGTTGTGGAACATTCTGTTTCTCGAATTCAACTTGCGACAGAAAACCGTGGACAGCATACTGAACATGTTTTGCAACAGTCCAAGGAAATTAATTATCCGATTTGGTTTTGATTGATGCTTTTATGTGATTTTTTACCTCAGGACAATTAAAAACCGATTTTTCCCATCCGATGTAATATGACCTTGCCGTGGTGGATGGGCTCACGTAACTAATAGTATCACACCTGCACACCCATGCACACTGAGTAGTACAGTTTGTTTAACGTCAAACGTACACCTTAGCCATTGTTGTACGATTCATTTGTCATTTGTAGTCGACCACTATTAAATTATGATACTTACAGCGCCATCTATTGCTACATTTTGTAACTATTTATTTTTCGTCTGCCATACGTTTTCCCCTTTCTTAGATAATATTTCGTTGCAGTTTGACGTCATTCTGACCAGTGGTGTTATTTCTACTGCGGATTGAAAGTTTAACTTTAGTTGTAATCACCCTGTACGAGGTGCATTCAAGTTCTAAGGCCTCCGATTTTTTTTCTCCGGACTGGAGAGAGATAGAAACATGCGCATTGTTTTAAAATGAGGCCGCTTTCATTGTCAATACGTCCCAGAGATGGCAGCACCGTACGGCAAATGGAATTTTACCGCCAGCGGCGAGAATGAGAACTGTTTTAAATACTTAAAATGGCGACGTTTTCCTTACTTGAACAGCGTGCAATCATTCGTTTTCTGAATTTGCGTGGTGTGAAACCAATAGAAATTCATCGACAGTTGAAGGAGACATGCGGTGATGGAGTTATGGATGTGTCGAAAGTGCGTTCGTGGGTGCGACAGTTTAATGAAGGCAGAACATCTTGTGACAACAAACCGAAACAATCTCGGGCTCGCACAAGCCGGTCTGACGACATGATCGAGAAAGTGGAGAGAATTGTTTTGGGGATCGCCGAATAACTGTTGAACAGATCGCCTCCAGAGTTGGCATTTCTGTGGGTTCTGTGCACACAATCCTGCATGACGACCTGAATATGCGAAAAGTGTCATCCAGGTGGGCGCCACGAATGCTGACGGACGACCACATGGCTGCCCGTGTGGCATGTTGCCAAGCAATGTTGACGCGTAACGACAGCATGAATGGGACTTTCTTTTCGTCGGTTGTGACAATGGATGAGACGTGGATGCCATTTTTCAATCCAGCTCAATGGAAGCACACAGATTCACCGCCACCAAAAAAATTTCGGGTAACCGCCAGTGCTGAAAAAATGATGGTGTCCATGTTCTGGGACAGCGAGGGCGTAATCCTTACCCATTGCGTTCCGAAGGGCACTTCGGAACAGGTGCATCCTACAAAAATGTTTTGAAGAACAAATACCTTCCTGCACTGCAACAAAACGTCCGGGAAGGGCTGAGCGTGTGCTGTTTCACCAAGCAACGCACCCGCACATCGAGCTAACATTGCGCAACAGTTTCTTCGTGATAACAACTTTGAAGTGATTCCTCATGCTCCCTACTCACCTGACCTGGCTCCTAGTGACTTTTGGCTTTTTCCAACAATGAAAGACACTCTCCGTGGCCGCACATTCACCATCCGTGCTGCTATTACCTCAGCGATTTTCCAGTGGTCAAAACAGACTCCTAAAGAAGCCTTCGCCGCTGCCATGGGATCATGGCGTCAGCGTTGTGAAAAATGTGTACCTCTGCAGGGTGATTACGTCGAGAAGTAACACCAGTTTCATCGATTTCGGGTGAGTAGTTCATTAGAAAAAAAATCGGAGGCCTTAGAACTTGAATGCACCTCGTATACCTCTTCTTTTACTAAGCAGGGATGACATGAAAAGAGGGCAACGATTTTTACCTCACGATCCCATGAAAGGTTTAGTGGCTGGATATTGGATTTCAGAATTAGTGATTACAATAAAATTTTGCTCAAATAGGAGGATCAGTCATAAAGAAGCATCTTACTTATTCAACGGCGTAAGCGCGTGGGACTAGCTGAAAGACTTGTAGTCTTATTAAGAACATATTAGCAGTTCTGCCATTGCTTTTTTAACAAAGGGATGCTGTGAACGTGTTATTTGAAACTGAAGTAATGACAGAATTTTCTGAAGGTATCTGACTTTGAAATCCCAGAACTAAATATTATAGAAGACGAGGTTTTTACATATTTTGGTCCCGCAATTTACACCATCAGCATTGACAATTTCTGCTGGCCATATGCATCTCTTTGTTATCGGCGTATGTTGCAATAAAAAGATGGATAATTATATAATAGAGTGATGGTTAATGTTAATTAAATTATCAAAACAACTGATTGAATTAACTGAAATACATTCTACGTTATTTACGTAAATATTACACGTTAGAAAATAGTTATCGCACTTGTAATGGAAAAGGCGTCTAAGCGTAACTAGAGGTAAAACATCTCCCTCGCTGCCGCGAGGGAGATGTAAAAATATTCGTTCATGTTTTAAAACAAAATACATTACAAAGCGTAGTTAAAGTTTCTTAAACGTGGCTCATCGATGCTCTGTCGATATGGGGGTGTGACATATGCACCCTCGAATGACGGTAACGATATATACACTAATTATAATTCATATTAATATCAGCTAACACTCCTCTGCAGAGTGAAAATTTCATTCTGATATATATACATATATTCGAGGGTGCATATGTAACACCCCCATATCGACAGAGCATCGATGAACCACGTTTAAGAAACGTACATTGTTTTGTAAGTGCTATTCGACCATTTGCATCAATCTTTTCTTTCGTTCATGAGTCTTTTAGTTTGTCTCCACCAGATGGTGGCATTTCACAGTTCATATTTTTTGATAGTATTCATTTCGTATTGATTAGATTCGTATAGTATAAAAATAAAACAAAGATACATAAGTACATATACAAATAATTAGAGGTTTCTTGTAACATAGAACATATACATAAAATGATAATTAATTGAAACCCTCAGCTGCCGACAGGTATTGTTGACATATCTTGATGGGGACAGCCGAAAATGTGTGCACCGACCGCGACGCGAACCCGGGTTCTCCTGCTTGCATGGCACACGCCCTATTCATCTGAGCCACCGAGGACACGGATGAATAGCGCGACTGCAGGGACTTATCCCTTGCACACTTCCCGTGAGACCTACATTCCCAGCCGTCCACAATCTACATACACATTTTCGGCTGTCCCCATCGATGTAATCAACAACACCTGTCGGCAGCTGAGGGTTTCAATTAATTATCATTTATTCTAGAGAAGGTGCACGGTCATCAATGGTATCTGTTCTTTCGAGAGCAGTTACTATCTTCATACACATAAAATTATTGTAAATTCTTTGAGTAGTCTCTTTGAAAAAGGTCTTTGCACTTTTAAGCTTAAGTTCTCACATTGATTGACGTTTGCAAAATTTAACAGTTTCTTATTCTCCTGTATTGTCCTGTTCCATCAGCGTCCGAAACGATGGCTCGTCGCGACGTATACGTTGTACTCCCGCAGATGCTGTCCAAAGCAGTTACGAGTCGCGAGCGCGGAGTCTGGAACGTCTCACCAGTACTCCAGTTGCAGCAACAGATAGAAGCGGGAAAAACTTCAGGCAGCCGTGTACTTGAAACACATTACACAGCAGTATCAGGAGTTTGGCATGCCTTTGACAAAGGCACACACTAACATTTACATTTACAATATAGACATATACAAATAATTACAGGTTTCCTGTAACATAGAACATATACATAAAAGTATTGTGAATTTTCCGGGGATACTCTTATTTGTCTTTAAGGTGTGATGTGGTCAATATTGCTTTTAATAGGTCTAGATTTCACTTCTCTATCTTCGTTGTTTCCTATTAGTAGTGTACATAAAACACAGTACATATGGTCACTTAAAACATTTTTAAACTATCGTTGCACTACACAGCTCCTAATGGTGGGGAGTACCAAGTTTACCATCCCACACTTTTACTGTCCTGGGAATTATGCCCATTTGTTGTATCCATGATCATTACTTATAGTGTTTATTCGAAATACTGCCACAAGTGCCCACACAGCATCGTAGATATCGCTTTAGACAGGAGAATCCTACGATCTTTAACGATTGAGGTAATGCCAAAAGATAACTCGCAAGGTGTGGTATGTTTACTATGCTGTATGGACCTGTGTACAGTAACTATCATTTACAGTTTTTCTTACGGAGAGCTGAAGATTGGGGATGAGTGCATAGAAGTACTTCACTGAAGCGGCAAAGAAACTGGTACGCTTATTCAAATACAGAGATATGTAAACAGGCAGAACACGGCGCTGCGTTCGGCAACGCCTATGTAAGACAACAAGTATTTGGCGCAGTTGTTAGATCGGTTACTGCTGCTACAACGGCAGTTTATCAAGATTTAAGTGAGTTTGAACGTGGTGTTATAGTCGGCGAATGAGCGATGGGTCACAGCATCTCCGAAGTAGCGATGAAGTGGAGATTTTAACGTACGACCATTTCACGAGTGTACCGTGAATATCAGGAATCCGGTAAACATCAAATCTTCGACATCGCTGCGGTCGGAAAAAGATACTGAAAGAACGGGACCAACGACGACTTAAGAGAATCGTTCAACGTGACAGAAGTGCAACCTTTCCGCAAATTGCCGCAGATTTCAGTGCTGGCCCATGAACAAATGTCAGCGTGCAAGCCACTCAACGAAATATCATCGATATGGGCTTTCGGAGCCGAAGGCCCACTCGTCTACCCTTCATGACCGCACGACACTAAGCTTTATGCCTCGCCTGGGCCCGTCAACACCGACAGTGGACTGTTGACGACTGGAAACATGTTGCCTGGTCGGACGAGTCTCGTTTCAAATTGTATCGAGCGGATGGACGTGTACGGCTGTGGAGATAACCTTGCGAATCCGTGGGCCCTGCATGTCAGCTGTGAACTGTTCAAGCTGGTGGAGGCTCTGTTATGATGTGAAGAGTGTGCAATTGAAGTGATATGGGACCCATGATACGTCTAAATACGACTCTGACAGGTAATATGTACGTAAGCATCCTGTCTGATCACCTGCAGCTATTCATGTCCTGTGTGGATTCCGACGGACTTGGGCAATTCCAGTAGGACATTGCGACACCCCACATGTCCAGAATTGATAGTGGCTCCAGGGACACTCTTCTGAGTTTAAACACTTCCGATGGCCACCAAATTCCCCATACAACATTATTGAGCATATCGAGGATGCCTTCCAACGTGCCGTTTAGTAAAGATCTCCACCACATCGCACTCTTAAGTATTTATGGACAGCCCTGCAGGATTCGTGGTGTCATTTCTCCATCACTACTTCAGACATTAGTCGAGTCCATTCCACGTCGTGTTGAGGCACTTCTGCGTGCTCGCGGGGGCACTACACAATATTAGGTTGGTGTACCAGTTTCTTTGGCTCTTCAGTGTAAATCTCCCACTGAGTACAACTGGATTTTACCTAGTCTTTTGCCACATGGTCGTTTTCGTAGCATTGCTTGGTCTGTAAGCGCAATTAGTGTGTCTCTTACCTTGTCTTCAAGCGACAGGTCTTTAGGCAGTTGAGGCAGAGGCTGCAGTCATTCATTCTTCTCTTTTCTGTTAAGCATTACTTCAGCAGGTGTATATGGTGTATTGTATGAGGATAAATTGTTTACTCTTACCTCAAAAGTCTTGATATAGTTTGTTGATTTAGAATGGCATGAACTAGCGTAAGTTTGTGTAAATCTGTTAACCTACCGTAGAATCCTCGCCGTGGAATTACTTCATGTATGGAATTTTGAGATAAGATTGTGTTTCATGCCCTGATGTTTTACAATGTCTCTCCACTCTTTACATGTCAAATTTCTTGCATTGTCTGTAAGAATTTCGTCAGGTTTTCCTGTCATTGGTAGATAGTGCTGTGAGAATCTTCGTATAACAGCAGATACCGCTGCTGACTTTAATAAAAATAACTTAACACACTTTGTGAACGCATCATAAAACACTGTTAGATATTTCGTACCGCCACGTCCAGCTGGGACTGTACCTGCAACATCGGTACAGACTAATTCCCTGTGTTTCGTTGAATGTACCTCAATGGCACTACACCTGCTTGCTGGCTTAGCTTTCTGATAAATAAAACAAGTTTTTAATTGGTTGTTTGGAAAGTAACAGTATCTGTTGAGTTTTTTTAGGCATATTTATCTATTTCGAAGTGCTCCCACAAATGATGAGTGTGCCATACTAAAGCTTTTTTACAAGAACCAGGAATACACACACAAGTTGTTTTGCTTAGGGTTTCTTGAGTAAAATAATACATCACCATGACTTATAGTGTGCGTTTACCTTTTCAGAAGCGTTCTAAATAAGCTCTGTCCTTACAGTGTGCCATCTGTCATCTCGATCTAGTAACACTGCCATGTCTTTGTACATGTCTAAATAATACTGACCCTAGTGTGTGTCTTTCATTAACAAAATTCTATGGTATGTAATCGGTTCTGAAATGTCGTTTAAGTCTGTTGGACCTTGGGGTAATCTAGAGAGTGCATCTGGTATGATATTGTCCTTTCCTGGTATGTGTACAATTTCAGGTGAGTGCTCTTGAAGTGTAGCAGTCCTCCTAGCAATTCTCGCATGTAGTAATTTGCATGTCAGTAGAAAACTTAGAGCCTGTTGGGCACACATATATGCGTACCTCAAATGTAATAGTTGAACTTTTTGAAGGCCCATGGTACAGCCTTGTGGCCAAATATGAATGTTCCGACTCTGAAAGTGTTCTACTAGCAAAACTAGTTATGTTGATCTCTTACTTTGAGTCTATTTTGTTTACTTGGAACAGGCAAGCTCCAAGCCTTATAATGAAACATCAGCAGCTGTACAAAAATCTAAGTTCATATTTGAGTGGCATAAAACATTTGAATTTACTAAGGCATGCTTTATAGCCCCAAAATCCTTTTTACAGGCGTCTGTCCAACACCAGATGACATTCTTTTTCAAGAACTTCATAAGAGATGACTGTTCAGTAGCTGTTTGGGAACGGAACGACGAAAAAATGAAGTTAATCCCAAAACTGCTTTTAACTGACGTTTCGTTATAAAACGAGGAAAGTTTCTTATGGCAACCAACTTAATGTGACCAAGTTTGATGCCTGCTGGCGAAATAAACACATCAAAAAATGTTTTGCATCACCCCAGTTCCCAGAACTCCTAAAGATGGACGTTGACTGTGGATGTTGTATCACAGACAAAGTGTCACTAAACCCGCCCGAAGATGTAAAAAAACTATGCATTGGCAGCGCCTTTTAGACGGAGGGGTTCAGACAGCCGATCAGTTCTAGTCATTCCACGAGGCAGGAGACACACGGTCTCATGTTGTCTGTAGTGCAACCACGCCTAGACGGTCAATACCGCGGTTCGATCGCGTCCGTATTGTTACTCTGTGCCAGGCAGGGCTCTCGACAAGGGAAGTGTCCAGGCATCTTGGAGTAAACCAAAGCGATGTTGTTAGGACATGAAGGAGATACAGAGAGACAGGAACTGTCGATGACATGCCTCGCTCAGGCCACCCAAGGGCTACTAGTGCAGTGGATGACCGCTACTTACGGTTTATGGCTCGGAGGAATCCTGACAGCAACGCCTCCATGTTGAATAATGCTTTTTGTGCAGCCACAGAACGTCGTGTTACGACTCAAAATGTGCGCAATAGGCTGCGTGTTGCGCAACTTCATTCCCGACGACCATGGACCGCTCAGGATTGGCATCACGTTCTCTTCACCAATGAGTGTCACATATGCCTTCAACCAGGCAACCGTCGGAGACATGCTTGGAGACAACCCTATCAGGCTGAACGCCTTAGACACACTGTCCAGCAAGTGCAGCAAGGTGGAGGTTCCCTGCTGTTTTGGGGTGGCATTATGTGGGGCCAACGTAAGCTGCTGGTGTTCATGGAGGGCGCCATAACAGCTGTACGCTACGTGAATGCCATCCTCCGACCGATAGTGCAACCATATCGGCAGCGTATTGGAGTGGCATTCGTCTTCATGGACGACAATTCGTGCCCCCATCATGCACATCTTGTGAATGACTTCCTTCATGATAACGATATCGCTCAACTAGAGTGGCCACATGTTCTTCAGACATGAACCCTATCAACCATGCCTGGGATAGATTGAAAAGGGCTGCTTATGGACATGACCCACCAGCCACTCTGAGGGATCTACACCAAATCGCCGTTGAGGAGTAGGACAATCTGAACCAACAGTGCCTTGATGAACTTGTGGGTAGTATGCCACGACGAATACAGGCAGGCACCAATGCAAGAGGACGTGCTACTGGGTATTAGAGGTATGGGAGTGTACAGCTACCACCTCCTCTGAAAGTCTCGCTGTATGGTGGTACAACATGCAATGTGTGGTTTTCATGAGCAATAAAAAGGGCGGAAATGATGTTTATTCTGGACTCTATTCCAATTTTCTGTATATGTTCTGGAACTCACGGAACTGAGGTGATGCAAAACTTTTTTTGATGTGTGTAATATGCCCTAAAAACTTTATTTTTTCTCTACCTGATTTAGGGTTTTTGTAAGTTAGCTGTAACAACAGCTTTGAAACTCTATGTAAAATTCTGTTACTTAGTTCAAGAAGTTCTTATCCTGTTTCAGTAGCAATTAGAATGTTGTCAACACATACAGTTACCTTACCTAAAAGATCAGGTCCAAGCACTGTGGCAAGTGCTGCAATGAAAATTCCTGCACTTACATTTAATCCGAAAGATAGCACACAAAACTGGTAATTCCTTTCAGTGAACAAAAGCAGTGTATTTTCTTGATTTTCATGAAGATTTACCTGCCAATAACATTGAACGAGATCTAGGCTAGTGAGATATTTTACACAATAGAATTTTTGTAATTTTTTGTCTAAGCTCTCCAGTTGATTATGAACTGATTAATGGTTCTTGCGTCTAAAACTAGTCTTCCTTGTCCATTTGCTTTGTTTACTGCAAGCAGTGGGCTGCAGTATGGAGATAAAGAGGTTATATAACCTTCCACATGATCATTTTCTTAATTTCTTGATCAACAACCTCTTGCTTGGCCCACAGCAAGGGATATGATTTCCTACAGTATGTTTCATGTGGCTTAACATTCATTTTAGAGACATATGTATTAATTATGTTTGGTTTTCTTCCAACATGTGTAAATGTGTGATCAGCACAGCCTTCTTATTGTTGTGTTTCACATCCTCATGTTTAAGATCAATCACATCGAGGATGGCCATAAACTAAGCCAGGTCGTCTTCAGACGCATACACCAAATCTTTTAATGTGTTAACGGGTAGTTTCCCCTTAAGGATTCTTATCAACTCTTTGTGTGAAACGGCTCATCACAATATCGTGTTTTGTTCAGGTATTTTTCGAAATAGCGTCTGAGGCTATCTTGTTTGGCATTAAAGGGCTCTGGATTGAAAATCTGTTTCCTCACGCTCTCCTGTATATATGTGAACCAGTATTTCTGTAAAATCGCGTAATCGAACTGTGCATATGTTTCGCATGTTTCAGCCATTTCAGTTGCCAATACGGCTCCGTCACCCAGGACATAACCTGCCACAAACTGAATCTTTTGATACTCTGTCCAAGATTTAATAAAAACCTGAGGGTGTGGAGTCCGTTTCACTGGATAGTAGAATTAGAACTGCCAGTGATTAGTCATACTTTCCTCCAGCAATAATGTACAAAGTGTGGGGTTTGTGTCCGGTTTGTAATATTTGTGTGGCAGAGAGACTTCATTTGTGTCCTCCTCGTCACTAGGATCTGATGGATACTCCTCACGATTTGGACTGTTGCAAATGTATGGCGAATTTTACGAGACGCATCAGGCATATATTCCCTAGCTGCCAACATTTCGTTCTGTATCGTATTAAACCACGTATGTACTTCATCGCGCCATTTTGGTGTACCTTTCTGTAATACATCTGTGATATGAGACACTTCCTTTTGCAAATTTTCGCTGACGCTATCGGGCTTTCCTGTGATTTCAGTGACGTTTTTCTTGACTATATTATTCAAACCTTGATTCATCTTTTCAGTTAGTTCGGCGTCTTTTATTTCGCGCCAAGCTGTGTAATTGTCTGTGATGGTTTAGTGTAATCGTCTGTGACGGTTTGACAGAGCGCTGTAATCTGTTGTTTTAGCTGACTATACTGTTCGCTAGCCACATTTTCTTTATGGGTTTTCATATTTTTCACAGCATTTCGTAGCTTATTTTGATTTCCACTAAGTTTTTGTACTGTTGCTGGGAGGTCCTTACATACCTTCTGTAATTGTATAATTTCTTTATCTTATGTGGTACATTGCAAAGACAGATAATCTAAATTTGCATTTAGCGTTTCTGTGTCACCCAAACGAGTCTCTAATTCTGTAGGCTTATCATCTAATTGTTCCTTTATGGCAAGATCTTTTGTTCTTTCATCTAACATGTTATCGATCAGGGTAGTTACTTCTGTTTTCAGTTCAAATTTTAGAGCATTTAAATTGGTTTTCAAATTGCTATTATCTGTTTGTAATTTCTCAAACATCTATTGCAAGTATGCCATTATATCGGCTCGTGGGGGCTGTGTAATTTGTGCACATTGCGTGCGAGGAGACGTGTCTACCAAGATATTGTCTCCATGCTGCTCACTTTCGGCATGGATTTGTGCATGCACAAGATTACTGTTCAAAATTTCTGTTTCTTCCTCTCGACATGAATTTGTGCATTCAAAATTTCTGTTTCTTTCTCTTCAGAACTTGAAATTGGTTCAGATTCTGGAGGAAGACTTCGTTCAAAATTTTGTTCAACCGAATTATCTGACTCGATTGCATCGCCTACCGGCAAATCGGCATTATCTTCCGCAGCAATTGTATTAAATTTGCCTATCTTCGTCATACATAAGAATCGAAATAAAATTCGACAAACAAAATTTCTAAACTACGGATCTACAAAAATATCTACGATTTGAAATATCTTTAACATTAAGCACCTTCGTTAACAATTACATTTACTTCCAACAACAATCGAGTCTGGCTGCTTGACCATTGCATGTTACTACTGCCAAGATGCAGCCATTTTAAAATTCACAGTACAACAACTAAGCTGAATCTAACTGAAGTTCTATTTTGTAACACTGAATAATTAACTTGGAATAAATTACAAATAACGTGCATCCGTGAAAGATATTTTCTTGCGTGATAGTTTGCTGTTTTACCCTGATTGTGGAGAACTACGGAAGCGAAGTTGGCAAATTTCATGGCCCGAGGTGATGCTGTTACTTTCCCATCTTTCTTTTGAACTCTGAATCATCAGAAGTGGCTTAGAAATTCTGATGACGTATTGTTCATGAAATAGAAAAAAGATTTATAAGCAAACATTCTAAACGAGTCCTGTCACGGAATCGTCAATTTATAATTAATTTCTTCCTTCCTCTCATATTTCGTCAGTTTATATCTGTTCATTTAGTAAGAAGGGATGACATGAAAAGAGGGCAATGATTTTTACCCTACGATCCCGTGAAGAGTTTAGAGGTTGGATATTAGATTTCGGAATTAGTGATTATGATAAAATTTAGCTTAAATGGGAGGATCACTTAAAAAGAAGCATCTTACTTACGCAACGGCGTAAGTGCGTGGGACTGGCTGGAAGACCTGTAACCTTATTAAGAAAATATTACCAGTTGTGCCATTGTCTGTTTAACAAAGGGATACTGTGAGCGTTTTATGTGAAACTGAAATAACAATAGAATAATCTGAAGGCACCGGGCTTTGAAATCCCAGAACTAAATGTTCTAGAAGACGAGGTTCTTAGATATTTTGGCCGTCCAATTTGCTCTAACAGCATTGACTATTTCTGTTTGTCACATGCGTCTCTTTGTTATCGGCATAAGGCGACAGTCCCACAGACAATATAAAGTTGCAATAAGAAACATGGCTAATTATATAATATAGTGATGATTAACGTTAATTACATTATTAGAACAGCTGACTGAATTAACGTAAGTACATTTTACGATATTTACGTAAATTTTACATGCTACAAAATGGTTAATGCACCTGTAATGGAAACGGCGTCTAGTCGTAACTAGAGGTAAAACAAAAGTGTGTCTCCTTCGCGGTAGCGAGAGTGACGTAAAAAATCATTCATTTTCTTAAACAAAATACATCACTGAGCGTAATTAAAGGTTTTTAAATGCAGCTCATCGATGCTCTATCGATGTGGAGGTGTTACACAATCCACCTCGTTGCCTTACACACGCTGTCTACAATGCCACACATCAACACTAACGAAGAAAATCCAGAAATGCTGTATGTTCACGGCTTCTGCGATGGTAATGCACCTGTTGCTGTCGAAGAACAACGCTACCGTCTTCCGAGACGTCGAATTCCTGAGCTTAGTGTGTTTACCAGAAACTTCAGCACACTATGTGGAACAGATTTTGTTCCAAGCTCCCACTTTTCTTCTGAACGTGCAGTTCAACAACCTGTACGAGAACAGCAACACACTGTTAGAATGGTGCAGAGCAGTCCTACTATCAGCACACGGCGATTTCTGCAAGTACCAGTGTCTCACGAACACTTGTTTGACGAAAATTACATACGGAAAACTTGTAGCAATTTCGCATACAGTGTGTTTACTATCTTCACATTGGCGACAATGCCTCACAAAGTGAATTATATCACTAGTTAAATGGCAATCGTCATTTGGTTTCGTTAATACTATTCACTGATGAGCCCCGCTTACACGGAATAAAATCAGTAACACTCGTAATAATCAAAGATGGCCATAGGATAATCCACACGCTACAGTGGAAACCAATTTCCAATTTATTTTCCGATCGATGTTTGGTGTGGCATGATCGGGAACATGTTGACAGGTACCGTCATTTTAGAAGAGCAAATGACAGGACAAAATTACTTGCATTTTTTGGTAAATTCTTGTTGAACACCCTAAGAATGTTCCTTTGGCCACATGGACAGGTGTGTACTTCTAGCATGGCGGCACCCCTCCACATTTTATCAGATGTGTGGGGAAACATCACAGCTGCACTTAAATAATCGCTGGATTGGTCATGGTAGTACAGTTAACACCAAGGTCGTCATACATTAAGTCAGTAATTGTTGTTTATGAGGTTGCATGAAGTCTGAGGTGTACAAACGAAAGGTGAATACGCGACATGAACTGCTTGGTCGCATCGTAGACGCTGCTGGCCCTTTTAGGGAATGTCCAGAGACCCTTAGACTAGCAGCACATTTTCCTTCAAGAATGCACACATGTACTGAAGTTGGAAGTGGTATACTTAAACATTTATGGTGAGTTGTAGAACAGCTGTAAAGTGACGTCTTCGATAATGCTTAGAGGTGAATGTATTAAAATATGTATTTTCTATTGACACTCTGTAGAATGGATATTGTAATGTTTTATAATTGATGTGTACGTACATGTGTAAAAGTGCCAATGTAACGAACAATAAGAAAATTCCAGAATGAGATTTTCACTCTGCAGCGGAGTGTGCGCTGATATGAAACTTCCTGGCAGATTAAAACAGTGTGCCAGACCGAGTCTCGGTCTGGCACACAGTTTTAATCTGCCAGGAAGTTTCAAGTTTCAACAAGAAAATTAATAACAGTGTACATTAAATGTCTTCTACCTCGGAAACCATTCGAAATAAGGCATATTTCCGTATGAAGATCTTTGCTTCAAGTGATCGTTCCTGTGATACCCTGAATATTGCCCACTGTTTCTGGGACACCCTGTACACGGTTATCCTGGGTTACTGGTGGCAAGCAGTATCATCTACATCTACATCTACATCTATACTCCGCGAGCCACCTTACGGTGTGTGGCGGAGGGTACTTATTGTACCACTATCTGATCCCCCCTTCCCTGTTCCATTCACGAATTGTGCGTGGGAAGAACGACTGCTTGTAAGTCTCCGTATTTGCTCTAATTTCTCGGATCTTTTCGTTGTGATCATTACGCGAGATATATGTGGGCGGTAGTAATATGTTGCCCATCTCTTCCCGGAATGTGCTCTCTCGTAATTTCGATAATAAACCTCTCCGTATTGCGTAACGCCTTTCTTGAAGTGTCCGCCACTGGAGCTTGTTCAGCATCTCCGTAACGCTCTCGCGCTGACTAAATGTCCCCATGACGAATCGCGCTGCTTTTCGCTGGATCATGTCTATCTCTTCTATTAATCCAACCTGGTAAGGGTCCCATACTGATGAGCAATACTCAAGAATCGGACGAACAAGCGTTTTGTAAGCTACTTCTTTCGTCGATGAGTCACATTTTCTTAGAATTCTTCCTATGAATCTCAACCTGGCGCCTGCTTTTCCCACTATTTGTTTTATGTGATCATTCCACTTCAGATCGCTCCGGATAGTAACTCCTAAGTATTTTACGGTCGTTACCGCTTCCAATGATTTACCACCTATGGCATAATCGTACTGGAATGGATTTCTGCCCCTATGTATGCGCATTATATTACATTTATCTACGTTTAGGGAAAGCTGCCAGCTGTCGCACCATGCATTAATCCTCTGCAGGTCTTCCTGGAGTACGTACGAGTCTTCTGATGTTGCTACTTTCTTGTAGACAACCGTGTCATCTGCAAATAGCCTCACGGAGCTACCGATGTTGTTAACTAAGTCATTTATGTATATTGTAAACAATAAAGGTCCTATCACGCTTCCTTGCGGTACTCCCGAAATTACCTCTACATCTGCAGATTTTGAACCGTTAAGAATGACATGTTGAGTTCTTTCTTCTAGGAAATCCTGAATCCAATCACAAACCTGGTCCGATATTCCGTAAGCTCGTATTTTTTTCATTAAACGTAAGTGCGGAACCGTATCAAATGCCTTCCTGAAGTCCAGGAATACGGCATCAATCTGCTCGCCAGTGTCTACGGCACTGTGAATTTCTTGGGCAAATAGGGCGAGCTGAGTTTCACATGATCTCTGTTTGCGGAATCCATGTTGGTTATGATGAAGGAGATTTGTATTATCTAAAAACGTCATAATACGAGAACACAAAACATGTTCCATTATTCTACAACAGATTGACGTAAGCGAAATAGGCCTATAATTATTCGCATCTGATTTATGACCCTTCTTGAAAATGGGAACGACCTGCGCTTTCTTCCAGTCGCTAGGTACTTTACGTTCTTCCAGCGATCTACGATAAATTGCTGATAGAAAGGGGGCAAGTTCTTTAGCATAATCACTGTAGAATCTTAAGGGTATCTCGTCTGGTCCGGATGCTTTTCCGCTACTAAGTGATAGCAGTTGTTTTTCAATTCCGATATCGTTTATTTCAATATTTTCCATTTTGGCGTCCGTGCGACGGCTGAAGTCAGGGACCGTGTTACGATTTTCCGCAGTGAAACAGTTTCGGAACACTGAATTCAGTATTTCTGCCTTTCTTCGGTCGTCCTCTGTTTCGGTGCCATCGTGGTCAACGAGTGACTGAATAGGGGATTTAGATCCGCTTACCGATTTTACATATGACCAAAACTTTTTAGGGTTCTTGTTTAGATTGTTTGCCAATGTTTTATGTTCGAATTCGTTGAATGCTTCTCTCATTGCTCTCTTTACGCTCTTTTTCGCTTCGTTCAGCTTTTCCTTATCAGCTATGATTCGACTACTCTTAAACCTATGATGAAGCTTTCTTTGTTTCCGTAGTACCTTTCGTACATGATTGTTATACCACGGTGGATCTTTCCCCTCGCTTTGGACCTTAGTCGGTACGAACTTATCTAAGGCGTACTGGACGATGTTTCTGAATTTTTTCCATTTTTGTTCCACATCCTCTTCCTCAGAAATGAACGTTTGATGGTGGTCACTCAGATATTCTGCGATTTGTGCCCTATCACTCTTGTTAAGCAAATATATTTTCCTTCCTTTCTTGGCGTTTCTTATTACACTTGTAGTCATTGATGCAACCACTGACTTATGATCACTGATACCCTCTTCTACATTCACGGAGTCGAAAAGTTCCGGTCTATTTGTTGCTATGAGGTCTAAAACGTTAGCTTCACGAGTTGGTTCTCTAACTATCTGCTCGAAGTAATTCTCGGACAAGGCAGTCAGGATAATGTCACAAGAGTCTCTGTCCCTGGCTCCAGTTCTGATTGTGTGACTATCCCATTCTATACCTGGTAGATTGAAGTCTCCCCCTATTACAATAGTATGATCACGAAACTTCTTCACGACGTTCTGCAGGTTCTCTCTGAGGCGCTCAACTACTACGGTTGCTGATGCAGGTGGTCTATAGAAGCATCCGACTATCATATCTGACCCACCTTTGATACTTAGCTTAACCCAGATTATTTCACATTCGCATTCGCTAATAACTTCACTGGATATTATTGAATTCTTTACTGCTATAAATACTCCTCCACCATTGGCGTTTATCCTATCCTTGCGGTATATATTCCATTCTGTGTCTAGGATTTCGTTACTGTTCACTTCCGGTTTTAACCAACTTTCCGTTCCTAATACTATATGCGCACTATTTCCTTCAATAAGAGATACTAATTCAGGAACCTTGCCCTGGATACTCCTGCAGTTTACCAATATTACGTTAACTTTTCCTGTTTTTGGTCTCTGAGGACGGACGTTCTTTATCAAAGATGATAATGTCCTCTCTGGTAAGCCGTCAGGTATTTTATCGTTTCGCCCAAGGGGGGGTCCCTCTAACCTAAAAAACCCCCGTGTGCACGCCACACGTACTCTGCTACCCTAGTAGCTGCTTCCGGTGTGTAGTGCACGCCTGACCTGTCTAGGGGGGCCCTACAGTTCTCCACCCAATAACGGAGGTCGATGAATTTGCAACCATTATAGTCGCAGAGTCGTCTGAGCCTCTGGTTTAGACCCTCCACACGGCTCCAAACCAGAGGACCGCGATCGACTCTGGGCACTATGCTGCAGATATTAAGCTCAGCTTGCACTCCGCGTGCGATGCTGGTTGTCTTCACCAAATCAGCCAGCCGCCGGAAGGAACCAAGGATGGCCTCAGAACCCAAGCGGCAGGCGTCATTCGTTCCGACATGTGCTACTATCTGCAGCCGGTCACACCCAGTGCGTTCAATAGCTGCCGGAAGGGCCTCCTCCACATTACGGACGAGACCCCCCGGCAAGCACACCGAGTGCACACTGGCATTCTTCCCCGACCTACCCGCTATTTTCCTGAGGGGCTCCATAACCCGCCTAACGTTGGAGCTCCCTATAACTAATAGGCCCGCCCTCTGTGACTGTCGGGACCTTGCCGGAGAATCGGCCACTGGCCCAACAGGCGAGGCATCCTGTGGTGGCTCGGAAACGATGTCATCACACACGATGAGTAGAGGAGCCAGATAAAGTTTTGAGTGTATAAATATTCATACAGTGCAATAAGATTCACATTAACAGTAGCTTTGAAGGGCTATATGTTTTCCTTAAAAACATATTAAAAGGAGGCTTGCTGCCTTCTGTAGAGAAATAGTATAAAGGAATCAGGTCTGGAATTTTGGATACGGATCGCAACGGAAAATACTAGTGCAGAAGGACAAGGTAACAGAGAATCATGTGGAAACCCGCAGCCTCCCAACCTTACTAATCTAGACCAAATAACTGAATTTCGTTAATTTTCCTGGGAGATAACTTAAACCCCCTGCCTGAAAAAAAGGTGCAGCACGTCAGAAGAATATTCGGATGTCACTAACTTTCTACAAGTCTACACCATTGGTGAATACGTAAATTATTAGGTGAAGTCATTCCAAATTTGGCTGTTAAAAATAATATTTATTGAGTTTGCAGTTTAGACACGTAGTCATTGTCAAGCATTCTGAAAGCACACAGTCACGAAATAATGCAAGCTATGTTTAAAATGTAAGAAAAAGATCTTTAAAACTTGAAACATAAGGATACGTACATAAGATGTTGAAATCTACTCTACAACATAAGCATGATATTTTAAAATGTGGGCAACAGCAGCCAAATTTCCACATTCTGGATGAAATTATCCACATTGGCTGTAAAATATTTGTTATTAAGAGTATCGACTGTTTTCACGTTGATTGAAGACGCATCTTCGGGTGATAAATACTCTTTAACAAGATATAACGTAAGTTGTGATATGCTGGAACATAGTTCCCAGCAGTCTGAAACCAAATACATGTGACGGTGTAAATACACCTGCTATTCCACACACAATGTGAGTACACACCATGTAACTCTTACATTAACAGTGAACAACTAGCATGAAAGTAAATACAACATTCACCATATACACCAAAGCAAACGCTTGTGTAACCAATGTGGTGGATAAATTACAACAGTCAAAAAATGACAAAGATGTAAATATGCAAAGAGTGTGAGCTTGAGAGTATAAAGATGTTAGTATGTGGAGTTGGTATCATATGTTTCATAGAATGTGTACTCACAAATGACGAGTGTGAGTGATGCACATATTGGATGTAAGCATAAGCAAATAAAATAAGTAAATAAAACGAAGATTGTGAATAAAAATCAGAGAACACCAGCACACGTATCTCCATGTACATCTAATCAGAACTGACATGTTATTTGGTAAAACTGTAACATCTTAAAATACGAGTGTATCAGGATCAAGAATACGAAATGTAAATTTATGATAGTGGTCCACTCACATGAAGCAGGCGCATACAATGGCACAAGAGTGTGATAGCATGTAATTCATGCACAAATGTCAACTTACCTACGAAGAATAAATTTGTAACAAATGTAGTATGAGCTGGAGTACTTGCCAAGACCAACAGTGCACATATTTCATTTTCATATGAAAACATAGTCTAATAAGATGTTCCTGAAACTGTCTAAGGAACTCTTGCTTTTGAGGTCAGTCTGTTTATTCAAAATATCTTCTGGCTGTTCTCTAAACGCCCTATAAATTTCGATGTCTTCTAAAGAATAAAGCTATCCTTCTTGCTTGCTTCTATAAAGAATTTTTAAGGGGTTTGCTTGTCCAAAGATGGTTCCCAAACAAAGATCTACAGGTGCCACTGGTGTAATGTGTTCTCTAAATATAATGGCAAAACTTTTACCTGTCTGTTATATATGAAATATTTTACATTTCCACAGAACATGTGTCTGGTTTGTTATTTTTGATGCTGTATCATATGGTCCTACGTAACATGTTGTTAATATGGAAGTCCATTCGTACCTCGGTGTTTTGGAACTGTCTAGCTATTTTGTCACGCACAGATCTCCTATGAGGTAAAGACATGTATTTAACTTTAACGTACTCTTTTTGCAACAAGATCTCATTGCTTATAAAGTACCTATGTAATTTAGCCCGCCCGATTGGCCGTGCAGTCTAACGCACGGCTTTCCGGGCGGGAAGGAGCGCCTGGTCCCGGGCACGAATCCGCCCGGCGGATTTATGTCGAGGTCCGGTGAACCGGCCAGTATGTGGATAGTTTTTCGGCGGTTTTCCATCTGCCTCGGTGAATGCGGGCTGGTTCCCCTTATTCCGCCTCAGCTACACTATGTCGGCGATTGCTGCGCAAACAAGTTCTCCACGTACACGTACACCACCATTACTCTACCACGCAAACGTAGGGGCTACACTCGTCTGGTGCGAGACGTTCCCTGGGGGGTCCACCGGGGGACGAACCGCACAATAACCCTGGGTACGGTGTGGGGCGGCGGAGGGGTGAGGTGGACTGCGGTAGTCGTCGTGGGGTTGTGGACCACTGCGGCTGCGGCGGGGACGGAGCCTCTCCGTCGTTTCTAGGTCCCCGATTAACATACAATACAATAAAATACCTATGTAATTTTGTGGCAAACATTTTATATATCATCTGCACTGTCAGGCCATTGTTTAGTGCTACAAGTTTGAGTATTCCAAGTTCTTTTCAGTTCTTTGTCAGTTTCGCTCTGCTTGAGAAAAAGACTAACTAATCTGTGAAAACAGAACGGTAAAATGCTTTGTTACGAGCTAGTGGGTGGCAAGAATTATTGTGGATGGTGTTATCAGCTAAGGTGAGTTTACAGTGTGTATTAAAACTATGAACACCATTATCGTTCTTCAGTTAGATACGAGAAATTAATGACATAATAACTGATTGTTGCTTCGAGGTGTGGGCTAGAAGCTCTCTGCTGTAGGTTGGCGGACATATGGACGATGAATGCAGCCAGTCAAGTTGATAGAGCATTTTATTGGCAATCACTATCAAACAGCAGATACACTGTGGATGGCGGGAGATGATCCTTGGACCTGAGTTCACGCTAAAACAGATGTTCTCCTTGTTGGGTAGTGGATGGCCCTGTTACCACTGCATGGTGACGAGCAGCTGCTGCGGGAGTCTAATGAGGAGCAACAGTGCCATAGCTGGTAGCCAGGATGAGACAGTCTCACTCACATGGACCACACAGATGACAAACGTGGCATCGCAGGCTGGAGGGTAGCAGAGGGTGAGTCTTGGGTGCCAGAGCTTGGGCACCCAGATGGCTGTCGCTGGTTCACGGCCTTAATGGCGACAATGTCTTAAGAGTGGCAATAATTAATGTAGGCTGTGCATCATCAGAAGGCCCAGCTGTGTCGAACCATGACTGACTGGTGTTGAGTCTAAATCCTGCTGGTCAGTGCTGACTGCTGCGAAAGAGAAGCGTTTTAGGATTATGTCGAAATCTCTGAAGAGGGGCAATGGCTGAGGTATGGAACGACCGACAATAGGTCAGGCAAACCACAGTGGCTATGAGATGTTCCCACCTGTCCAATCCCGAAGATTAGCTAAAATTTACAGACGCACGAAATTTGGCACGGACTTCAATGTGAGATGCCTTTAATAGGTTCCACAACGAAACATTGTCTCGAAATTTGGTAGAAAATCCGAAGAAATTCTGGTCGTATCTAAAGTACACAAGCGGCAAGGCGCAGTCAATAACTTCGCTGCGCAGTGCCGATGGTACTGTTACCGACGACTGTGCCGCTAAAGCGGAGTTATTGAACGCAGTTTTCCGAAATTCCTTCACCAGGGAAGACGAATGGAATATTCCAGAATTTGAAACACGAGCAGCTGCTAGCATGAGTGTCTTAGAAGTAGATACCTTAGGGGTTGCGAAGCAACTCAAATCGCTTGATACGGGCAAGTCTTCAGGTCCAGTTTGTATATCGATTAGGTTCCTTTCAGATTACGCTGATACAATAGCTCCCTGCTTAGCAATCATATACAACCGCTCGCTCACCGATAGACAGATTGGAAAATTGCGCAGGCCGCACCAGTGTTTAAGAAGGGTAGTAGGAGTAATCCATCCAACTACAGACCTATATCATTGACGTCGGTTTGCAGTAGGGTTTTGGAGCATATACTGTATTCAAACAATATGAATCACCTCGAAGGGAACGATCTATTGATACGTAATCAGCATGGTTTCAGAAAACATCGTTCTTGTGCACGAAGTAATGGCCGCTATCGACAGGGGATCTCAAGTTGATTCCGTATTTCTAGATTTCCGGAAAGCTTTTGGCACCGTTCCTCACAAGCGACTTCTAATCAAGCTGCGGGTCTATGGGGTATCGTCTCAGTTGTGCGACTGGATTCGTGATTTCCTGTCAGGAAGGTCGCAGTTCGTAGTAATAGACGTAAAATCATCGAGTAAAACTGAAGTGATATCAGGTGTTCCCCAGGGAAGTTCCTGGGACCTCTGCTGTTCCTGATCTATATAAATGACCTGGCTGACAATCTGAGCAGTTCTCTTAGGTTATTCACAGATGATGCTGTAATTTACCGTCTAGTAAGATCATCCGAAGACTAGTATCAGTTGCAAAGCGATTTAGAAAAGATTGCTGTATGGTGTGGCAGGTGGCAGTTGACGCTAAATAACGAAAAGTGTGAGGTGATCCACATGAGCTCCAAAAGAAATCCGTCGGAATCCGATTACTGGATAAATAGTACAATTCTCAAGGCTGTCAATTCAACTAAGTACCTGGGTGTTAAAATTACGAACAACTTCAGTTGGAAAGACCACATAGATAATATCGTGTAGAAGGTGAGCCAAAGGTTGCGTTTGATTGGCAGGACACTTAGAAGATGCAACAAGTCCACTAAAGAGACAGCTTACACTACACTCGTTCGTCCTCTTTTAGAATATTGCTGCGCGGTGTGGGATCCTTACCAGGTGGGATTGACGGAGGACATCGAAAGGGTGAAAAAAAGGGCAGCTCGTTTTGTATTATCACGTAATAGGGGAGAGAGTGTGGCAGATATGATACGCGAGTTGGGATGGAAGTCATTAAAGCAAAGACGTTTTTCGTCGCGGCGAGATCTATTTACGAAATTTTAGTCATCAACTTTCTCTTCCGAATGCGAAAATATTTTGTTGAGCCCAACCTACATAGGTAAGAATGATCATCAAAATAAAATAAGAGAAATCAGAGCTCGAACAGAAAGGTTTAGGTGTTCTTTTTTTCCGCGCGCTGTTCGGGAGTGGAATGGTGGAGAGATAGTATGATTGTGGTTCGATGAACCCTCTGCCAAGCACTTAAATGTGAATTGCAGAGTAATCATGTAGATGTAGATGTAGAGAGGCGTCAATTGCGGAAGATACAGTTCTGCTGACTCTGCTGTGTTTCACCAACAATATTGATGTTCCACGCAACAGCAGCTGTTGAAAGGCAGGATGTCAGGAAGAATTCCGCTCACATCCGGTAAAATTGTTGTGTGTTAAAACACGACCGGTTTCGCTGCTTTAAGCCGCATCATCAGGTGAATAATGTTAAAAGATCATAGGCATACCCATCGCACCTAGTCAAAAGTTACTTTTCAGAGAATGTCGAGGCGAGCGAAAGGTAAAGAAGAAGTGCCCCATTCATTAAAATTTGCTTGCATCAGTATGACAGCAGGGCAGCTCAGTGCAGGGCAATGCAAAAGCGGCCCGCACGAAAGATAATTTTACTAGCTGTGAGCGGAATTCTGACTGACATCTGTGTTTGCTGTGTTGGCCTGTGAGCTGTGGCCTGGTTCTGGCATAGGGCTGCTTAGGCTGCTTAGGCTGCTGGGTTCTGAAATGGTTGTTTCTCTAACTTCATAGTGAAGGTAAAGGTAAATACCATATGTTGTGCTAAGATAATTTAGACATGATTTAGACATAGGAATAATACTGTTTATGTTGATACAAAGATCAAACTATACTCGATAACAAATGCACGTTAAGCTATAACTTAGATCAGCAGTATTACCAATGTGTGTTTTGTAATGCTGTAGAAGCAATTTTTATGTACTGATAAATGAAATGTGTGGTAGGAAGATCAAATGAAGTTCAATGATTGACCTATAAATTATTTCAGTAGGGGTTATAAGTAAACCGTGTGTATTTTGTAAGTAATACAGGCAATTTATATGTGGAGATATTTGATGGTCCATTGTGTCTTGAAACGTATGGTACAATAAATTAACTTTGATCGTTTCCACTGCATCTTAACCTGTAAGTTTTATAAGCAGCACCAATATGTGAGCCTAGTGAACTTATTTTAATTCTAGAGTGCAATTTAGTTATGACAGTAGTATAATACGTGTTTCGTGCTAGAAGTTTTCGTATTATGAGAAACAATTTTCTTTTGGTGCAAAGATCGAATTTTCTATTGTGATCAGAGATATGGTGTGCAAATAGGTATCGAAGTACATATTTGTGTGTGGAACCTTGTTCCATCATTGTCTTTGGTCATATTTACATTCGTATTTGGAGAAATATGTACGTATATTTGCATATTACAAAATATCTAGCTCACATGATACATTACAATAAAGATCTCGTCAAAACACCTTCATCCCCTCTAAATTGGTGCTTGGTCAATTCATTTGTCTTTTGCTTTTTTGTGTAATATTACATCACATACTTTGAAGCATTGCTTTTAGATTTTGGCATTATTCAGTAGTTGATCTTGGAAATACAGTCTGTAAACGTTTTAGAGAGACTTGGCGCCGTAGTTCCCATCAGTAAATGTTGCTGCCTTCCCCGAAAGTTATATATATATATATATATATATAACCTCCAGTAATACTAGATCAAATGTAGTAAAAGGTAAAATTACCCAGCCAGTATCATCAATTATATTTTTCTAGTATTGAACATGATGCATTGTTTTCTCTTCTCTATAATGATGCTCTTTGAGGTGATTGATTACTGAAAAACTACTATTTTTTGACAAACGTATTAGACATGGATGGTATTTTGATGGTCATGTTTGAAACTTCTTAAAAAGATTTTACTTACTTGGACTGAAATAACTGAAAAGGTGAAACTTCTTAATTTATTTAAATTTTCTGCTTATACAGCTGAGTGAATCTGACGTACTGTCGCTTTGCTTGTCTTTATCGTTTCAACACTGACCTACAGAATTTGCTCTGACTAATACAGCTCAAACTTCTCCTATTCATTAATTATTCACAATATTTCAGGATAACGCAATCTGACTGCTTTAAAATTGATAACCTTACTTCAAATAATTAATACAAAAAAACGAATTATTAACCTCTAACCTCCATCACTGCTGACTACTCACTCCCAACTTCCATCACTGCTGGCTGTTCACCTCCAACTGCTAGATTGACCAGCCACAGAGTCTCTTACAGAGTGCGCACTGCGCAAAGCGCTACATAGCGCTGCCAACATACAGACACATAAACTGCCTACTTAATGTTAAACGTGAAAATGACATCGTGATACTTGTCATATACATTGCATTTGTTATTAGCTTCTTCCCTCTGAAATTGTGCTCAGTCAGGTTCATTTTTGTTTATTCTCTCGTTTAGGTCTGAAATCGTCTTGATGTCATTCTTCCAGTAGTTGACATTAATTCCGATGTCCTATTTGTTTGAGCGATTCCCTGATTGCCTGCTTGGCATAGCATTATAGCCAACATGTATTTTGTGCATTTATAGATTTGGTCAGCCTCATTTTGGCTTGTGTCTTGTGACTATTTAGATGTGTAAATAGCATCTGGGCACTTAATTTGAGAGTCCACAGTACTGTTTCAGACATCAGTTTTGTCGGATATGTGAGGGTGGAAATTGTGACACTTGACATAAGTACTGCATTTTTACGTTGACGTATTTTTTGCAGACCTCTAAATGTGCAAAAAACATTGTGCACTTGACGAGCATCATGTGCTTCATAGAGCAATTTACATGTGAGAATATTCAATTTGCGTGTCTGTTGTGCCTTACACCGAGTGTAGGCTTGAAAATAGTCAACTACCTACTTAGAATGTTATTTTTTTATCACCTGTGTTTTGTATCAATTTAGAAATGGAAACAGCAGTAGCGGACTTAATTTGAGAATTTACAGCCATATTTAGCACCAGTGTTGGTGGGTATTTTAGATGTGGAAATAACATAACATAAACATTGTATTTGCTAATGAAGTTCAGGAAGTTTTGCAGACTGAATTAGTATCGTGGCACTTGACAAGCATCATGCGTTCTGTAGATAAATGTAGAAGAGAAAACATTTAATTTAAGGACCCACTGTGCACGCATCAAGCGTGGTACGAAGATTTAATCATGGATGTTCATAAGTGCCACTTAACTTGAAAGTTTTTGTCATAAACACTGTGTATGTGTGCGTGCGTGTGTGTGTGTGTGTGTGTGTGTGTGTGTGTGTGTGTGTGTGTATGTGTGTGCGTGGGTGCTTGGGTGGGAGGGTGGGCGTGCGTGTGTGTGTGTGTGTGTGTGTGTGTGTGTGTGTGTGTGTGTGTGTGTGTGTGCGTGGGTGCTTGGGTGGGAGGGTGGGCGTGCGTGCGTGTGTGTGTGTGTGTGTGTGTGTGTGTGTGTGTGTGTGTGTGTGTGCAGAAATGCACCAGGCTTGGGCAAACTAGTTGTTTCATTTTTATTACATTTTTATTACAAGCAGCAGGAGAGAGACGCTTACTACCACTTGCTCGCGTCCCACGATTTTTAGCAATAATGTGTCTCCGCGCAAACACTTCTGACCCGGAAACGTATTGCTACAAACACTGCCAGGCAACGGTGGCTGATAACAATGTAGTACACCGTGTTGCAATTCGTGTTGTCGCAGTGTTGCCGGACAACATTGCCAGGATATACTGTCGGCAATGTGCAATACTCATAATCCGTGTAAACGTACTTATGCGCTCAGAATTACAGTCGCACAGCCGCGACGTCGGGTTCACGCACGGTGCCCACACCGTGATGGAAACTGCTTCTCAACACCTTGCCACCTGGACCAACTCGTAGCAATCCATAGCCGCCTCAACAATAAGCCTCCATGCCGCAGAATAGCTGTTGTAACGGAATTTCAGTTCCAAAGCTAGAGACAGAAACATTGTCCTCTGTGAGATCAACCAAATTTAAAAAAAAAAAACTTTTGAGGCTGATCATGTAGGTTGTCCACGAAATTCAGAAGGAACCACAAGGGCCATTTAATGTCACAGTGATACGTCAGATGTTGCTAGAAACTTTGAAATAACAAGATGGCGATTAGATTCTATAACGAAACGCTAGGTCGATCATAACAGACGGAGAATTCCTGAAAAGAGAATTAATGTCGTAAGACGTACGTATTGTAGCCATCTCGGAAAACTGGTTTAAAGTAAGTTCATTGTTCTCGCTGATAGGCTTTCACATTTTTCGGCAAGACGGTTACGATGGAAAATCATTGCTCCATAGTTCATCAGTTCCAGCCAGCTAGATATATAGACGACACACATACAAGAGTTTTACAGGCAGTAGAACTGCGAGTTCACTTAAAGATTTTAGACATTTCCATAGTGGCACTATACTGCCCTACAAATCTCGAAACTGATGAGTGGTTGTGGAGATTCTAACGCACAACGCCATACGACCTGTGAATACGAGCTGAATGGCAGATACGGATCAGCTGTTGTGGAGACTGTGATGAATTCAACTTATTTATATTGAACAGCGGTTGTCCAACTATCATCCCAGTGCCCGGAAGATGCCCTTCTGCGATGGAAATCACCCTGTGTTTTCCCAACATAACATGGGAATTTTACCAACACCAATGCTGAATGAGTGCACTCCGGGACCATACATAATCGGGATGGAATGTGCAGGAAGCAGACTGGGAGGCACATGAAACATATACACTGGAACTCCTCCGTTCAGATTTATCACAAGGTTGCAGATGAACACAATTACCAGTTAATTTCTGTAATACATGAGGCTGCCAGCTCTCAGAGATGTCAAGTCAAACACATCCTGAGGCCGCAAAGGTGTTTCAGTTCCATGATGGGACCAGGGTTGCTCAAGAAAAGTTTCAAAACGTAGACTAGCTATAGCTATAAAAGAGAACGTACGAGAAAGAATTTTTTGTTCATCCAAGAACAAATTTAAACCTTGGACGCCGTTCATTTTACTTCTCCGATCTCGATACGACCTCTACTGAAACCATTTCAATTCTCAGAACTGAGAAAAGTCATAAAAGATACCAGTGTTCCTGCTCCTGGTTGTGACGACATACACTATTGAATGCTTGCCCGTTTCTCAAATGAAGCATTACACATCTTGATGGACTTTTTCAATCACTGCAGTAAGGAGCCAAATTCCCAGACGAATGACTCAGTTATGTAATTGTTCCTATACTCAAACTTGGCAAAGCCCCTGACTCGGCCAGTTGATGCCATCCCATCGCTCTTTCTTCCTCTATGCTCAAAACATTATAAAGAATCTTGAAATGCTGATTTAAATGGTGGTCTGAGACCAACTCTCTTCTGACGCGCTATCAAGGCTGCCAACTCTCAGAGACGCCACGTCTAACCCATTCTGCGGCCGAAAGATGATTCATTTCCCTGGTGGGAGCAGGGCTGCTCAAGAGAAGTTGCAAAACGTAAGGTAGCTTGGATTGCTGCTTTATTTTTTATCGAGTGAGATGACATCTCAGTGTTATTGGAAAGACCAAGATTAAAAAATGGTTCAAATGGCTCTGAGCACTATGTGACTTAACATCTGTGGTCATCAGTCCCCTAGAACTACTTAAACCTAACTAACCTAAGGACATCACACACATCCATGCCCGAGGCAGGATTCGAACCTGCGACCGTAGCAGTCGCGCGGTTCCGGACTGAGCGCCTAGAACCGTTAGGCCACCGCGGCCGGCACCAAGATTAAAATCCATTGGACCATCCTGATTTACATTTTTCCTGACTTCCTTGCATCACATAGGGCGGGAATACGGCTTAGTCCTAAAGCAAGGCCACGGTGACTTTATAGGATCAGATGAGATTGGATTGGATTGTTTGGGGGAAGAGACCAAACAGAGAGGTCATCGGTCTCATCGGATTATGGAAGGACGTGGAAGGAAGTCGGCCGTGCCCTTTCAAATGAATCATCTCGGCATTTGCCTGGAGCGATTTAGGGAAATCACGGAAAACCTAAATCAGGATGGTCGGACGCGGGATTGGACCGTCGTCCTCCCGAATGCGAGTCCAGTGTGCTAACCACTGCGCCACCTCACTCGGTTCGATCAGATGAGACACCTGTCAGACTCTACAGAGATTATACGAGAGAATTTGCTCCACTTCTAGCAGCAGTTCATCGTAGGTCGGTAGAGCAACGAAGGGTATCTAGGACCGGAGGAAAACGCAGGTCATTCCCGTTCTCAAGAAGGGTCGCAGGACTGATGCACATAATTATAGGCCTGTACCGTTGAAATTTTGGAAATTTGTGCTAAGTTCTATGGGACCAAACTGCAGACGTCATCGGTCCCTAGGCTTACACACTACTTAATCTAACTTACGCTAAGGACAACACACACACCCATACCCAAGGGAGGACCCGAATCTCCGACGGGGGCCTCACGGCTACCCCGCGCGGCCGTTGACGTTAATTTTTTGTAGAATTGTGGAACATGGTTTTTGTTCACGTTTATGACCTTTTGGAGAACTAAAATCTCTTCCAGAAAAATCTATATGTATTTCGTAAACATAAATCTTACGAAACTCGTTGCGTTGTGTTCCTGCATGAGATATCCACAGCGCTGTAGATAATGGCGATCAGGTTGATGTTCCTCGATTTCAGAAAGGCATTCGACACTGTCCCGCACTTCCGTTTGGTAAAAAAATAAAAATAATAAAAATAAAGAGCTTACTGAGCATCGGGCCAGATTTGAGACTGGATTCAAGACTTCCTTGCAGTTAGAGCTCAACACATCGCTCTTAACGGAACAAAATCAAGATATGTGAAGGTAATTTCCGGAGTACGGCAAGGAAGTGTGATAAGACCGGTACTGTTTACGATGTATATAAATGCGTCGGAAGCTCTTTAAGGCTATTCGCAGATGATGCGCTTATTTATAGGAAAGTAGCAACGCCGGAAGACAATAACGATTCGCAGAAGGACCTACAGTGGATTTATGAATGGTGCAGAAACTGGCAGTTGCCCCAGGACGTAAATAAGTGTAATATATTACGCACACATAGAAAAAGAAATCGACTATTGTACAATTACACTGTTGATGACGAATTGCTGGAAACTGTATCTACCGCAAAAGTCTAAGAGTATCTATCTGGAGCGACCTCATGTGGAATGATCACATAAAACAAATAATGGAAAAGCAGATTCCCTACTGAGACTCCTAGGAAGAATCATAAGAAATTGTAATTAATCCTCTAAAGAACTGGCTTGCAGTGCGCTTGTTAGACCAATTCATGAGTAATGTTCATCACTCTACCTTACCAGGCAGAAATGAGAGAAGAGAAAGTCCAACGAAGAGCGGCGCGTTTCGTCACAGTATCGTTTAGTCCGCGTGAGAGCATACCGTGGTGCTCAACAAGCTCCATAGGCAGACGTTACAAGAAAGGCATTATGCATCAGGGAGAGGATCACTGCTGAAATTTCGAGAGAGCACTTTCCGCAAAGTGTCGGACAACGTATTACGTCCTCCCACATATATACCTCGCGAAATCACCACAACGAGAAAATTCGAGCAATTAGAGCTAATAGAGTGGTTTCCCGACAATAATTCTTCCCACTTGCCATTCGCGAATGGGACTTGGTTGGCGAGCTCAGTTAGTTGCACCAATGGTACCCTCAGCCACTCATCGTCAGGTAGCTTGCTGAGTATTGAAGCAGATGGTGTAGATGTAGATAATAAGTTGGCTATGAAAAGCAGAACGTCCCGCGCAGTCAGCCGTTTTCTTCTGAACACTACATGTTAATGCTATAACACTATGGTGGGAGGGGAGGGGGGGGGGGGAATCTTACTGCTACGAAATCATCGTGAAGTTTACTATTCGACGTTTTATTCAATGGAAATCATAATTTACACGTTATGCATTAGTTAATTACAGTTATTAGATCTCCAGTTGTGCGTTGCATACCAAATTAAGTACAAAACGTTCTGTTTTGTATCTTACAGGGTGATTCAAAAAGAATACCACAACTTTAAAAATGTGTATTTAATGAAAGAAACGTAATATAACCTTCTGTTATACATCATTACAAAGAGTATTTAAAAAGGTTTTTTTTCACTCAAAAACAAGTTCAGAGATGTTCAATATGGCCCCCTCCAGACACTCGAGCAATATCAACCCGATACTCCAACTCGTTCCACACTCTCTGTAGCATATCAGGCGTAACAGTTTGGATAGCTGCTGTTATTTCTCGTTTCAAATCATCAATGGTGGCTGGGAGAGGTGACCGAAACACCATATCCTTAACATACCCCCATAAGAAAAAATCGCAGGGGGTAAGATCAGGGCTTCTTGGAGGCCAGAGATGAAGTGCTCTGTCACGGGCTGCCTGGCGGCCGATCCATCGCCTCGGGTCGTTGACGTTCAGGTAGTTACGGACAGATAAGTGCCAATGTGGTGGCGCTCCATCCTGCTGAAATATAAATTGTTGTGCTTCTTGTTCGAGCTGACGGAACAGCCAATTTTCATCACTCGTTCTCGGCCGTCCATAACTTTTCCTTTTGCACAAACACCCATTCTCTGTAAACTCTTTATACCAACGTTTAATACACCACCTATCAGGAGGTTTAACACCATACTTCGTTCGAAATGCACGCTGAACAACTGTCGTCGATTCACTTCTGCCGTACTCAATAACACAAAAAGCTTTCTGTTGAGCGGTCGCCATCTTAGCATCAACTGACACTGACGCCTAGTCAACAGCGCCTCAAGCGAACAAATGTACAACTAAATGAAACTTTATAGCTCCCTTAATTCGCCGACAGATAGTGCTTAGCTCTGCCTTTTCTCGTTGCAGAGTTTTAAATTCCTAAAGTTGTGGTATTCTTTTTGAATCACCCTGTATTTCAGTCGTAAATTTTACGAGGGTTTAGTAATGGGTTAAATTACTACCACAGCAAGAGCTCTTTCTCACTCGGACCAGACTTTTCCTGCAGGCTAGAGGTATTTCCGTGGCAAATACAGTCTGTCACCAGACCATATGATGTTCCATATGGATGCAGGCACCCCAACCCTGTTCAGTGCGAGACTCTGCTCTGACTCTAATGGGTTCGAAGTTACCCTCTAACCTTCCCTCGCTTCTTCCAGTGCTGCCGTCGCAGCCCTTGGACTTCCTTGAGTTAACATGTCAGAGCCAAAGTTGCCTCTGCAGTGCACGAGCAACGCCTGGTCACTACTTTGGTTCATCTACCTTCAATAATCCGACCTCTAAAATATCAGTCAGTGAGGTAAAAGATGCTCCTACGCCACTGGACGAAGTTGATTATCTCGTCTGGCTTCTTTCGCTAATTACAACAGACAGGTTTCTCCATGTACAGATGACAAACATGACTGTCGTTTACATGTGGTACTTCCTTATAGTAAAAGCGTAGTCGACTTCATTTTTGTTTTCCAAGCCTATTGACTTTTTATTGTGATTTATAATTTATATTTGTTTAAGAAAGGAAGTAAATAGGAAGCGCACCAACTACCAAGGAATCGCAGTGCTATCACATTCTCTTAAGATAATGGAAAAGATGAGAGGAGACTGAGGAAAATCTTAGGACATAAATTCGAGGAACAGCAGCATGGATTCAAAACATAATTTCTTCCTCCCGTCAATTAATGGAGAATTATTGAGGACGAAGACAACGACCTGACAGTAATGTTCTGAATTTGGAAAAAGCGTACAACAATGTACCAAGGGGTAAAATATGGGAATGTTTCAGAAAGCATAATGTTCCTGATTCATTAATTAAAGAAGTTCAGATACTATACGAAGATTGTGTAAGCAGTGTAGTAGTAGGAAGTAGAAGATCAAAATGGTTTAAGACAAAGAGGGGTGTTTAGCGAGGCCTTTCACCGTTACTCTTCATTTCACTTATGGACGCAATCACGAAAGATATCAAGGATGTAGAAAATTAAGATCTCAGTGCTTTTGCTTTTGCTGATGACATCACCATATGGGGAGAGACGGAAATGGAGCTTCAGAGGAGTCTGGATCACTGGAATAAAAATTTGAAGAACCCAAGTTGAATGTAACAGCAAGACAGTGGCAATGAAGGTGAGTAGACACCCACACCTTGTAACATCATACTGGAAGAAGAGAAGGTTGAAAGTGTGAACAGTTTTATTATCTGGGTAGTGCCGCACAAGTGATGGAAGTGCTGTCACACACGCAGAATCTTCCTCCGATGACCCAGTACGTTCTTTTTCACACGCTGCTACACCGTTGCTTCTCGATTACTGTTTTTCCTAGCATAAACAAACATTTCCATCTTGTGGTATCTGTTTATTTACCTATCTTGGTTCAGTTAATGACTGACAAATAAGCTCTTATCGCACGGCATACGGGAACGTGGGAGCCACCTGGGTAAGTCACATATGTTTACTGAGAAATCTGCACGCTGCTACCAGGCAGAGGCCGTGGGAAAGAAACAAACAACGCTGTAGAATTTGCCGGACGCTCGCCTTATCTGCAAGTCTTGAAGTAACGACCCAAATGAGCGTCTGGACAGCAAACCACAGTCTCCAAGTACACTGATATTTGAGGCTTTGTTTTGTTACTCGAACAGTTACAAAAGTTATCTTTCCACTAATTTTTAAATTTCTACTTATTTATGGAATGTGACATTTTAACTGGGTGATCTTTTAAATTTGTGCACAACGATTTCATGTAGCAAAATTTATAATAGGAAAAATGTTCTACAGATTTCATATTTCTGTCTGAGCTATTGTATCATGTTCAATTGTTCATCGGGAGATGCGAGGGATAAACAGCGCACGTTATCGCCCTGATTTCACAGTTTTTGTGTATACAGGGCGAGTCAAAAGTCCTTGGACACCTTCATAAGTTGGAACATTAAAGGGAAAATTGAAATTTGACGATGGGAACATAGGTTTGACGTGAGGCCGCATCTTTTGGAGTGAATGTCATTCATGGCCGCCATCTTTAAATCCTCCATTTTGGATTCAAGTCATTTTTTTTCAAGTTTGAAGGGGGGTGTAAGGCACATCAAATAACACTCGCTTGATCTCTGGAATTTAGTGGCGTAATTTGTTTTTGTCTATCTTGTACAGTTTAGAAGTTATTAATGTTCTAAGTTACTTTCATACCGAGTCATATCTCTGTTTGTTCCAGGTGCTCTTAAACGGGTCTGACACGTGAACAGAAGATCGAAATCATCCTTATATCATGGGAACGCAGCTACCGAACAATAGCAGCTGACTACAACAGACGACACCCAGACAGAGAACCGGTATTGCACAGCACGGTGGCTCACGTGATCACCAAATTGCGGGAGACGAGCTCTTTTCACGATAAGGCACGTAGTGGACAACCAAGGACTGCCACCAATGAGGAAACTGCAACTGCGGTTGTTGCGTTGTTTGCGAAAAGTCCTAAACGAAGTACCCTTCGTGTGGCCCTAGCATGTGGAATAAGCCAAACCTCCGTTGTCTGGATATTGCACACCAATAAGTGGCATCCTTACAAGCAGCAGATGCAACATCGACCTAATAAGGATGATCCTGATCGCCGGTTGGGGTTCTGCCTGTGGGCTACTGAACAAAACGAACTGGATCCTTCCTTTGCCAAGGGCATACTGTTCAGCGATGAGGCTTGTTTCACTTTGAACGGGGAGGTTAAGCGACATAATTGTCGATACTGGAGTGATGCAAATCCGAACTGGGTTGCCCCAATTCGAGAACATAGTCCAGCGAAGGTGATGGTGTGGTGTGGCATATGGGACACCAACATCATTTGGCCATTTTTCATTTACAACACCATAACTGCACCACAGTATCTGATGCTGCTGCAGGACCTTGTGTTCCCTTCCACACTGAACGCTAACGGCATTTTCCCATCTTATTTTCATCACGTTTGAGCCCCTCCACATTATGGCACTGGTGTCCGAGATTGGTTGGAGGAACAACAGCCAGGGAAGTGGATTGGTCGCCGTGGTCCCGTGGAGTGGCCGCCCAGATCCCCTGACTTAACGCCCCTTGATTTTTATCTATGGGGACATCTTAAGCAGATAGTGTATGCTGAGAGCATACGTGATTTGAGACACCTGGAGGAACGCATACAACACGTCTGTGACCAAATTGCAGGAGACACTCTCCTCCGTGTGCAGTCAGAGTGGTTTAGGCGACTACAGTTGTGCACTGCACGGGATGGAGAACATGTAGAACATGTGTTCTAGCATTCGGTATGAAGGTAATTTCCCAACTTTGAACATTAATAACCTCTAAACTGTACAAGATAGACAAAAACAAATTACACCACTAAATACCAGAGCTCAAGTGGGTGTTATTTGATGTGCCATATACCCCCCTTCCCATTTTAAAAAAATGACTTGAATCCAAAATGGCGGATTTCAAGATGGTAGCCATGAATGACATTCACTCCAAAAGTTGCGGCCCCACATCAAACCTATGTTCCCATCATCATATTTCAATTTTCCCTTTAATCTTCCAACTTATGAAGGTGTCCAAGGACGGGAAACATACTGGAGGACAATATTATAGAAAAAGAGGAGTAGGTAGGTGTGGATGAGATGGGAGGCATGATAATGTGAGCGGAATTTGATAGAGGATTGTCAGACCTAAATCGAAAGAAGGCCCATGGAATAGATGACATTCCCTTCAAATTATTGGAGTCACTGGCACAGCCAGCCGTGACAAACTTATTCCTACTGTCGTGCAAGATAAACAGGCGAAATTCCCCCAGATCTCAGGAAGAACTAATAATTCCAGTTCCAAAGAAGGCAGACGCTGACAGGTGTGAATACTACCTACCTACCCACCAGTTTAACAAGTCATCCTTGGAAAATAATGACACGCATTATTTACGGTAGAATGGTAATGACTTCTGGAGAAATGTAGGATCGCGCGGGACAATATATCCTACGAATTATCCTAGAGGATAGATTGAAGAAATCATTTGAAGTTTTAGAGCAGCCTTTTGACATTGTTGAGTGAATTATTTTTTTAAATGTTGAAGGTAGTAGGGACAAAATACCGAGAGGGAAATGTTTTTTACAATTTGTACAGAAACCAGACTGCAGTTACAAGAGACGAAGGACATAAAATAAAAGCTGTAGTTGAGAAACGGATGAGACAGGGGTGTAGCATCTCAATCTATATACATACTGAGCAAACAGTGCAGGAAGCAAGGAGAAATTAAAGGGAATTAAAGTTCAGAGAGAACAAGTAAGAACTTTAAGGTTATGCCGATGACAATGTAATGCTGTCAGGAATAGCGAAGCCCTTGAAAGAGCAGTTGTACGGAATCGATAATGCCTTGAAAAAAAATTATAAGATGAATATCAACAAAAGTAAAACAAGCGTAATGGAATATAGTCGAATTAAATCGGCCGATGCTGACAGAATTAGAATAGGAAATAAGACACTAAAAGGAACAGATGAGTTTCACTATTTCGGCAACAAAACAACTGACGATGGCCGAAGTAGGATATAAAACACAGACTGGCAATAGCAAGAAAGGAATTTCTGAGAAAGAGAAAGTTAATAAAATGTAGTAACCACGTAGGTCACTCCCAGAGACTATTTCCAGTATTGCATTACTTGCTTCACCAACAATACAACACGTAAGCTGGAACTCCTTTGTGAAGTCAATTTTTAGTAATGTTTTTGTGAAATACTTCACTCTGTATTCTCAAAAGTACGATGATATAGGGTATCAAGTGCAATTTGCGACTGGAGTAAGGATGTTTTTCTAGGGAGGACGCACCACGTTACCATGGATGGAGAGTCGACGACAGATGGAAAGTAACTTCGAGTGTGCCCCGGGGAATGTGTTGGGACCCTTGCTGTTCATGTTGTATATTAATGACCTTGCAGACAATAGCAAAAGTAAGCAGGTCTCTGAAGACAAGTATTGTCTGAAAAAAAGCTGCACAAATATTCAGTCAGATCTTGACAAGATTTCAAAGTGGTGCAAATATTAGAAACGTGGCTAATGTTCAAAAATTTAAAACTGTGCGCATCACGAAAGGAAAGAACTTAGTATCCTATCAACGAGTCACAGTTTAAATCGATCAACTCATACAAATACACTCCTGGAAATTGAAATAAGAACACCGTGAATTCATTGTCCCAGGAAGGGGAAACTTTATTGACACATTCCTGGGGTCAGATACATCACATGATCACACTGACAGAACCACAGGCACATAGACACAGGCAACAGAGCATGCACAATGTCGGCACTAGTACAGTGTATATCCACCTTTCGCAGCAATGCAGGCTGCTATTCTCCCATGGAGACGATCGTAGAGATGCTGGATGTAGTCCTGTGGAACGGCTTGCCATGCCATTTCCACCTGGCGCCTCAGTTAGTTGGACCAGCGTTCGTGCTGGACGTGCAGACCGCGTGAGACGACGCTTCATCCAGTCCCAAACATGCTCAATGGGGGACAGATCCGGAGATCTTGCTGGCCAGGGTAGTTGACTTACACCTTCTAGAGCACGTTGGGTGGCACGGGATACATGCGGACGTGCATTGTCCTGTTGGAACAGCAAGTTCCCTTGCCGGTCTAGGAATGGTAGAACGATGGGTTCGATGACGGTTTGGATGTACCGTGCACTATTCAGTGTCCCCTCGACGATCACCAGTGGTGTACGGCCAGTGTAGGAGATCGCTCCCCACACCATGATGCCGGGTGTTGGCCCTGTGTGCCTCGGTCGTATGCAGTCCTGATTGTGGCGCTCACCTGCACGGCGCCAAACACGCATACGACCATCATTGGCACCAAGGCAGAAGCGACTCTCATCGCTGAAGACGACACGTCTCCATTCGTCCCTCCATTCACGCCTGTCGCGACACCACTGGAGGCGGGCTGCACGATGTTGGGGCGTGAGCGGAAGACGGCCTAACGGTGTGCGGGACCGTAGCCCAGCTTCATGGAGACGGTTGCGAATGGTCCTCGCCGATACCCCAGGAGCAACAGTGTCCCTAATTTGCTGGGAAGTGGCGGTGCGGTCCCCTACGGCACTGCGTAGGATCCTACGGTCTTGGGGTGCATCCGTGCGTCGCTGCGGTCCGGTCCCAGGTCGACGGGCACGTGCACCTTCCGCCGACCACTGGCGACAACATCGATGTACTGTGGAGACCTCACGCCCCACGTGTTGAGCAATTCGGCGGTACGTCCACCCGGCCTCCCGCATGTCCACTATACGCCCTCGCTCAAAGTCCGTCAACTGCACATACGGTTCACGTCCACGCTGTCGCGGCATGCTACCAGTGTTAAAGACTGCGATGGAGCTCCGTATGCCACGGCAAACTGGCTGACACTGACGGCGGCGGTGCACAAATGCTGCGCAGCTAGCGCCATTCGACGGCCAACACCGCGGTTCCTGGTGTGTCCGCTGTGCCGTGCGTGTGATCATTGCTTGTACAGCCCTCTCGCAGTGTCCGGAGCAAGTATGGTGGGTCTGACACACCGGTGTCAATGTGTTCGTTTTTCAATTTCCAGGAGTGTACATGGTGTAAAAATTTGTAGGGATATGAAATGGAACAATCACATTGCGCCGCAGGTAGGTAGTGAGGGTAGCAGCTTCGGTTTATGGTAGAACACTGGACAAATGCAATCAGTCTACAAACAAGATTAATTACAGATCACTCGTGCGAACCACACTAGAACACTGCTCACTTGCGTGGGACTTGGATGTACCAAACAGAACTAACAGGGGATACTGAACCTATACAGAGAAGGAAAGCACGAATTGTCACAGGTTTCTTTGACGTGTGGGAGAGTGTCATAGGGAAACTGAACGGGCAGACACTTGAAGATAGATGAAAATTACCCCGAGAATACCTACTTATTCACTTGCAAGAGACGGCTTTAAACGATTACTCTAGGAATATACTGCTACCCCCTATGTGTCACTCCTGTAGGGATCTTGCGAGCAAGGTAAGCGCGCACAAACGCAATTAGAGTCGTTCCTTACACGCTCCTTACGTGTACGGAACGAGAAGGAATCCTAATAACTAGCACAATGGAGAGTATCCTCATCCACGCATTTCACCGTTGCTTGGAGAGTTTAGATGTAGATGTAGATATAGATATACAGGGTGCTTCAAAATTACACCAACAAAGTTCGACGGGCTTTGGAAGGTGTCCTGAGGAACAAAATGAGAATAGGAAACCATGTCCGGAAACATCATCCCACAATGACGACGGTAAGAGCGTCGAAGTTGTAGGCGCCGACGACTGTATTTGTATTTATATACAGGGTGATTCCGTGATAAAATTACAAACTTTCAGAGACGGTAAGAAGGATAAATGTATCAATTTGAGACAAGGGATCCTGTTCCGGAAAAGAACGAGTCGAAAATTACAAGAGAAAATCGTACTGATAGCTCTGGCAGTGGAATACATCTTCTGGTACTGTTTTTGATTCGAAGGGTAAGCACCTTTCAGAGGTGGCAGTATGGACCAAAAGAAGGAAACAGTGTCTAGCAAACATGGCCTCTAAAAGGCATATCTTAAGAGTTACGAACTCTTGTTCAGTACAGGAGATGTGTTTCACAATAGCGAAAATGAACAAGTGCGTTTTAGAGTGATGTATAGCGGACATTTTTTTCTTGTTTTTGTCCATACTACCACCTCTGAAAGTTGCCTACCCTTTAGTTTTAGCAACAACAGTACCGGAGATGTATTCCACTGTCAGAGGTATCAGAATTGTTTTCGCTTGTAACTGTGACACGTTTCTTTTCGGACCAGGGTCGCTTACTTCAAAATCATACATTTATCCTTCTTCACCATCCCAGAAAGTTTGTAACATCATCACGGACTCACCCTGTATATACTCGTAAATACATATACAGGCGCCGGCTCCTATAACTTCGACGCTCTGTAGCCTCGTTGTATGACTTTTACGGACAGGGGATCCTATCCTCATTTTGTTACTACAAGACACCTTCTACACCCCCTCAAAGTTTGAAACACCCTGTATGTTACCAACAGCTTACGTGTGTGTGCATACGTGTATGTGCGTTTGTGTGTGTATCTGTGAGCGTGTGAAGTAGTGGCTCAAATGTTCCAATAGTTTATAGCCAGCCACACTCTACAGTTTAATATTTTACTTTAGCGAGATTTATATCAGATAACTGCCGACGGCAACTGATGAGCTTCTCATCGAGAGGCCAGCAAATTCAGTCATCACCATCATCGTTAACTTTATCGTTTCGCACGTAATCCTAAGCTTTGAATTAGAGCTGATACTAAAAGTTAACAAGCGTAATAAGCATATTGATGGGCTATTAAACATCAGATTATTGGACGATATTATTATAGCAAACATTGACAAGAATCTACATCTACATCTACAAAGCGCAGCGATTGTCAGCGAACACTGAAATTTCGTAGGTTTTAAGTGCGCACCCAGGGGGGCCTCTTATCACTAACTCTCCTACCACCACCACCCCAAAAAAAAAAAAAAAAAAAAAAAAAAAAAAAATTAAAAATTGACAGCCTCCTCCGCCACATAGACGTGTCACTCACTATCAATTTAGATAATGACGGAAAATGTAATGGATAGTGACTAGCAGAAGTATATCCAAAATAAAATGTAATGGATAGCGGCTACTAGCAAGTATGGTCAAAACAAATTGTCATGAAATCTCAAAACTATTTCATCATTCACTGCGAAACTAAAATGAGTTACCTCATCGTCCTCTGTAAACGTTTGAAGAGCGTTTACTCTGCAAAATGAACACTGGTCGGCAGTTGTAACATCCCTGTTTAGAATGAATCATACAGTGAGCGTTGCTTAATACCTCAAGTGAAGCTAGGTTAGCGCCGTCCAGAACACAAGGATCGAGAGACGTGTCTCTAAACAAATGGCCGTAATGGTACAGTATCGAGTACACTGAAATTAATCAAAAGGAAAGATCGCCAGACCACGAAGACACAGGCTTTTACAAGCAACGTAGCTATCATTAGACAGATTACTTTTCTCTTGCCGCAAATACTGTTGTTACGTAAACTACAATCATTTCTCACCTACGATTCACTATTTCAACATATTTCAATAGAAATGAAGTTTACGAGTAATTTGGATACCCATAAAACTATCACTTACGGACATAAAAATTAATCATCAGAATCCATACTATCATGACTTAGACTTTTCGCGCGCTAACACATACTTCTGTATACGTCCGACTATTAATTATCTACAAACATTTCAATGTTATTATGTTGCACCACAAAACGAACCGGGTTCCTGGATTCGACTCCTGGCGGGGTCAGGGATTTTCTCTGCCGCGTGATGACTGGGTGTTGTGTGATGTCCTTAGGTTAGTTAGGTTTAAGTAGTTCTAAGTTCTAGGGGACTGATGACCATAGATATTAAGTCCCATAGTGCTCAGAGCCATTTGAACCATTTTTGAACAAAACGAACAAAGCAAGTACAAAGGCGGTTTGCACCAGTATATCAGACAAAGAAACACACAAATTAATACATATTAACGTTTGCATCAACCACAAGATACGAAATCCTTAATTTAAGATTTGATTTTATTGAAGAGTGACAGTGGTTTTCCTGCTATACAGCTTCTAATATGCAGTAACGTGAACAGATAATAACCTTTAATGACGCTTTTTAGTCTTCGACACACAATGATCACTTTTGAACTACACAGGGCGGTCCATTGATCGTGACCGGACCAAATATCTCACGAAATAAGCGTCAACCGAAAAACTACAAAGAACAAAACTTGTCTAGCTTGAAGGGGGAAACCAGATGGCGCTATGGTTGGCCCGCTACATGGTGCTGCCATAGGTCAAACGGATATCAACTGCGTTTTTTTTCTTTTTTTTTAAATAGGAACCTCCATTTTTATTACATATTCATGTAGTACCTAAATAAATATGAATGTTTTAGTTGGACCACTTTTTTCGCTTTGTGATATATGGGGCTGTAATAGTCACAAACATATGGTTCACAATTTTAGACGAACAGTTGGTAACAGGTAGGTTTTATAATTTAAAATACAGAACGTAGGTACGTTTGAACATCTTATTTCGGTTGTTCCAATGTGATACATGTACCTTTGAGAACTTATCGTTTCTAAAAACGCATGCTGTTACAGCGTGATTACCTGTAAATACCACATTAATGCAATAAATACTCAAAATGATGTCCGTCAACCTCAATGCATTTGCCAATACGTGTAACGACATTCCTCTCAACAGCGAGTAGTATAGCATTAACCAATGTATTACCCCAACCTTTAGGCAGCTAATATATGCAACATGCAATCTTAAGCCTCCTTGCCATGTAAATGTTTCCTCTGATATAATCACTCTTTCCTCTCTCTCTCTCTCTCTCTCTCTCTCTCCCTCTCCCTCTCCCTTTCACTCACTCACACACACACACACACACACACACACACACACACACACACACACACACACACTTTTTCTCTCTCTCTACCTCTCCTTCTGACTCCTGCCCCTCACTTCACATCTGTTTATTAAGCCCAATCAAAGAGTGTAATGTATGTATGATTTTACTGTTGTAGCCAATTTGATCATTGTAATTATAGTCTGTAACATTTCACCTAATTGTTATCAATAAGTATGAAGTTTAAGCCATTTTAACATTTCACGTGATTGTATAAACGAGTACGAATGTTTGCTGTTTTAACTTGTCAGAATTGGATTTATATACCACCTGAAGTACACACACATAAACAAACACCGCTAAATGCTTAAAGCAATTATTCTGTAATAGTATTGTTATGATGGATATTCTTTTCACTTTGCGATTATGTCTTCACTTCTGCTATACGAACCTTGCACCCAGCTGATTCCAGACGCCATATTTGTTTACAAATGTGGCAGTATACATGTGATGTGTTACGACAGCAAAAGGAACCTGTGATCACTGAAGGTACTGTAGTTTGCTTATTTAATGTTTACCATTAGATATCAGTTTAATTTTTCGTCAAAAGTAATCCTAAACCATATTCTGAAATAGCGTTTCGTTTCTCCACTAGGCAGTGCCACAAGTTCCTCCAAAAATCGTAACACAACACACACACAAATGTAATACTTACTAATGTAAATCCACCTGATGATGGAGGTTTAAACCTTCGAAACGCGTCGTGGAAATAAATAAAACGGTGACTGGTAACAGTGAACTTGTTGTTTCATTTAATGTCAGTAACAGTCACGGTAAAGCCTAACCTAAAAATGTTCGCATTTAAAGCGAGTAGTTCGCCTTCCGTAATGTTCGCACATGCACTGACAATGCGCTGCGCATGTTGTCAGGCATTGTCGGTGGATCACGATAGCAAATATCGTTCAACTTTCCCCACAGAAAGAAATCCCGGGACGTCAGATCCGGTGAACGTGCTTGGACGACCAATCCACCTGTCATAAAACCTGTTATTCAATACCGCTTCAACCGCACGCGAGCTATGTGCCGGACATCCATCATTTTGGAAGTACATCGCCATTCTGTCATGCAGTGAAACATCGTGTAGTAATATCGGTAGAATATTACGTAGGAAATCAGCATACATTGCACCATTTAGATTGCCATCGATAAAATGAGGGCCAATTATCCTTCCTCCCATAATGCCGCACCATACATTAACCCGCCAAGGTCGCTGATGTTCCACTTGCCGCAGCCATCGTGGATTTTCCGTTGCCCAATAGTGCATATTATGCCGGTTTACGTTACCGCTGTTGGTGAATGACGCTTCATCGCTAAATAGAACGCGTGCAAAAAATCTGTCATCGTCCCGTAATTTCTCTTGTGCCCAGTGGTAGAACTGTACACGACGTTCAAAGTCGTCGCTATGCAACTCCTGGTGCATAGAAATATGGTACGTGTGCAATCGATGTTGTGTAGCATTCTCAACAGCGACGTTGTTGAGATTCCCGATTCTCGCGCAATTTGTCTGCTACTGATGTGCGGATTAGCCGCGACAGCAGCTAAAACACCTACTCGGGCATCATCATTTGTTGCAGGTCGTGGTTGACGTTCCACATGTGGCTGAACACTTCCTGTTTCCTTAAATAACGTAACTATCAGGCGAACGGTCCGGGCACTTGGATGATGTGGTCCAGGACACCGAGCAGCATACACAGCACAAGCCCGTTGGGCATTTTGATCACAATAGCCATACATCAACACGATATCTACCTTTTCCGCAGTTGGTAAACGGTCCATTTTAACACGGGTAATGTATCACGAAGCAAATACCGTCCGTACTGGCGGAATGTTACGTGATACCACGTACTTATACGTTTGTGACTATTACAGCCCCATCTATCACAAAGCGAAAAAAGTGGTCCAACTAAAACATTCATATTTATTTACGTACTACGCGAATATGTAATAAAAATTGGGGGTTCCTATTTATAAAAAAACGCAGTCGATATCCGTTTGACCTATAGCAGCACCATCTAGCGGGCTAACCATAGCGCCATCTGGTTTCCCTCTTCAAGCTAGACGAGTTTCGTTCTTTGTAGGTTTTTCGTTTGATACTTATTTCGTGAGATATTTGGCCTGTTCACTATCAATGGACCACCCTGTATATAGGATTCTATTGTAGATTATATGTTTCTGGATAAGAAAATGTTTGCTACATACTGAACATTTAGTAATTATACCAACACAGGTTAATAAATTTCCTGATTCATGTCTTATTACAGTACTAATGGAATCTTATATCCTGCCTTATAGTTCGCCGATGCTAAGCACCATCGCGATTCAGCGGCTGTCAGAATAATTAAGAAACGAGTCAGCGTAGCCGTGGCGCGGTGCAGAGTACTTTTACGCGCTGTAGTCTAAATACAACCACCATGCCACTCTTTCAACAACATTAACAATTAGTCAACTGGTTCAACTCTGGATTTATGGTGTAACCTAGGACGTTGCAAATTCCACACGGAGGAAGACAACAAGACGTTAAACTTCGAATCGTGAACGCCTACCGAAAAATCAACCACAGGAGGCACCCTGCAAGGCCGTCGTTAACCTTACAACGAAGTAACTTGATGACGATGCTCTTTCATTTCGTGTGAGGGGACTTAACTTGCCACCCACTCCTACCTTCACACGGGAGGCGGAACAAGTCGCGGCGCGACTTTCACAAACGCATTTAGAGTCGTTCCTTACACGCTCCTTACGTGTACGGAACGAGAAGGAATCCTAATAACTAGCACAATTGAGAGTATCCTCATCCACGCATTTCACCGTTGCTTGGAGAGTTTAGATGTAGATGTAGATATACAGGGTGCTTCAAAATTACGCCGACAAACTTCGACGGGCTTTGGAAGGTGTCCTGAGGAACAAAATAAAGTGCGCGCGAAATTCCTGGAGCTCTCATAGAAACCAAACCCATGACAATAGAGATGTGGGGTATGGAGAGGGACTGCATGGAGAAGATGCCGCGCCTGCTAGATGGGAGCACAAACCGGGAGATTAACACTCACGGCACCAAGTCCAGCAGAATGACAGGCTCCGTTCCATAAACAGTTTCACACTGAAAGTTTTCAAAATGAATGAAAGCATTAATGACGTTTCGCTCTTTACCAGAGTTCCACTACAAGAATCTCTGGAACTAATCGGCCAGAAACTTTGCCTGAAAACCACCAACCTTCTGAAGCATGTCTCAAAACCGACATTCTTTCTCTTACGGAGCTTACGATGAACAGACTGTAGGAGCATCCATGGGCAATCCGGTCTCGCATGTAGCCACAGACATGTAAGAGGAAGGTGCCCTGGAGTCAGCCAGACGGAAGCCTAGCTGCGTCTTCCGTTTCGTGGACGATATTTTTGTGTTTTGGTGACACGCTAAACAACATACTCAATGAGCTTCTCCCACACCTCAACTCCAAAAATCTTAACATTAGGTGCAAGTGAAGGGTGATGGAGCAAACCTAGGCGACCAGATGCAGTTGTTTAAAAAGGAGGACAAACAGCTTCAAAAATGAGGACAAAGGAAGAAAAAAGAGGACACATCAAACGGGTCAACTGGAGATGAGGATACCACCCGTCACTTTTGTACAAGTCACGTGACTGCCGGGAATTACCGGTAAAACTAGTAGTTAATTGTTACTGATGGTCAGGTGGTGGTTAACTGAGCAATATTAAAAAAATTAAAAACATTGATTGTGGTGACAGGGTGGCGTCAATTGTTTTGTTATGTCAACAACACGGAATTGTTTACAAAGCGAAAAACGTAAGACCATTCACCTCCCTTCACTCGACGCACCGCTACAAACATCTACAATTCAAGCAGCAGCTGACGACATGTAAACTGCCCTTTAACCTTCCGAATACAAATAAATTGAATGACTATGAAACAATGAAATAAAACCATGACAATTAATCTGTCGAGTTATTTCTTACCTTTATTGGCCATTCACTAAGACGAACGTTCCAGCTCCACTTCAAACCTATTTCTTCCTTGCAGATTAAAACTGTGTGCCCGACCGAGACTCGAACTCGGGACCTTTGCCTTCGCGGGCAAGTGCTCTACCAACTGAGCTACCGAAGCACGAGCACGACTCACGCCCGGTACTCACAGCTTTACTTCTGCCAGTACCTCGTCTCCTACCTTTGGTCCTGGCAGAAGTAAAGCTGTGAGTACCGGGCGTGAGGCGTGCTTCGGTAGCTCTGTTGGTAGAGCACTTGCCCGCGAAAGGCAAGGGTCCCGAGTTCGAGTCTCGGTCGGGCACACAGTTTTAATCTGCCAGGAAGTTTCATATCAGCGCACACTCCGCTGCAGAGTGAAAATCTCATTCTATTTCTTCCTTTCTTGAAAGCTGGATATTTGCAGGAAAGGACATCAGACAATGTACACTTTCTTTTAGGCATAGCCAAATATTTTACGTAACTCACTCGGTTAAAAATTACACTCACAAATCACACGTGCACTACAGGAAGCCAAGCCAATACAAAGCGAAGATACGAAACGAAAATTTTAAATAATGGATATTTGCATTCGCTTATAGATCGATCGACGACAACATCGACGATCCTGGTGCCACCAACTAACACCGCCTTCGTGCGTGTTTATCACGATGGCTGTGCCAATAGTTTTTTAGTAAGTATTTAAGAAAAGAGCAATATAACGGGATGAATTGTAAATTTAACTGTATTACGCTCAACTTTGCGAAAAAGCCGGACACGGTAAAAATTCGCCCGGACCCCGGACAAAGAACTAAAAAGGAGGACATGTCCAGATTAATCCGAACTTCTGGTCACTCTAGCGATGCCCGTTCTGCAAGGTCCCTGTTGGAAGAACACGTGCTCCTTTGGGCTACTGACGGCAACAGGGATGTTTAACATCTAACGTGAATACGTGATGGCCTGTTTCGATCACAACCTATTTCAGAACCTTCTTATCAACAAAACATTTTGACATTAATTATCATTAATTATTCACTCAAGTGTGCACCGAGCAAAGAAATGAAGAGACATTATCGTTTGTGAAAGGATTGTACGGTTCACTAACGAAGTTCCCGCTAACATTATCTTAGCGCTCAGAGGTTACTTAAGAACGAAAGTAATCTCCATATGATGTATCTGTCATAGCTCGATGAAACATAGATTATACATAGAAAGAACTGCTACAGCATAATACAGAAGGCAATTGAAAGAAATACGCAAGAGACGAACGAGAATACACTGAAGTGAGCGTGATTTATGCTATTCCACTGTACATTACAAAATGTGGGACATGTGTGATAACCGTGATTATAATGCACGCTCTGCAAAGTACTCCCATGTTGGCCATGTTGGTAATGAGTACTAGTAATGGGGCGTTCTACTCCTCCAACAGCGCGGTTGACAACTGCTGGACAGCCGATATGGACGAGCTGCAATACGACTTCCAAACGCATCCCAAACGCGCCAGTCCATTCGCCCAATATCTTCCCATTCCCAGAGCTCCTCCACCTGGGCTGTTCGATTGGTTCGCACACTGCCATCCATAAAAACGAAGGCTGGACCGAATTCACCCCTGAAAAGGCGCACACGGGGAAAGAATGCACTGCCGCAATGACGTTGAGGGTACAGTATTCAAAGATTTGGAAGTCAGTACACTCAGGCAATATTATGCCTCCTCACACCATAGGCCCGAGACCACATAAAAGATCATGTTCGACAAGGTGCATTACGTGTTCTTACATCTCGCCGTGTGAGAATATGTTTAGCCATGTCTAAGATGATCGTTTTGCTTGTCCAGATGTTATGGTATGGGGAGGCACAATGTTGCATGAGCGTACTGACTCCTAAATCTTTGAATAAGATACACCAGCTTAAATCCAGGGCTAACAGGACAGAGCGGATGCGGTTGTATTTGTGGAAAGGGGCCAAAATAAGTTACTGTCAGTTGCACTCAATATATAAACTTTATTTCTTAAAACAGACCATCACACAAGTAAGAATCAAAAACTCTCAAGACTTTAACGAAAGACCTCCTTTGGTTTAATTTAGATCGGCTGAAGGCCACATCGAAAATCCAAGGCACAAGGCCTAAGCAAGTAACTGAGATACAGAAGTTCTTCTGGAGGTTTCACTTCTTTAGAAAAAATTTTTATCTTCAATATAAATAGGCTTAAAGCCTTAGCCTAAATTTTTCCATTAGAACTCGGCTGAAAGCCTCACATTAATCAAGAATAGTGTTACAGCTTAAGGCCGAGACAAAGATTTTCAATATTTAATCTACAGGGTGTTTCAAAAATGACCGGTATATTTGAAACGGCAATAAAAACTAAACGAGCAGCGATGGAAATACACCGTTTGTTGCAATATGCTTGGGACAACAGTACATTTTCAGGCAGACAAACTTTCGAAATTACAGTAGTTACAATTTTCAACAACAGATGGCGCTGCGGTCTGGGAAACTCTATAGTACGATATTTTCCACATATCCACCATGCGTAGCAATAATATGGCGTAGTCTCTGAATGAAATTACCCGAAACCTTTGACAACGTGTCTGGCGGAATGGCTTCACATGCAGATGAGATGTACTGCTTCAGCAGTTCAATTGTTTCTGGATTCTGGCGGTACACCTGGTCTTTCAAGTGTCCCCACAGAAAGAAGTCACAGGGGTTCATGTCTGGCGAATAGGGAGGCCAATCCACGCCGCCTCCTGTATGTTTCGGATAGCCCAAGAAATCACACGATCATCGAAATATTCATTCAGGAAATTAAAGACGTCGGCCGTGCGATGTGGCCGGGCACCATCTTGCATAAACCACGAGGTGTTCGCAGTGTCGTCTAAGGCAGTTTGTACCGCCACAAATTCACGAAGAATGTCCAGATAGCGTGATGCAGTAATCGTTTCGGATCTGAAAAATGGGCCAATGATTCCTTTGGAAGAAATGGCGGCCCAGACCAGTACTTTTTGAGGATGCAGGGACGATGGGACTGCAACATGGGGCTTTTCGGTTCCCCATATGCGCCAGTTCTGTTTATTGACGAAGCCGTCCAGGTAAAAATAAGCTTCGTCAGTAAACCAAATGCTGCCCACATGCATATCGCCGTCATCAATCCTGTGCACCATATCGTTAGCGAATGTCTCTCGTGCAGCAATGGTAGCGGCGCTGAGGGGTTGCCGCGTTAGAATTTTGTATGGATAGAGGTGTAAGCTCTGGCGCATGAGACGATACGTGGACGTTGGCGTCATTTGGACCGCAGCTGCAACACGGCGAACGGAAACCCGAGGCCGCTGTTGGATAACCTGCTGCACTAGCTGCGCGTTGCCCTCTGTGGTTGCCGTACGCGGTCGCCCTACCTTTCCAGCACGTTCATCCGTCACGTTCCCAGTCCGTTGAAATTTTTCAAACAGATCCTTTATTGTATCGCTTGTCGGTCCTTTGGTTACATTAAACCTCCGTTGAAAACTTCGTCTTGTTGCAACAACACTGTGTTCTAGGTGGTGGAATTCCAACACCAGAAAAAGCCCCTGTTCTAAGGAATAAACCATGTTGTCTACAGCACACTTGCACGTTGTGAACAGCACACGCTTACAGCAGAAAGACGACGTACAGAATGGCGCACCCACAGACTGCGTTGTCTTCTATATCGTTCACATCACTTGCAGCGCCATCTGTTGTTGAAAATTGTAACTACTGTAATTTCGAAAGTTTGTCCGCCTGAAAATGTACTGTTGTCCCAAGCATATTGCAACAAACGGTGTATTTCTATCGCTGCTCGTTTAGTTTTTATTGCCGTTTCAAATATACCGGTCATTTTTGAAACACCCTGTAAATAGGCTGAAAAGTCGGCTGAAGGCCGCATATCAACAAAACAATTTAACGGCTTAAGGCCTAGGAAGAAGAGCTTTCAGTTTCAAAAGGCTGAAGGCCTTATCTTAAAATATTTCGTGTAACACTCGGATGAATGCCTCATACTAAAGAATAACAATCTTATGACTTAGGGGCAAGACAAGGATTTGAATTTTTAATTTAAGAGAGATGAAAGCTCGGCTGAAGGCCGCACACACCATGCAGAAAAGAATTTTACGGCTTGCAGCCTAACGGGAAGAGCTTCTAAATTTCAATTAAAATAGGCTAAAGGCTTTATCCTAAAATGCTTCATGTAAAACTCGGCTGAAGGACACATACAAACTAGAAAATACTTATTACGGCTTAAGGCCTAGACAACATTTTTCAACCTTTGATTTGAAAATGCTGAAAACTCGGCTGAAGGCCACATACCAACTTGAAACAAATTTGTAGCTTAAGGCCTACATCCAAGGAATTTTCATTTTTAATTTTGAAAATCTGAAACTCAGCTGAAGCCCACATACCAAACAAGAAACATTTTTTTAAGGCCTCTTGAACTAACCAACAAGATCAGTTCTGCTCCACCCAACTGGCAACAACAAGATGTGTTATTGTCTTATGTGTTATTGAACACAACGTTCTGGATACTGGTGGCCAATCCAGCCAAGTCAGAATAAACGCCCAAAACTACCAACACACCTCAGCTGCCGAACTACACGCTGTGCTGGGCAGCATCAACACGACGAGTAAAATACACTGCCGAAAATTACGTCAACGCCCAGGGCAGGTAACCGGAATGTCAACGGCCACAGGGCAGAAGATACCGCCGGAACACTTCATTAATGAAGGAGCGAATTAAACTAAGTTAAATACCACAGAAGAAGACGGCTGCAGTTCTAGCTGACTTCAATGCACACATGTTGTTGCTCGCAGGAATCTCCCAGAAAGCGACATCCAGGATCAAACGAAGAGATGTGATAGCAGTTGAGGCTTGGTAGTAAGTTAAGTGAGCACTCAACTTTAGTGTCCAGGATCGGTGGGCGACGAACTTCGTAACCCTCGCAAGAGGCGCCTCACAACTGCAACCGCGCGTGCACGCCGCCAGCAGGTCCAGCCTGTCCACGCGCGATCGAGACTTTCTCGCTGGTCTGCCCCAACCAACAGATTGCCACACACAGGGAAACGGTCAGAAGACCAAATACACGTTGGCCGATGAGACGACCGACTGTACGACCGACCAACATTCGTTCCCACTCCAGTCTCCTTCCATCGGACAGTGCATGTGTTTCCCCAGCAGTCGGCAAGTACTGTCTGTCAGCAACCTCACTGGCGCTCCGTCCCAGACGCTGCTCCGTGCTCGACTGTACAGCTGGTCCGTCTCCAACCGACTTCCAAACACACGACGACCCGGATATACTACACTCCTGGAAATGGAAAAAAGAACACATTGACACCGGTGTGTCAGACCCACCATACTTGCTCCGGACACTACGAGAGGGCTGTACAAGCAATGATCACACGCACGGCACAGCGGACACACCAGGAACCGCGGTGTTGGCCGTCGAATGGCGCTAGCTGCGCAGCATTTGTGCACCGCCGCCGTCAGTGTCAGCCAGTTTGCCGTGGCATACGGAGCTCCATCGCAGTCTTTAACACTGGTAGCATGCCGCGACAGCGTGGACGTGAACCGTATGTGCAGTTGACGGACTTTGAGCGAGGGCGTATAGTGGGCATGCGGGAGGCCGGGTGGACGTACCGCCGAATTGCTCAACACGTGGGGCGTGAGGTCTCCACAGTACATCGATGTTGTCGCCAGTGGTCGGCGGAAGGTGCACGTGCCCGTCGACCTGGGACCGGACCGCAGCGACGCACGGATGCACGCCAAGACCGTAGGATCCTACGCAGTGCCGTAGGGGACCGCACCGCCACTTCCCAGCAAATTAGGGACACTGTTGCTCCTGGGGTATCGGCGAGGACCATTCGCAACCGCCTCCATGAAGCTGGGCTACGGTCCCGCACACCGTTAGGCCGTCTTCCGCTCACGCCCCAACATCGTGCAGCCCGCCTCCAGTGGTGTCGCGACAGGCGTGAATGGAGGGACGAATGGAGACGTGACGTCTTTAGCGATGAGAGTCGCTTCTGCCTTGGTGCCAATGATGGTCGTATGCGTGTTTGGCGCCGTGCAGGTGAGCGCCACAATCAGGACTGCATACGACCGAGGCACACAGGGCCAACACCCGGCATCATGGTGTGGGGAGCGATCTCCTACACTGGCCGTACACCACTGGTGATCGTCGAGGGGACACTGAATAGTGCACGGTACATCCAAACCGTCATCGAACCCATCGTTCTACCATTCCTAGACCAGCAAGGGAACTTGCTGTTCCAACAGGACAATGGACGTCCGCATGTATCCCGTGCCACCCAACGTGCTCTAGAAGGTGTAAGTCAACTACCCTGGCCAGCAAGATCTCCGGATCTGTACCCCATTGAGCATGTTTGGGACTGGATGAAGCGTCGTCTCACGCGGTCTGCACGTCCAGCACGAACGCTGGTCCAACTGAGGCGCCAGGTGGAAATGGAATGGCAAGCCGTTCCACAGGACTACATCCAGCATCTCTACGATCGTCTCCATGGGAGAATAGCAGCCTGCATTGCTGCGAAAGGTGGATATACACTGTACTAGTGCCGACATTGTGCATGCTCTGTTGCCTGTGTCTATGTGCCTGTGGTTCTGTCAGTGTGATCATGTGATGTATCTGACCCCAGGAATGTGTCAATAAAGTTTCCCCTTCCTGGGACAATGAATTCACGGTGTTCTTATTTCAATTTCCAGGAGTGTATTTGCCGCTCCAGAGATGGTACAACAGTGCACTTATCGATAAGCGCTGCTGCTACCACTAATGGGCAAGTAAGTCAGAAGTTTAATGACGCCAGTAAATGGAGTAAGAAAACGAGGCGGCAGTACCATAAAAGAAGATGACAAACAATAAATGGCATGAACACGAGCCGTGCACGGCTCACCAGCCATTCAACGTTATTGTGACACTGCACTCCTTCCACGTGCGCCTTTCCATGGGTGCATTCGGCCCTGAGTTCATTTGAGTGGATGACAGTGCGCGACTGCATCGATCAGCGCTGGGGGAGGAGCTCCTGGAACGACAGGATACTCGAAGAATGGATTGGTCTGACCGTCCCCGACTAAATCCCACCGAGCACGTTTGGGATGGGTTTGGGAAACGTATTGCAGCACGTCCCTACGCACCAGCGACAATGCAGCAACTGTCAGCTGCGGTGTAGGAGGCATGAAACGCTCTACCACACGAATACTAGCTGTTTACAAACCTTGTGACCAGCAAAGGAGCGCATTGGAGAGCATGTGTTGTCGTCAGTGATGACCCGCACATGCTATTACGATTCACATCCCAACGTTTGTAACACGGAGGACACCAAAATAATAGTGACGACTTCAGTGCAATTATTGCCTTGCTTTCCTTCTGCGGGAGGCTACGGAGAATTTCTTTTCAAACTTAGTAGGCAGGCCAAGTATCAGCGGCGTAGCTCCGCTTTCTCACCGTTTTTAATATCTTCTCGTTTGATTGGTCCTGTAGCTTACTGCATAAAATGTTCAACATTCTTGAAGTTTTCTCTGCCCTGAAAGTACTGAAGCTAACGAACACCCGCGCTTTTCCAGTCCCATTTATGTGACCATCGCATCACACTTTCGATCGTCGCTGTAGCTTGGTAAGTTAGCCGCCCCCTCCACAGAGAACTGACGCCGAGGGTTGCATCGGAGGTTACTAGCAACAGATTCAGAGGGCGCTCTGCAGCGAGTATGGGTGCTCTGCTGAAATGTAGAGATGTGATTTTATGTCGGTTTAAACCACGTGCGTTAGGATACACTTAGATCTGTCGGTATCAGCCCCTTCAGGCTTAGGGACTGAATATAAGAGGCAGTCAAGTGAGAAGAAAACATTCGCCACAGTGGGACCACGGAATGATTCCATTCAAAAGCAATAACTACAAGCGTTAAGACATTTATCACACTGGGAAAGAGACGATCAGTTCCTGTTACATAGAAAGCAGTCGGCTGCTGACGGATTCACAACCGCATCCACTCTTGCTTCTCCTCGTCCGATTAAAAGTGACGTCCACTTACGTCTTTCTTCAGGATCAGAGATGTGAAAACCACACAGTGGAATATCTGGGCGGTACGGAGTGTGTTGCAGTGTCAACCAATCAAATGGCTGAGTCTAGCCTTCGTCCGATTGGTAGTGCGTGGACAGGCGCTATCGTGCAACAGCATGCGAACAGCGTGCAACCACAATCAATGTGCAGCGCTATGAAGACACTTTGCAGAAACTGCGAGACACCATCAAGACAAAACACCCAGGAGTGCTGTTGCGCGATAACGCCTTCCGCACGCTGCCAATCGGACGAGGGCTACACTTTAGCGATTTGGTTGGGAAACATTGCAACATCCTCCGTACAGTACTGATCTTTCACTGCGTGACTTTCACATCTTTGGCGACCTGAAGAAATACATGCGTGGACGTCGGTTCCAGTCGGATGAGGAACTACAAGAGTGGGTGCGATTGTGAATCCGACAGTGACCAACCGCGGTCTACGAAACAGGAAATGATCGTTTAGGGTTTAGAAAACATAGTTCCTGTGAAACACAACTAGCTCTTTATTCACATGAAGTGCTGAGTGCTATTGACAAGGGATTTCAGATCGATTCTGTATTTATGGATTTCCGGAAGGCTTTTGACACTGTACCACACAAGCTGCTTGTAGTGAAATTGCGTGCTTATGGAATATCATCTCAGTTATTTGACTGGATTTATGATTTCCTGTCAGAGAGGACACAGTCCGTAGTAACTGACGGAAAGTCATCGAGTAAAACAGAAGTGATTCCTGGCGTTCTCCAAGGTAGTGTTACAGGCCTTTTTCTGTTCCTTATCTATATAAACGATTTGGGAGACAATCTGAGCACCCGTCTTCGGTTGTTTGCAGATGACGCTGTCGTTTATCGACTAATAAAGTCAGCAGAAGATCAAAACAAATTGCAAAAGGATTTAGAAAAGATATCTGAATGGTGCGAAAATGGCAGTTGACCCTAAATAACGAAAAGTGTGAGATGATCCACATGAGTGCTAAAAGAAATTCGTTAAACATCGTTTACACGATAAATCAGTCAAATCTAAAGGCCGTAATTCAACTAAATACCTAGGAATTACAATTACGAAAAACTTAAATTGGAAGGAACACATAGAAAATGTTGTGGGGGAGGCTAACCAAATACTGCGTTTTATTGGCAGGACACTTGGAAAATGTAACAGATCTACTAAGGAGACTGCTCACACTGCGCTTGTCCGTCCTCTTTGAGAATACTGCTGCGCGGTGTGGGATCCTTACCAGATAGGACCGATGGAGTACATAGAAAAATTTCAAAGAAGGGCAGCACGTTTTGTATTATCGCGAAATATGGGAGAGAGTGTCACAGAAATGATACAGGATTTGGGCTGGACATCATTAAAAGAAAGGCGTTTTCCGTTGCGACGGAATCTTCTCACGAAATTCCAACTTTCTTCTCCGAATGCGAAAATATTTTGTTGTCACCTACCTACATAGGAAGAAACGATCACCACGATAAAATAAGGGAAATCAGAGCTCGTACTGAAAGATATAGGTGTTCGTTCTTTACGAGCGCTATACGAGATTGGAACAATAGAGAATTGTTAACCCTCTGCCAAGCACATAAACGTGATTTGCAGAGTATCCATGTAGATGTAGATGCAGATGTTTCGTCTCCCAGTGAGAAAAATGTCTTAATGCGTGTGGTGATTGCTTCTGAATGGAACCATTCCACGGTCCAACTGTGACGTGTATTCGGTTTTCATTTGACTGCCTCAAACTTTGTTTGGTCAGATCTATCGAAACAGTGGGGCTTAAATGTTTCATAATCTAGTCAGGATCTGGTCCCTGTACGTATAATCAATGAATAACTCAAAGAGATTTGATATAATCAGCATACCTGGGGCTCTATTTAAAACTTTCACTGCGAGGATAAATTAGTTAAAGTACAGACGAGGGTATTACGCGCAACCGATACAACCTCTGGCCGAATCTGCGCCTTCAACGCACAGCAAGCTAAACCCCTCACTGCGACGTCGGTAAACTCGATCCCTCGCTTCATTTGAAAACAGAAACAATCGCGACTCGTTGGATCACACTACAGTTCTCAGTCAGCTAGTGTTCAGTTGCTAGGTTGTTTGACTCATCTAAGGAGTGCAGCTTTGTGAGTCGCTGTGAGCAACGCCCTTTTGCAAAGCAACTCGCTCCATATGTCAACTGCCTGCAGTGCGCTACGCAATGTTCGCTAGAAAACTGGTTGAGATGGCCCTTCCTTCACGGACAACAGCAGTTGCTCCCGCGTTTAAGACTGATTGTCTCTGACAAGACATCACAAGGAGTGATACTGGTGTCCGGTTCCTGTCGGTACAGTCTTCTTACTGCCACAGTTCTTACGCCGTGTTACGTAGCTGCAAGTGGTACAACATTCCTGGTGGATACGTTGGACAGTCCGAATTGATACACCAAAAAATCCGGTAATTTCACGTAAGGTGTGGTCATGGACACGTCCATAGCTATTTTCTGCTATTCTGTCGTGTCTCCACACCAACCCGTCTTACTTCACCGATGGGACACACACCTTCACTAGACCACTCACGTTAGCTGTAGAGGATCGCTTGACCACCTGGTTCTTTACCATGTACTGTGCTCCAAAATGGCCAATCTTCTGTTTTAACGGGGTGACCAGTATTTTGTCTGATGACCTCAATTTAACTGTTCCTTTAATTACGAACAGATGTTTGAGGAGAAAAAGTTAGGTGTTTCCAGGACCGTTGCTAGGTTTTTTGCCACCCTAGGCGAGAATCGAAAAATGATGCCCCTCTTTAGTACCATCGGTCTCCCCAATAACCCAACTCCCTTCACCACTACCAACATTCAACGGCACGACAATGCAAATTTCCTGTGATACTTTTAATCGTTAAAGTAATGTCGCCAGACGTCCCCATTTTCTCGAGACAGTCCTCAGTTTTCACGCTTTGTCCTCAGTTCCCTTAAAACTGATTGAGGACAACAAATGTCCTCAGTTTCTTATTTTTTGGCCTCGATTTTTGAAATTTCTGAAAATAAATGAAACAGCGATTAAATAAATAAATGACGCCTTGTTTGTATTTTCTGTGAAGACCTCTGCTACTTTTAGTAGCTGCCCCGATGGTGCAGTAGTCTAAGCGATAGGCTTCTGATCGTTCGTCGGAGATGGGTCTGGGTTCGAATCCTGGTGAGACATGGATATTGTGTTTTTGTCTCAAGGAACTGGCCCTTTCCCGTCCCTGCAGTGTGGCCCTAAATTAGGGACGGGTGACTGCGTATAGCCCATCGAATCACTATGGTCGTTAAACCCTAATTCAAGAAAAAAATACTTGCTTCCATTTCGTATCATTAGTCGCTGCTTTAGTTTTGAGGCAGATAGAGGTATTGTGCTTACTTTCGTCGAAGTAAGTAAAGACTTATTAAGGAAGTGTTCAGCGTACTATTGAAAACAATTCGGTGTTTTAATTTTCCCTGTTTTTCTTTTTTTGTCATCATTTGCTCAATTTTTTCGCTGTCTGATTTGAAATTAAATTTTTGTACCCTTTGCCGATCCTAAAATTTTGTCGCCCTAGGCGGCGACTTAGTCTTGCCTGATGGTAGAAACAGCCATGGGTGTTTATCCATTGCCCGTTCCTGGCTTCAACATTCAGGTGCAACTGAACCAAAGAAAGCTCCTATGTCGGAGGGATAGTTAGTGGAAAGGTTCGGCGTGTCATGTGACTCGTACGTTGTGAGACCTCGTACAGGCCGTCAACATGAGAGCTGAGTTCAAGATGCGCTATATCATCTGATGGTGATCAAATTGTGAATACGGAACGCATTGGATACTCAATCTCTAGTAACGACTACATACACTGTCTGATGAAAAATACCTGGACACATCTACGTAATGCGGAATTGACCTGTAGATGCCATGAGAAGCGGCCCCATTAACATAGAAGGATGCGGGGAGTATTATGCCGTTGGCAGAAAAGCAGTAACAGCAGCATGGGTCGGTAAAGAAAGTTCAACGACTTAGAACGTAGACCAGTCACTGGACGTCACATGATTGACATATCCATTAGAGACCTTTCAACCTTTCAAAACTGCCCAATTTGACAGTTGGTGATTTGATTCTGAAATCTATACCAAGCAGAACTTGCGTACTGGCACTGCGGGAGTGGTTGTAAAAAATCTCCTGGATTCAGCGGAAGGAGTCACTCCTGAGTTCCACAGTGCTACCAAGAGCCCAGCCAGCACAATGACTGTATATAGAGAGTTAAAAAGAATGGGGGACAGTGGTTGAGCACCTTCTCATTAGCGATTCATTTCTGAAGTCAGTGCTAACCGACGCTTGAGGTAGCGTAAAGAGCGAAGCCACAGACAGTGGATAACTGGAAACGAGTGATCTAGAGTAACGAACCATACTACACCGACTGACAAATCGATGGAATGCTTTGGGTTTGGTCCCACGCCCGGGTTCCCGGGTTCGATTCCCGGAGGGATCAGGGATTTTCTCTGCCTCGTGATGGCTGGGTGTTGTGTGCTGTCCTTAGGTTAGTTAGGTTTAAGTAGTTCTAAGTTCTAGGGGACTGATGACCATAGATGTTAAGTCCCGTAGTGCTCAGAGCCATTTGAACCATCTTTGGGTTTGGCGAATACCTGGAGAAAGTTACCTGCCATCATGTGTAGTGCCAACATGGAAGTATGGAAGAGATGGTATTACGGCATGGGGATGTTTTTTGTGGTTAGAGTGTGGTCCCCTTATTGTGCTTAAGAAAACGCATCAGTATTGTCTACTGCGTACAGTAAAGGATTAGTTCGAATATGATAACTGTTTGTATTAGCATGGCAATGTATATTGTCATAAAGCAGCATCCGTGGGGCAATCTTTTGTGGACAAAAACATTCCTGAAATGAATTAGTCTGCTCGGAGTCCCGATTTGAACCCAATTGGACACGTTTTCGATTAGTTAGATGTCGACTTCGCTCCACATCGCAGCGTCCACCTGTCTCTGATTCGGCTCTTGAGGAATAATGGGCTGAAATTCATCTATAGACATTCAGACACATCGTCGAAAGTGCCCTGCCGCGCGGGATTAGCAAAGCGGTCTAAGGCGCTGCAGTCGCGGACTGTGCGGCTGGTCCCGGCGGAGGTTCGAGTCCTCCCTTGGGAATGGGTGTGTGTGTGTTTGTCCTTATGATAATTTAGGCTAAGTAGTGTGTAAGCTTAGGGACTGATGACCTTAGCAGTTAAGTCCCATAATATTTCACACTCATTTGAACATTTTTTTTTTGAAAGTGCCCTGAGTAGAGTTCAAGCCGTCATAAAGGCTTATGGTGGACACTTCGCATATTAATGTCCAGTAACAGCTGTCCAGATGCTTTTAGGCAGATAGTGTAGTTTCAGCACAAACCACCTCGCCGCCCGAGTCAACTGTCTTCGATAGTACGCATTGTTGTCAGCAATTGCTTTTGATGACCGTGGATTGTGAATTGTGGTTAGGACGGCCGAGGTATAGCAGATCACTCACAGTTTGATCGCTGGTCAGCTACAGTTGGTAAGCATGCATACCATCCGTTACCACCTTCCCGCTATCCTCCTCTACATCCACATCTATACTTTGCAAAACATTGCGAAGTGCACGGCGGAGCGTTCTTCCCATTCCGCCGTTTAGTAGGACTTCTTCTCGTTCCATTCGCGTTTGGAGTGCTGGAACAATGATTGCTCAAACGTGTTTGTGCGCTCTGTAATTACTGTAATATTGTCTCGCGTTCCCTAAGGAACCTACACATAAGAGGGTCCAGTATATTCCTAGCCCCTCACTTACAGCTGGTTCTTGAAACGATGTGTCTTTCTGTCGAGACTTTCTCAGTGACAACGAGAAGATTTATTAGTTGTTACTCACACCGAGGAATGCGGTGGTACATTTGCACAGTTCGCGTCTTCAGTACTTTTCTTGATATTCTGAATGCACTTAACATAGCATTCCAATAAAACAAAAAGGTGGATGACAGATACTTCCAGTGACACAGTTGACGATGCAAAGTCAAGAAAGATGTGGAGAAGAGGCTTTTAGCTGGGAGTAAACCATGGTATCTTTGTTTAATTACTCAATAACTTTTTTCAAATAAATAACGTTTACAAGCAGGTACAGTCTGTTCCGACCTTGCAGAATGCATTCTAATGAGAGCTTCTCATCTTAAGTAATTTGCCCACGACTATGTCATGGTGACTTTGTTTTGTAGTGATCTCCGTCATTGTGATGAAGTGGCCTTAAGTCGCCGGATCTGGTTGACTCAACATGACGGGTGTTGGCCGACTACGTCCCTCTTATCAGACACTTCTTCCACTCGTGGCGTGATCTCCTCGAGAGGCATTCAGAATCTGACAAACAACCAAAATGTTTGCATTCAGTGGGAGCAGCGTGTAGCCGTGCAGTTCTCTACAAGAGAACGCACTATCACCTGCTGCTGATAAGCGATAAAGGCAAGTGAAAAGTCTGAGTGGCGGCTGGGCGTTTCTCGTACTAACACAGACAAGTATGGATACGTCATTACCACTATTAGATACGGACACAGAAATACTCTAGAAGGAACCGCTCTATAGATACCAAAATAAAAAGTGTTTATCTAACATAGCTGATTTTAATCGAAAAAGCAATTATATGTTTCGAAGTAATTTGTGCTCTGAAAGATGTGTCACAGTCTTACCTTCAGATTTCTTGTAAAGGCAGAGTCCATGAATACAACACTACCAATATTAGGGAACTGCACCGTCTACATCTGTAGTCCGTATTCTGCATGTGACGTCACGGTGTGTGGTGTGGACTCCATAGTGTACCAGAATTGTCACCGCCCTCATCCCGTCATTTCCCATTCCATCTCGGTTGTGCACGAGAATAACATCTTTCAGGAACTTCTTGTGTAACACCAAATTTCTGTAGTTTTACTGTTCTGAAAATTTTATTGAAATATACTCTCACGCAATTATATGAGTAGGGTCAAATGGTTCAAAATAGCTCTGAGCTCTATGGGACTTAAATTCTGAGGTCATCAGTCTCCTAGAGCTTAGAACTACTTAAACCTAACTAACCTAAGGACATCACACACATCCATGCCGGAGGCAAGATTCGAACCTGCGACCGTAGCGGTCGCGCGGTTCCAGACTGTAGCGCCTAGAACCGCTCGGCCACCCCGGCCGGCTATATGAGTAGGTTTTTACGTATTGCTCCAAGTGTTTTCCGTCGTGTGCGCTACTAGAGTTAGCAAAAAATTTTATAATTCTCTCAATAATTAACTTATCGAACCGACTTCGCAGAGTGACCACCGCAGCGATTTACTGTGCATTGTCTTTCTGGATGTTGTATAATTGTCCCTTCCTCCACCTGTGAACCTCCTTACCCAGAAAATTACTGGAGGATGCGAAATACGATCATGTCTCTCTTTCGAAAGAGATTTCCGGGGTTGAAATTCACAATGAACGCTAGAAAAATCCGAGAACCGACCTGGAACCGACCTCAGAGTTTGTAATCCGAGATGCACTTGGTGTTTTTCTTTCTTCTCAGCAGATCACTCCTTCATTCACAGCTGGATCAAATGCTTCTCGAGGGAAAAAAAGACGAATGAGCAACAGAACATCATCTTTCCATGGAAATTAAATTGTTAAAGGCATGATATTGGACTCGTCCTTGACTTGACAAAGAAACTTTTTAGAATTTCTAGATTCCCGAAAAGCGTTTGACACGCTGCTCCACTGCACGCTGTTAACAAAGGCACGAGCATACTGAAAAGATTCCCACTTATGTGAGTTGCTCGAAGACTTCTCAAGTAATAGAGTCCAGTGCGTTGTCCTCAACGTAGAGTGTAGAACAAAGACAAGGGTACCGTTAAGAGTGCACCAGCGAAGTGTGGCAGCCCCACTCTGATTCTTTATATAAAAATCATCTGACGAATAGGGTGGGCAGCAACCTGTGGCTGTTTGCTGGTGATGCTGTGGTATACGGGAAGAGTCGTCATTGAAGGGCTGTAGGAGAATACAAGATAACTTAGACAAAATTTGTAGTTGGTGTGACGACGGCAGCTAGTTTAAAATGTAAAAAATATAAGTTAATGCATATAACAAGGAAAAACATGTCCCTAATGTTCGAACATAGCATTAGCAGAGTGCTGCTTGTCAAAATCACGCCGGGTAAATATCTAGGCGTAACGCTGGAAAGCGCTATGAAATGGAACGGGCAGTAGAGAAGGTGATTGGTCGACTTCCGTACATTGGAGAATTTTAGGGAAGTGTGGTTCATATGTAAAGTAGACGGCGAGTAGGACAGTAGTGCGACCCATTCTTGAGTATTGCTCGAGTCTGTGGTATTTTCACCAAGTTGCATTAAAAGAAGACATCGAAACAGTTCACAGGCGGACTGCTATATTTGTTACTGGTAGGTGAGATCAACACACAATTATTATGGAGATGTTTCGAGAATCCTTGGAGGGAGGGCGACGATCGCTTTGTAAAACACTACTGAGAAAATCTGGAAAATCGGCATTTGAAGCTGACTGCAGAATTATTCTACTACTGCCAACGCACAGGTCACATAAGAGCCACGAAGATAAGACAAATTTTGGCTCGTACTGACGCAGATAGACAGTCATTTCTCCCTCGCTCTATTTGTGAATGGAACAGGAAAGGAAATGACTAGTAGTAGTAGTACAAGATACCCTCCACCACGCATAGCAAAAACCGTAAAAGTAGAGTATCAAAGCGTTTGAGACGCGGTGTTAGGGAAGACTACTTCAAATTAAGCGGACTGATAAAACAAATAGTGACGAGGTTCTTCACCAAGTCGGTGAGGAACGGAATATACACTATGCGATCAAAAGTATCCGGACACCCCCAAAAACATACGTTTTTCATTTTAGGTGCATTGTGCTTCCAGCTACTGCCAGGTACTCCACATCAGCGACCTCATTTGTTATTAGACATCGTGAGAGAGCAGAATGGGGCGCTCCGCGGAACTCACGGACTTCGAACGTGGTCAGGTGATTGGGTATCACTGGCGTCATACGTCTGTACGCAGGATTTCCACACTCCTAAACATCCCTAGGACCACTGTTTACGATGTGATAGTGTAGTGGAAACGTGAATGGACACGTACAGCACAAAAGCCTACAGGCCGACCTCGTCTGTTGACTGACGGAGATCGCCGACAGTTGAAGAGGGTCGTAATGTGTAATAGGCAAACATCTACCCAGACCATCACACAGGAATTCCAAACTGCATCAGAATCCACTGCAAGTACTGTGACAGTTAGGCGGGACGTGAGAAAACCTGGATTCCATGGTCGAGCGGCTGCTCATAAGCCACACATCATGCCGGTAAATGCCAAACGACGCCTCGCTTGGTGTGAAGAGCGTAAACATTCGACTATTGAACAGTGGAAAAACGTTGTGTGGAGTGACGAATCACGGTACACAATGTGGCGATCCGATGGCAGGGTGTGGGTGTGGCGAATGCCCGTTGGAAGTCGTCTGCCAGCGTGTGTAGTGACAACAGTAAATTTCAGAGGCCGTGGTGTTATGGTGTGGTCGTGTTTTTCATGGAGGGGGCTGGCACCCCTTGCTGTTTTGCGTGGCACTATACAGCACGGGCCTGCATTGACGTTTTAATCACCTTCATGCTTCCCACTGTTGAAGAACAATTCGGGGATGGCGACTGCATCTTTCAACACCATCGAGCACCTGTTCATAATGCATGGTCTGTGGTGGAGTGGTTACACGAAAATAACATCTCTGTAATTGACTGGCCTGCACAGAGTCCTGACGTGAATTCTACAGAACACCTTTGGGATGTTTTGTAACGCCGAACCGGCCGGAGTGGCCGAGCGGTTCTAGGCGCTACAGTCTGGAACCGCGCGACCGCTACGGTCGCAGGTTCGAATCCTGCCTCAGGCATGGATGTGTGTGATGTCCTTACCTTAGTTAAGTTTAAGTAGTTCTAAGTTCTAGGGGACTGATGACCTCAGAAGTTAAGTCCCATAGTGCTCAGAGCCATTTGAACCATTTGGAACGCCGACTTCATGCCACGTCTCACCGATCGACATCGATATCTCTCCTTAGTGCAGCACTCTGTGAAGAATGGGCTGCCATTCCCCAAGAAAGCTTCCAGCACCTGATTGAACGTATGCCTGCGAGAGTGGAAGCTGATATCAAGGCTAAGGGAGGCCAACACCATATTGAATTCCAGCATTACCGATGGAGGGCCCAACGAACTTGTAAGTCATTTTCACCAAGTGTCCAGGTACTTTTGATCACACAGTGCATGGGAAACAGTAACTAGAAAAAGGGACAGGATGATAGGACATGTGTTACGACATCATGGAATAGCCACCACGGTACTAGAGAATGCGGAGCTAATATTGTAGGGGAAGACAGGCATTATACTACACTGAAGAGCCAAAGGAACTGGTACACCTGCCTAATATCGTGTAGGGCCCCGCGAGCAAGCAGAAGTGCTGCAACAAGATGAGGTATGGACACAACTAATGTCTGAAGTTGTGCTGGGTCAACTGACACCATGAATCCCGCAGGGCTGTGCATAAATTCGTAAGAGTACGAGGGGGTGGAGTTCTCTTCTGAACAGCACGTTGCAAGGCATCCCAGACATATTCAGTAATATTCGTGTCTAGGGTGTTTGGTGGCCAGCGGAAGTGTTTAAACTCAGAAGTACGTCACTGTGGCCACTCTGTAGCAATTCTGGTCGTGTGGGGTGTCGCATTGTCCTGCTGGAATTGCCCAAGTCAGTCGGAATGCACAATGGGCATGGATGGATGCAGGTGATCAGACAGAATGCTTACGTACATGTCACCTGTCGGAGTTGTATCTAGACGATCAGGCGTCCCATATCACTCCAACTGCACACGCCCCACAACATTACAGAGGCTCCACCAGCTGGAACACTCCCCAGCACCCAGCTGACATGCAGGGTCCATGGATTCATGAGCTTGTCTCCATACCCGTACACGTCCGTCTGCTGGATACAATTTGAAACGAGCCTCGTCCGACCAGGCAACAGGTTTCCAGTCATCAACAGTCCAATGTCCATGTTGACGGGCACAGGCGAGGCGTAAAGCTTTGTGTCGTGCAGTCATCAGGGTACACAAGTGGGCCTTCGGTTCCGAAAGTCCATATCGATGACGTTTCGTTGAATAGTTCGCACGCTGACACTTGTTGGTGGGCCAGCATTGAAATCTGTAGCAATCTGCGGACGGGATGCACTTCTGTCACGTTGAACGATTCTCCTCAGTCGTCGGTGGTCCCATTCTTGCAGGATCTTTCTCCGGCCGCAATGATATCGGAGATTTGATGTTTTGCCAGATTCCCCGGATTCCTAATATTCGCTTGTGAAATGGTCGCACGGGGAAATCCCCACTTCATCGCTACCTCTGAGAGGTTGCCTCCCATCGCTCGTGCGTCGACTATAACACCACGTTCAAATTCACTTAAATCTTGATAACCTGCCATTGTAGCAGCAGTAACCGATGTAACATCTGCGCCATACACTTGTCTTTCATAGGTGTTGCCGACCGCAGCGCCGTATTCTGCTTGTTTACATATCTATGTATTTGAATACGCATGCCTATATCAGTATCTTTGGCGCCTCCGTGTATCATATACAGGATCGTTACAATTACATTTCCTCTACTTGAGCCAGTGTGTAACCTTCCCTTATAAAAATGAAAATGATAATTTTTTTGATAATATATTAACTCATGACAACTGATAAATTATGACGTAAGCAGCGCTACGCCATGGCCTATGAAATCAATCTGAAAAATTCTTACCTCATGACAGTGTCGTCGGATAACGCTGTCTATATATCTGCTCGTAAATGGCACAGCTGAGTGAAATGCTGGCCTATCTACTGATACTAGACAACATTTGTTTGAGCTCTGAATTATTAGAAAAACTGACTTTGCTTATTGACACGGCTGTACGGCTGGCTGCCTGATTACTAAAAAACACATGACTATGATCTGCGACAATTTCTAAAATATTTAAATTTAAATAAATGTCTGGATCGGGACTGGTAATGACTTAAGGCAAAATTATTCTTTCTTTTTTTTTTTTTAGACTGGTAAAAATTATATTCTGAAAATCCTTTACATTATTGATAAAGATCTGCAATCCATAGGGTTGCCACAATCCAAGGACGAAAACCAAGGACAAAATTCGGTGATTATAAAGATGTGGTTGAAACACGGACCGATATGTTGTGCAAGTGACCATTGGTTTGCATTTCAGTTGAATCTTCATCATTACTTTACAGTGGTAATTATGAAGATGTGGTTGAAACCTAGAATCACATAACGTCCTTTCACCTTTCTGCACGTCAGCCAAATCTTCATAATCACCATAATTCAAACAGTAATTCTGTCAGCAAATAAGTTGTAATTAACAACGAAAATTAATCCAAGCATTAATGGTGTCTATAAATGAGTGGACAATGATGAAGAAAATTAATTGCAATTGACATTAAATACCTTTTTAATTAAAGCACTGAACACAAATTATTAACATGTACACAATCATGCTGCTACAATATATCTTTCACTTTATGTTTTAAACCAGTCATATTTCTCTGAGCTCTGCTTCCAAAGTCTGTTCTGAAAATAGCCGAGCGATTCTGAAATGACACGGAATATCAGCACAGGTTGCCAATCCATTACATGAAAAATTGAATATTGCAAATCTGGGTCAACTGGTGCTGACGAATCACAAAAAGATTGAAACAAATTCATATTAACATCTCAGACAAGTGACTTAATTACGCGCATGCCAATAAAAATAATAAAATTTACTTTACAATACATGGCTATGAACTGCGCTGTACCAGCGACAGACTACAACTGCCCTGTAGCAGCGAGCGACTGCAACTGCTGCCGAGACTGCTCTGTCCTGCGACTCTACTACAGCAAAGATATTTTCTGTCGCAGGCAGCGCGCGAGCAATACATCGAAATTACATTTCCTCCAGCAGGGTGGTGAACCTCTTACAAGTTGGTTGGTTGGTTGGTTTGGGGAAGGAGACCAGACAGCGTGGTCATCGGTCTCATCGGATTATGGAAGGATTGGGAAGGAAGTCGGCCGTGCCCTTTCAGAGGAACCATCCCGGCGTTTGCCTGGAGTGATTTAGGGAAATCACGGAAAACCTATATCAGGATGGCCGGACGCGGGATAGAACCGTCGTCCTTACAAGTGTTGACGGAAAACTCTTTACCATATAGGTTCCCAACTTTATGGGAATGATATTCAGACTACGCGCTACAGTATTTGTGTTGTTAGTAGTGTTGTGTCATGGACTGCTGTTAGGGGCATGTGCTGGTGCAGCGACTTTGGAGGAACTCGGATCCTAAGAACCGATGACATGCAGCATGACCAGCGCACGTTACTGTGAATTGCTTCGCCAATATGTGATCCCTGATCTACGGGAGAGAGGTGCTTTGGACTCAACTGTTTTGATGCGCGTTGGAGCTCCACCTCACATTTCTCGCGAGGTCATTCGGTTACTCCGTAATACATTTGGAGAAAACAGTATCATTGGCCGATCGTTCCAAACTGCGTGGCCATCAAGATCATCAAATTTGAATCCGTGTGATTTCTGGTTGTGGTGCTATTTAAAGGGCAGGGCTTATCGACGGGATACTAAAGCACGTTGGGGATCGAAGATGAGCATAGCGACTGAGTTAGTCAACAGCCCACCTGAGGCGTATCGTGCAGCTGTAGAGCAGTCTCTAGTGCGGTTCCAGGCCGTCGTGGATACAGGTGGTCATCACATTGAGGAATGTTTGCAACTTAGAACATAAACATGGCATGCAATTAATAAATGTTACTCTCTCATGTGAAAATTAAAATGAGATTCTTTAAATGGTTTATTATTTCTCTTCCGCTTGTCCATACAAATGTTTCCACAAAGTTTCATTATCCCACGATCACTCGTTTTTCATGGGGGCCCTCTGAAGTATCCCACATAGGCTGTCCGAAATCCTGATAAGTGTGTCGCAAATTCTGCCACGGAGCGGTTTATTTTCCGTCTTCGTTTGATTATAACCACCTTGATAACAAATAATTGAGGGTGTTGTGTGCAAGTGCCATTCTGAGGCGAAGAAATTGTTACAAGAGAGCAGATCTTGGCGGGCCTCATCAAACCAGCCGGAAGAGTGATGACCCAAAAAAGGCTGAACTTGATGCCCATCCACTCAGGCCACTTCTGGCGTCACTCTGAGCTATCGCAGGTCCCTTATCGTCTCTGTCAGACAGCGTGTAATATCTCTCAACGCTCTCACAGAGGGCGTACTTACAGACTGGCACCCGCTGTCGCGAATTGTTGAACAAAAAACGAAGGCAAAGTACACCGCGTACAAATATTCCTCCATTGGGCTCTTTATATCACGAATTGGTTCCAGATGGTTCTCTGCTTGACGTGCTCTGAGAGAAAAACAAGATAGCTGCGCTCTCAAGATTTCTTTTATTTTCAGAGAGAGGCACTTGAGATATCGATACTTTCTTGTATCCATAGAACTGTCTGAAATCCTGATAAGTGTATCGCAAATTCTGCCACGGAGCAGTTTATTTTCTGTCTTCGTGCTAACATAGTAAGTACTCGCTTTAGTGAGTTCTTCAGAGGTATGGGCTTCATGAAACTACGTGTAATTCATTCCATCAAGTCTGGCTGCAACTGCTAAATGAAGAAAAAAAGTCTTTACACTAAAATATCTGTTCTCTGTTGACAGTGTACACACATTTTTTACGAAGTCCTTCTAGCACATAGTTCCTGATACAAAAGAAAGAAAATAACCACATCTTTCAGGGTTCCGCACCTTAATCAGTAAAAACGGAACTCTTATATGATCACTTTGTTGTCCGCCTGTTTGTGTGTCCGACTATGAATACCCTTTTTCTCAGCAGCAGGTGTGCGAATCAAGTCGAAATTTACGTCAAACGCTAAGGTTTACAGTCCATTAACGTTGTAAAAAAAAAAGCTTATAAGTCAATCCAATCAAAATATACTGCCATTTAGTCACATATTTATTACTCGCTAGCTCATCATCAAAATCTACAGGCTACTTCCCGTTGACCTAGAATAATGAAATTTATGAACAAGCAAGGTTTCACAGTACAATCAAAGAAAAAAATTCGAAAACTGTTAATCTGTTATTTTATCACATGAAACAATATTTTCGTCATTTGTTATGAGACTGTCTGTCTGTCAGTCCTTCACTTACGACCTCTTTTTCTCACGAACGGGCTGACGATCATGTCGAAATTTGTGTCACATATTAAGGTCTATAGTTGCTTGTCGGTGTAATAAATGTAAGCTTCTAAGTCAAAGCAACCAGAAGAAAGGCCCAGTTACATCACATATTTTGACACTCGCAAACTCACTCATCAAAACCTGTAGGGTACTTCCCGTTGTTCTACGGTTGCTCTGGTCTTCAGTATGGCGACTGCTTTGATGTAGCTCTCCATGCTACTCTATCCTGTGGAAGCCCCTTCATTTCCGAACAGCCGCTGCAACTTACATCCTTCTGAATCTGCTTACTGTATTACTGTTGACCTAGAATCATGAAATTTGCCAGTAGCAAGGTTTCACTATACGATCAAAGAAAAAACGCGAAAATCGTTAATTTGTAATTTTATCACACGAAAAAGAGTGTTTGTCACTTGTTATTAGCTTGTCTGTCGTCCGTCTGCTAAGTCCCCTTTTTCTCAGAAACGCGTAGACGTATCAAGTTAAAATTTGTGTCGCATACTAAGGTGTATAGGTGCGTAGCGGTACGGTAAATGTAAGCTTCTAAGTCAAAGCAACCAGTAGATACGGCCGTTTATGTCACATATTTTGATACTCGCAAACTCACTGCAGAGAATTATGCCGGATATTTGTTTGCAAATATGACAGTGTACATGTGATGTGTTACTACAGCGAAAGGAACCTGTGACCACTGGAAACAGTGCCACAAGTTCCTCCAAAAAATCGTAACACAACACACACACAAATGTCATACTAACTAATGTAAATCCACCCGATGATGGAGGTTTAAGCCTTTGAAACGCGTCGTGGAAAAAATAGAACGGTGACTGGTAACAGTAAACTTGTTGTTTCATTTAATGTCAATAACAGTCATGGGAAAGCCTTACCTAAAATGCTTTCTCCAAGTCTACAAACGCTAGAAACGTTCCCTTAACTACCTTCTAAGAAAAGACGTAGGGTCAGTATTTCCATGCGTGTTGCAACATTTCGACGGAATCGAAAGTGATATTCCTCGAGGGCAGCTTCTACCAGTTTCTCCATTCATCTGTAAAGAATTCGTGTTAGTATTTTGCAGCCATGACTTATTAAACTGATAGTTCGGTAATTTTCACACCTGTCAGCACTTGCTTTCTTTGGGATTGGAACTGTTATATTCTTCTTGAAGTCTGAGGGTCTTTCGCCTGTCTCATACATCTCGCACACTAGACGGTAGAGCTTGGTCAGGGCTGGCTCTCCCAAGGCTATCAGTAGTTCTAATGGAATGTTGTCGACCTCCGGGGCTTTGTTTCGACTCAGGTCTTTCGGTGCTCTGTCAAACTCTTCACGCAGTGTCGTATCTCCCTTTTCAACTTCATCCACGTCTTCTCCCATTTCCACAATATTTCCTTCAAGTACATATCCCTAGTAAAGGCCCTCTGTGTACTCTTTCCACAATATTTCCTTCAAGTACATAGCCCTAGTAAAGGCCCTCTATGTACTGTTTCCACCTTTCTGCCTTTCCTTCTTTGCTTAGAACAGGTTTTCCATCTGCGTTCTTGATATTCATACAAGTGGTTGTCTTTTCACCAAAGGTCTCTTTAATTTTCCTGTAGGCAGTATCTATGAGATCTCTTATCCATTGTATTTACAATTCCGTCATTCATTCCAGATTTGTTTCCCAGTATCTTCTCGCGTCCCCCCATGAACCATGGACCTTGCCGTTGGTGGGGAGGCTTGCGTGCCTCAGCGATACAGATGGCCGTACCGTAGGTGCAACCACAACGGAGGGGTATCTGTTGAGAGGCCAGACAAACATGTGGTTCCTGAAGAGGGGCAGCAGCCTTTTCAGTAGTTGCTGGGGCAACAGTCTGGATGATTGACTGATCTGGCCTTGTAACATTAACCAAAACGGCCTTGCTGTGCTGGTACTGCGAACGGCTGAAAGCAAGGGGAAACTACAGCCGTAATTTTTCCCGAGGACATGCAGCTCTACTGTATGATTAAATGATGATGGCGTCCTCTTGGGTAAAATATTCCGGAGGTAAAATAGTCCCCCATTCGGATCTCCGGGCGGGGACTACTCAGGAGGACGTCGTTATCAGGAGAAAGAAAACTGGCGTTCTACGGATCGGAGCGCGGAATGTCAGATCCCTTAATCGGGCAGGTAGGTTAGAAAATTTAAAAAGGGAGATGGATAGGTTAAAGTTAGATATAGTGGGAATTAGTGAAGTTCGGTGGCAGGAGGAACAAGACTTTTGGTCAGGTGATTACAGGGTTATAAATACAAAATCAAATAGGGGTAATGCAGGAGTAGGTTTAATAATGAATAAAAAAATAGGAGTGCGGGTAAGCTACTACAAACAGCATAGTGAACGCATTATTGCTGCCAAGATAGACACAAAGCCCATGCCTACTACAGTAGTACAAGTTTATATGCCAACTAGCTCTGCAGATGATGAAGAAATAGATGAAATGTATGACGAGATAAAAGAAATTATTCAGGTAGTGAAGGGAGACGAAAATTTAATAGTCATGGGTGACTGGAATTCGTCAGTAGGAAAAGGGAGAGAAGGAAACATAGTAGGTGAATATGGATTGGGGGGAAGGAATGAAAGAGGAAGCCGCCTTGTAGAATTTTGCACAGAGCATAACTTAATCATAGCTAACACTTGGTTCAAGAATCATGAAAGGAGGCTGTATACATGGAAGAAGCCTGGAGATACTGACAGGTTTCAGATAGATTATATAATGGTAAGACAGAGATTTAGGAACCAGGTTTTAAATTGTAAGACATTTCCTGGGGCAGATGTAGATTCTGACCACAATCTATTGGTTATGACCTGTAGATTAAAACTGAAGAAACTGCAAAAAGGTGGGAATTTAAGGAGATGGGACCTGGATAAACTGAAAGAACCAGAGGTTGTAGAGAGTTTCAGGGAGAGCATTAGGGAACAATTGACAGGAATGGGGGAAAGAAATACAGTAGAAGAAGAATGGGTAACTCTGAGGGATGAAGTAGTGAAGGCAGCAGAGGATCAAGTAGGTAAAAAGACGCAGGCTAATAGAAATCCTTGGGTAACAGAAGAAATATTGAATTTAATTGATGAAAGGAGAAAATATAAAAATGCAGTAAATGAAGCAGGCGAAAAGGAATACAAACGTCTCAAAAATGAAATCGACAGGAAGTGCAAAATGGCTAAGCAGGGATGGCTAGAGGACAAATGTAAGGATGTAGAGGCTTGTCTCACTAGGGGTAAGATAGATACTGCCTACAGGAAAATTAAAGAGACCTTTGGTGAGAAGAGAACCACTTGTATGAATATCAAGAGCTCAGATGGCAACCCAGTTCTAAGCAAAGAAGGGAAAGCAGAAAGGTGGAAGGAGTATATAGAGGGTTTATACAAGGGCGATGTACTTGAGGACAATATTATGGAAATGGAAGAGGATGTAGATGAAGATGAAATTGGAGATAAGATACTGCGTGAAGAGTTTGACAGAGCACTGAAAGACCTGAGTCAAAACAAGGCCCCGGGAGTAGACAACATTCCATTAGAACTACTGATGGCCTCGGGAGAGCCAGTCATGACAAAACTCTACCATCTGGTGAGCACGATGTATGAGACAGGCGAAATACCCTCAGACTTCAAGAAGAATATAATAATTCCAATCCCAAAGAAAGCAGGTGTTGACAGATGTGAAAATTACCGAACTATCAGTTTAATAAGTCACAGCTGCAAAATACTAACGCGAATTCTTTACAGACGAATGGAAAAACTGGTAGAAGCCGACCTCGGGGAAGATCAGTTTGGATTCCGTAGAAATGTTGGAACACGTGAGGCAATACTGACCTTACGACTTATCTTGGAAGAAAGATTAAGAAAAGGCAAACCTACGTTTCTAGAATTTGTAGACTTAGAGAAAGCTTTCGACAATGTTGACTGGAATACTCTCTTTCAAATTCTGAAGGTGGCAGGGGTAAAATACAGGGAGCGAAAGGCTATTTACAATTTGTACAGAAACCAGATGACAGTTATAAGAGTCGAGGGGCATGAAAGGGAAGCAGTGGTTGGGAAAGGAGTAAGACAGGGTTGTAGCCTCTCCCCGATGTTATTCAATCTGTATATTGAGCAAGCAGTAAAGGAAACAAAAGAAAAATTCGGAGTAGGTATTAAAATTCATGGAGAAGAAGTAAAAACTTTGAGGTTCGCCGATGACATTGTAATTCTGTCAGAGACAGCAAAGGACTTGGAAGAGCAGTTGAACGGAATGGACAGTGTCTTGAAAGGAGGATATAAGATGAACATCAACAAAAGCAAAACGAGGATAATGGAATGTAGTCAAATTAAGTCAGGTGATGCTGAGGGAATTAGATTAGGAAATGAGACACTTAAAGTAGTAAAGGAGTTTAGCTATTTAGGGAGTAAAATAACCGATGATGGTCGAAGTAGAGAGGATATAAAATGTAGACTGGCAATGGCAAGGAAAGCGTTTCTGAAGAAGAGAAATTTGTTAACATCGAATATAGATTTAGGTGTCAGGAAGTCGTTTCTGAAAGTATTTGTATGGAGTGTAGCCATGTATGGAAGTGAGACATGGACGATAACTAGTTTGGACAAGAAGATAATAGAAGCTTACGAAATGTGGTGCTACAGAAGAATGCTGAAGATAAGGTGGGTAGATCACGTAACTAATGAGGAGGTATTGAATAGGATTGGGGAGAAGAGAAGTTTGTGGCACAACTTGACTAGAAGAAGGGATCGGTTGGTAGGACATGTTCTGAGGCATCGAGGGATCACAATTTTAGCATTGGAGGGCAGCGTGGAGGGTAAAAATCGTAGAGGGAGACCAAGAGATGAATACACTAAGCAGATTCAGAAGGATGTAGGTTGCAGTAGGTACTGGGAGATGAAGAAGCTTGCACAGGATAGAGTAACATGGAGAGCTGCATCAAACCAGTCTCAGGACTGAAGACCACAACAACAACATCTTCTCGCGTACACTGCTGCTCCTAGAATCTCACTTCTGTTATCTACAATCGTCTTTCCGTTATTTTCTTTTGTTAGATCCACACATCGCTTTCATATGATTTACCATCCTTATCTTCCAAATACATACTTTAAATGTATCGAAAAATAACGGAAGGTTCAAATGGTTCAAATGGCTCTGAGCACTATGGGACTCAACATCGTAGGTCATAAGTCCCCTAGAACTTAGAACTACTTAAACCTAACTAACCTAAGGACATCACACACACCCATGCCCGAGGCAGGATTCGAACCTGCGACCGTAGTAGTCCCGCGGTTCCGGACTGCAGCGCCTAAACCGCTAGACCACCGCGGCCGGCTAATAACGGAAGGAAATTACAGATTGCAACGACAATTTGGACATATTTCACGTAGTTTTGAATGTCTGAAAAATTGTTTTCTCGAAATTCCCTGCAGAACTTTCCTATCACAGACGACGTAAAAGTCACAAAATATTCTTACATTACTAAGAAGACGGCAAATGAGTTCAGTTTAGCTGATTTGTATGATTTATTTCTGCACAAAATATACATTCTACAAATGTCACAGTGACCAATAAATATAACTTCGTTTCAGGAACCCGTTTTAGTACACTTTTGAAAATGCCGCGTGTGACATTCTACTATCTGCTCGTATTTCACATTGGAAAGGCATATGTATAGTGAAAAGAGCTAGTATAGAATACTTCTTGGAAGTATAAACAAAGTCTCCGATAGTTCGACTTTTTGAAAAAGCTATTTTTGTCAGACTGAAACGCTGATAGCAGTTTTCACAGGCTAACTAAGCTGCAGCATATGGATGTGAATTATGATAGTTTATCATAACAAAAGTAGACCATTTTCAGTAAGGGCGCTAGTCTCAAACTCCGCAATACGAAGAAGAAAGTATGTTACCATCTTCATAGATTTGTCAAATTCTGAATAGCTATCTTCCCGGACGCCCAAGTCCAGAAGAATTTGAATTTCGAAAGGGGATAGTTTCACTCAGTAGCATAGAATCTCTTCTTCAGACTCTTTAACACTACATATCAAACTCTTCGAAAATTTCTATAAAATATGCTATAGATAACTGTTTCGTGAAGTTCACGTCTATATCACACTGTAGTCTCCTTTCGTGAATCAATGGAAGACTACTTCACATTTTTATACTCAGCACTGTCTTATGCCAGTCACAATGGACATTTAAACCTCTTTATTTGATTCTGATGTGCATTTGTGTGTGTGTGTGTGTGTGTGTGTGTGTGCGTGCGCGCGCGCGCGCGTGTGTGTGTGTGTGTGTGTGTGTGTGTGTGTGTGTGCGTGTGTGTTTCCACGTGGATGCAAATGGTATCTGTTTCAGTCAGTGCTTCTCATATTTAGATACCCTCCACCTCCAGAGAATGGAGAATGAGGCTGACTAGAATTTAATTCCACATCAACATCAAAGATTCAGTATAAGAAGCAAGAAGAAAGAAATCGCCCAATGTTGTATTCCAGGCACAACCACGTCATTCACGAGTAGTATTTCTGTAAAATCAATGGAAAGGGTGAACATGGGCCTCTCACAGGGCGCCAAGCCGGTAGGGGCGCCGGGGTCCCCAAAAATAAGATTTCCGTGTAGGACGCATCACAATCAGCAGAGATCGCTTAGGGCGCCAAGCCAAAGAGTAAGATTGCATACTGGTGAAAGTACACGAGTGGAAAGAGGGGAAGCGAGAAGGGCGCCAAATTATATGTCGCTTGTGTGGAAAAATTTTCTCGAACGGCCCTGGCCTCTCGCCCCGAAAACAAGTTCACTGTCCTAATATTAGCAGCACTTAAATCATTACATAGCGTAACAATGCCGTGTTCAATAGTTCTTTGACTAGTAATTATCAAACAGCGGTATCTCCTAGGAGCCACAGCTGTGATACTGCGTTCTTCCCTAAGGATTTGCAGACATTATGAAGCTCCGGTCTTCTAGCCCAATCAATGAATAACAAGTCGAACAGTGGAAAAAATTGTGTAATCTCCAATTTTTGTAGAGTGGTAGGAGGAAGTGTCATGAACAACATACTAAAAATCAGCACCGGTGAGATGAGAGCGTAGAGATGTGGATGGGGCACACATTTAAAGACTATTTGTTATGTTTTTCTCAAATAATTCCACAGTGCGCAGTATGAAACATTGGCGACATAGTGCATTAACACTACATGGAATGCAGACATGAGTCACTAATAGTACTAACGCAAGAAATGCAAATGGACAGAATCTGAGCAAATCTCTGCACACTGTCCTACACCGCTAGAGGGATGTTTCTTAGTCATGCTGAAGGGCAATTGTAGCACTCTTCCGGGAAAGGCAACTTCCCCCACTATGAGCGCTGTTCGATTTTTATTTTTTTCCCCAGTTTATTGGCTTTCGGGCCGTGCCAATTCAGACATCTCAACAGTAATTCATTACGAAGATACGAAAGTAAGGACAATACAACATCCATTCTCTGAAGGGAGAAAAATCTCCGACCCGGCCAGGATTCGAACCCGGGCCCCTTCGCTTAGCAATCCGCCGTGCTGACCGCTTTTCATTTTGCAGACTGATTATACCTCCTCAGGCCTCTTACATGAGTAGACAAAATAACTTCAATGAGCACATGTTTATAAAATAAAGCTATTTTCAGTTTATTAAAAAAATGGTTCAAATGGCTCTGAGCACTATGGGACTCAACTGCTGTGGTCATAAGTCCCCTAGAACTTAGAACTACTTAAACCTAACTAACCTAAGGACAGCACACAACACCCAGCCATCACGAGGCAGAGAAAATCCCTGACCCCGCCGGGAATCGAACCCGGGAACCCGGGCGTGGGAAGCGAGAACGCTACCGCACGACCACGAGATGCGGGCTCAGTTTATTAATTGAATGCTTATTTGCAACTGCTAAGTGAGATATTACGTAAAAAGAGTTCAACAGCAGGAGCTGTCAACTGTCTGCCACACTGAAGAGCCTGTCCCAGATGTAAGATGCTGTCAATATGTATTCAACAATGGCGATTTCCATTGTCACCACTATTACTGGGAGGAATGATTTTCACACGATGAGGGGTATCAAATGCATCACCCAGCCTCAGCTCTCTCAACATATGAAGAGACCTAGAGTCTTAAATTGTCCCCCTCTGCAATAGAAGTAGGTCACAAAGGTGTTATGGAACTTCAGAATTCAACATGAGTCAAGCAATACGTCACCCCAGATTACTGTTCCAGACATCAAGACGATCAGACCTACTCCATCAGATGTATTCACACCCAGGCTATATATACACTGTTAATTCGGCGGAAGTTTAAGAACCCGTGACTATTAATCGACAACAAATACATAAAACTGTAACCAGCCACTTCTTTGAAACAGTTACCTATTTCACAAACCAATTTTCGAATCTGTTCACGTCATATTCGCATGGTGAACAGTAGATTACATAACTGTCTCACAGCGTAACTCTGGGTGTTGACTCTGTGACAAGAAGATGGAACGTCTTTTAATGTGTCGCCATGAGCACTGTTCACATGCCGATATGGATCCAAAGCTGAATACTGCACCTATTTCGAAAGTGTGGTGGCTTTATTATTAGTATCCATCTAGCAGCTTCCATTGTGATTGGCAGTTGATACCACGTCACTCTTTTTTCACGGGATATGCATATATGCACCAGTAGGCACGAAACTTTGCCAGTATCTAGCATTTGCTGTACAACTGGTGCTTATTACAAAGATCTTCAGATGAAGATGAAGAGACATCATTTGTTTTTGTTGCATATAACACAAACGATGTATGAGCAAATATTTTAATCAAAATTGATCTTAACACGAAAGCGCCAAGTAAAATAAATTTATAATATTTGCAGACAATTACAGTTGTTTACATGTACACGAACTTTGTATTTAAAAACATCTAGTACAAAACTTCAATTGAGCTGCTTTTTTATTCCTATTCTTACACTAAAATGGTCTGAAATATCAGCAGAACCAGATTCTATTTATTGCAGCTAAAAGATGATACATAAATGTTTATTAATTTATTTTAACAGTAGAAGTCTTGGATATTTAGACATTTAATGCGGGATTTATTCTGTGATAGATTATTGACGTTGACATCAGCGTAGTTAGGATTTAAAGTGAGGGATAGAGGCGGGGGCATATGGAGGTGGGGGGGCGGCGGAAATTTGGCTGAATAGCAGTTTTGAACAAGTAGATCTTCGAAATTCGGAAAGAAAAAATTGTTAATTCCATCTGGTCACCGAGTAGTTAGGTAGATGCTGTATTTGTGTTGATGAAGATTTCAGTTTCTTCAAAAAGGTGACGTTTCATGCCTTTGTTGGACAGATGAAGTATCTGTAGTTTCTGTTTTATGCTATTTACAGAATGACTATTTTGGGCAAGATGTGTTGCAAAGCTGTATTTGTTCAGGATGTTAAGACGGAATGCATCCATGTGCTCTTGAAATCTTATTGTATAGCTTCTACAAATTTTTCCAATGTAGAAGCTTGGACATGAGTTGCAAAAGAGTTTGTACACACCCGACTTCTGATACTGTTGCATAATGGTATTGGTACTGTGGATGATTTTATTCTGTATTTTGTTGTTGGTGAAGAAGTTTATTATTATGTTGTACATCTTTTATTTGGCAGGAGTAGCGAAATTTATTCATCAATATAATCAAGACAAGTGACCCGGTAAACAATAACACATCATAATATAAAACACGCGTTGCTAAATCATTTTCCAAACAAAAACAACCACTGAATAATTAATAACTGCGAGATCCGTCTTGAGACTGAGTGAACACGTTTCTGTCTCATCACATTGTATTTAGAAACCTTGAACACATGATGCTTGTTTTCTGCTGTGTAATTTCCTTTAGCTTTTGGCGCGCAACACTTCATAATCATAGTGAAGATTAAATTGCATAAACGTCTATTACATTGCGTTAAACTCACAAACACAACCCAGTAACACAGAATATGACTTGTGTGTACTTAAATAACAATCTCGTAACTATCACACAACGCAAAGAGTTTTCGTGCCCAACACGTTGTTGATACAACACAAGACAGCTGCCGGCCGGTGTGGCCGAGCGGTTCTAGGCGCTTCAGTCTGGAACCGCGCGATCGCTACAGTCGCAGGTTCGAATCCTGCCTTGGGCGCCGGCCGGAGTGGCCGCGCAGTTAAGGGCACTACAGTCTGGAACCGCACGACCGCTACGGTCGCAGGTTCGAATCCTGCCTCGGGCATGGATGTGTGTGATGTCCTTAGGTTAGTTAGGTTTAAGTAGTTCTAAGTTCTAGGGGACTTATGACCACAGCAGTTGAGTCCCATAGTGCTCAGAGCCATTTGAACCATTTGAAGCCATCCTGCCTTGAGCATGGATGTGTGTGATGTCCTTAGGTTAGTTAGGTTTAAGTAGTTCTAAGTTCTAGGGGACTTATGACCTCAGATGTTAAGTCCCATAGTGCTCAGAGCCATTTGAACCATTTGAACAAGACAGCTGTGACTTTCGCCGCTTCTCGCTGACGTCCCAACTTCGATTTCTCGCACTTCTTCGGCCTTTCAGTCTAGACGATGTTGAAAAAACAGCTATCGCTGTCTCCGTACCACTCTCTGATTTGACTACCAAATGAGGTAGCGCAGTGGTAAGATGCTGAACTCAGGTCCATCCAGATTTAGGCTTTTCGCTGAAGGCAAAACCGGAATGGTTCCTTTGAAAGAGCACGCCCAATTTCTTCCCTATCTTTCCTTAAGTTCCCTTCTTCTAATGGACGGGCGTCCTCAATGGGACGTTAAATGCTAGTGTCCCTGCTGATTTAACAGTATCTGTCGTTTCCCAATATGTATGTGGGAGGAAGTAGTATGTTACTTGACTCACGCAATTTTAACAGTAAACCACTTCGTGCTGTACAACGCCTCTACTCTACGAGAGTGTGCTGAAAAGTAATGCCTCAGAATCTTTTATGAGAAAACTCTTAGAGCTTTTTAAATCAAACAAACGTTATTAACATTCAATATTTTTATTCTTCATGTCTACGAATCTCTTTTACAACACAGTCACCCCGCCGTCGACCACATTTCTTCCAACGACAGAGCAGTTTGGTGATAATGTTACTGTAGAATGTTTGGCTAATTTAATGGAGCCACCCTTACCCATGATTGCACCGCTTCATCACTATCAGATTGAAGTCCTCGAAGGTGTTCTTTAAGTTTTAGGAACAGATGAAAACTGAATGCGGCCAAGTCGGGACTGTATAGAGGATGATCGATGACAGTGAGCCCAAGGCGTCGGACTGTTGCAGATGTCGTGCGTGGTCTGGCATTACCATGCTGAAGGACAGCGTGCTCCATGTGTGGACGTAGCATCTGTGGTTACGAAAGTTAATAAATCTGTCAAGAAGGCTGCGAGAGTGTTTCTGCTAGAGACAGCAGATGGACAGTTGCTAGCATCTCAGTTACTGAACTGACATCACTTAGTTCCATTAAGACGCCCGTAGCGGAACCATGGGCAAAGTTTAAACAGATTTGAAATCCTAGTCTGGGTAACTACGTGCTTAATAAGTAGATTAAGGATGGAAAAGACCCGCCGTGGTTTGACAACGAAATTTGTAAAATGCGGAGGAAGAAAAGTCTCTTGCAAAAGTGGTTCAAATGACTCCGAGCACTATGGGACTTAACTTCTGAGGTCATCAGTCCCCTAGAACTTAGAACTACTTAAACCTAACTAACCTAAGGGCATCACACACATCCATGCCCGAGGCAGGATTCGAACCTGCGACCGTAGAAGTCGCGCGGTTCCAGACTGTAGCGCCTAGAACCGTTCTGCCACCCCGGCCGGCAAAAGTCTGTTGCACTCTCCGTTCAAACGAGAACGCACAAATGACGGGAGGTAGTAGACACACGTACGCCTGTGAAAAAATCTATGCGTGAAGCATGCAACTACCACCGTCACACTTTAGCAACACATCTTGCCGAGAACCAAAGAAAATTCTGGTCCTTTGTAAAATCGCTGAGCGGATCTGCTTCCATCCAGTCACTTGTTGCCCAGTCTGGTGTGGCAGTTGATGATAGCAAAACGAAAGCCGAAGGTTTTAAATTTCGCGTTTAAGAAATCGTTCACCCAGGAAAATCGTACAAACGCACCATCATTTGACCATGGAACTGACTCCCGTATGGACGACGTAGTAATAAGCACTCCAGGTGTAGAGGAGCAACTGGAAGAGTTGAAAATACACTCCTGGAAATTGAAATAAGAACACCGTGAATTCATTGTCCCAGGAAGGGGAAACTTTATTGACACATTCCTGGGGTCAGATACATCACATGATCACACTGACAGAACCACAGGCACATAGACACAGGCAACAGAGCATGCACAATGTCGGCACCAGTACAGTGTATATCCACCTTTCGCAGCAATGCAGGCTGCTATTCTCCCATGGAGACGATCGTAGAGATGCTGGATGTAGTCCTGTGGAACGGCTTGCCATGCCATTTCCACCTGGCGCCTCAGTTGGACCAGCGTTCGTGCTGGACGTGCAGACCGCGTGAGACGACGCTTCATCCAGTCCCAAACATGCTCAATGGGGGACAGATCCGGAGATCTTGCTGGCCAGGGTAGTTGACTTACACCTTCTAGAGCACGTTGGGTGGCACGGGATACATGCGGACGTGCATTGTCCTGTTGGAACAGCAAGTTCCCTTGCCGGTCTAGGAATGGTAGAACGATGGGTTCGATGACGGTTTGGATGTACCGTGCACTATTCAGTGTCCCCTCGACGATCACCAGTGGTGTACGGCCAGTGTAGGAGATCGCTCCCCACACCATGATGCCGGGTGTTGGCCCTGTGTGCCTCGGTCGTATGCAGTCCTGATTGTGGCGCTCACCTGCACGGCGCCAAACACGCATACGACCATCATTGGCACCAAGGCAGAAGCGACTCTCATCGCTGAAGACGACACGTCTCCATTCGTCCCTCCATTCACGCCTGTCGCGACACCACTGGAGGCGGGCTGCACGATGTTGGGGCGTGAGCGGAAGACGGCCTAACGGTGTGCGGAACCGTAGCCCAGCTTCATGGAGACGGTTGCGAATGGTCCTCGCCGATACCCCAGGAGCAACAGTGTCCCTAATTTGCTGGGAAGTGGCGGTGCGGTCCCCTACGGCACTGCGTAGGATCCTACGGTCTTGGCGTGCATCCGTGCGTCGCTGCGGTCCGGTCCCAGGTCGACGGGCACGTGCACCTTCCGCCGACCACTGGCGACAACATCGATGTACTGTGGAGACCTCACGCCCCACGTGTTGAGCAATTCGGCGGTACGTCCACCCGGCCTCCCGCATGCCCACTATACGCCCTCGCTCAAAGTCCGTCAACTGCACATACGGTTCACGTCCACGCTGTCGCGGCATGCTACCAGTGTTAAAGACTGCGATGGAGCTCCGTATGCCACGGCAAACTGGCTGACACTGACGGCGGCGGTGCACAAATGCTGCGCAGCTAGCGCCATTCGACGGCCAACACCGCGGTTCCTGGTGTGTCCGCTGTGCCGTGCGTGTGATCATTACTTGTACAGCCCTCTCGCAGTGTCCGGAGCAAGTATGGTGGGTCTGACACACTGGTGTCAATGTGTTCTTTTTTCCATTTCCAGGAGTGTAAATAGGTCACCCAGGTCCTGATGGAATCCCATTACGGGTTCACAAAGAGTATTAGCTTGCATTTATTGCAAATCTCTCGCCCAGTGCAAAGTCCAAAGCGACTGGAAAAAAGCGCAGGTGACTCCCGTATACAAAAAGGGTAAAAGAGCAAACCAACAAAATTACAGACCAATATCGCTAACATCGGTTTGGTACAGAATCCTTGAGCATGTTCTCTGTTCGAATATAATAAATTTTCATGAGTCCGAAAAGCTTCTCTCCACGGATCAGCACATTTTTAAGAAGCGTTACTCCTATGAAACTCATCTTGCCCTTTTCTCTCATGAGTTCCTGCGTACTGCGAATGAAGGGCAACAGGCGCATTCCATATTCCTAGATTTCCGAAAAAGAATTGGACGCTGTGCCACACCGCCAACTGTTAACGAAGGTACAAGCATACAAAATAGGTTCCCAGGCACGTAAGTGGCTCGAAGACTTCTTAAGTAATAGAAACCAGAACGCTGTCCTCGATGGCGAGTGTTCATAAAAGAAAATGGTACCGTCAGGAATGCCCGAAGAACTGCGATAGGACCGCTATTATTTTTGTATAAATAAATGATCTGACGGACAGGGTGGGAAACAATCTGCGGTTGTTTGCTGATGGTGCTGAAGTGTACCTGTAGGTATCGATGTTGAGTGACTGTAGGAAGATACGAGATACCTTAAACATAATTTCTAGTTCGTCAGATGAATAGCAGCTGGCTCTAAATGTAGAAAAATATGAGTAAATGAGGATGAGTAGGTAAAACAAACTCGTAATGTTCGGATACGACATTAGTATGTCCTGCTTGACACAGTCACGTCGTTTAAATATCTGGCCGTAACATTGCAAATCGATATGAAACGGAATGTCCCGTATGTGAGGACTGTGGTAGGGAAGGTGAATGGTCAACTTCGGTTTATTGGAAGAATTTTGAGGACGCTGGTGCTACCTATTCTTGGTTCACAGTGTTTGGGATCTTTACCAGGTCGGATTAAAGGAAGACGTCGAAGCAATTCAGAGGGGCTGCTAGATTTGTTACCGGTAGGTTCGATTAACTCGCTAGTGTTACGGAGATGCTTCGGGAACTCAAATGGGAATCCCTGAAGGGAAGGCGACGTTCTTTTCAAGAAACACTACTGAGAAAATTTGGAGAGCCAGCATCTGAAACTGACTGCAGAACGATTCTAGTACTACCAGCACACATTTCGTGTAAGGACCACGAACATAAGATTCGAAAAATTAGGGCTCGTACGCTGGCATATAAACAGTCGGTTTTCCTTCACTCTATTTGAGTGTGACACAGGATAAGAAATGACCAATAGTGGCCCAGAGTATCATTCACCACGCTCCGTACGGTCGCTTGCAGAGTATGTATGCAAATGTAGAAGTTTTCTGCGGTTAGAAACTTGATTACAATATCATATTAATGATGCACCGACGACAGTCACATGTCCTTGGTTGACGCGACGTCGGTAAACAGGTAACACGGCAAAACGCGGCTGTAATTTGTAAAGCGATTTTCCTTTTCCGTTGACAGTTGGTCTAACTGCTCTATCTGCTCGAATTTGTAACTCATTTAATATCCATAATGATTATCAGTTGCCTTTGCGTTATTGCTAAGTGTTAAAAATGGAGATAAAACTGAATTAATTTTCTATGTTGTTTCTTGGCATGTGCTTTGTTAATGGTCTTTGTGCAGGTTCCAAAGTGTGCGATACCCATTTTTCTAAATTACTGCATAATTGACCGCTCCACAGATGGCACAACGCGACGTCGTAAGAAAATTCCTTCGGGTCGAAGGAAAATTATGCAAACATGATCTGTGACTCTTGAAATGTGAACTAATGTCTATTGAAACAAATGATTCTCGCAAGTGATCTTGACTCCCTCATTCTGTCTTAGCTTCCGATGTAAAAGCACACCTTAATAGGAGGTGCAGTATTTTTAATGTCTACGCCGATTTTAAAGTAAAACTTTTATTCACGGGTACATTATTATTCTTGGACGTTAACGAAAACGTAGTCCGGAACTAAACTGGGAGCAGACGTTTAAACTTTAAATGTGGAAACCATTGTTGAAGACAACGCGACATCATCGCTATTTCAGTACAGACATTAGATATAGCAAGCTTTCTGCCCTATTGCGTACAATTAACAACACTAAAGCATTCGCTCATAGTCGAATAATAGCTGTGAACTTCCCTTTATTGAATTTCATCATTAACGAGCTATGCGCCGCAAGATGGTGCTTTTCCAACTCTCGGATTCGTTCAAAATTTTTCGAAATTATTTAATTGAATATGGTATTCACACAGATGTAGACTTTGAAATTGATGACGTTTCACGTGAGGCGAATGTTCCGATGGACTGTTTTTCCCCTGAATCTGATTTGCAAAGTAAAAATCAGTCTCAAATCCCGTTATGTTACTTTCCTAGAGTAACGTAAGGATATTAAGAGTATCAAGAAATTGACAGTGGACGAAATTGCGGAATCAATAATAATGGTTACTGGTAAGTACACAATGCAAACCAGAACCAGAGAAATGAAAACAGTACTTAACCAAAATATAGTGAGGTGCCTCCTCGGTTCGACAGACAACAATTGGCCAAATCTAAATCATTCCGTGAATATCATTGAAGTAACGGATGAACCGCCACCAACTGTCCATGTTGAAGGTTCAATAAACTAGTTTCCACTTCATTAAGCCCTCCGATGTTGGTTGTATCGTAGGCTGGAAGCAATGTTCGCACACGCTGCGCTAGAATAAAAGTAATGATATTAAATAGGAACTGTGCAATGATTACCATACAGATTTGAACGTAATACAAGTTAGGGTCCAAGCATCTATAAACGCTATTGTAGGAACATTCCCTACCACGATTATTCTAGATACTGGTGCCTCCTTGAATGTCATGTTACACATGCTATTTACTAAAATTAAATAAGTAAATAAAGCACCAATAAATCCGGTGCAGAATTGTCATGTAATAGGAGTTCTTTGTCTGAGGTCGCAGCTTCTCAAATGCCAAACTCATCTAACTGTTTCTATAGGTAATGGAGTGACTTTATGCCCGTTCCTAAAATTAAAGAATTTTGTAGTTGACTGTCTGATAGGCATTGAGTTTTCAAGGGACAAGGACGCAATGATAGGGTTCTCCTAATATAAGTACTAGTTGTGTGCATCGAGAGTGTATATATTGATGTCGACTTAATACGAGCTCCAGTTAAACTTGATGAATCCTACCAAGGACCAAAAGCTCGATTTTTAAAGAATACGAGCACATTTGTTGAAGGTACATCGGTTTGCTGTAGTGATAATTATATTGATAACACTAGCATGCTTGATTTTGTACTCCGACCACGACATTTTGTTGAGCAACAACGACGACAACTGAAAGAATTGCTACACATTTACATGTATTCGACGAAAAACCTGGAATAATAAACACTTATGTCTGTCACATGAATGTGGCAGGAAATCATACCCTACCCTATGGTTGAAAATGAGACTGTAAGTCGAAAGATTAAGAGAATGTTATCATGGAATGTTTTCGATGCTTCACGCTCCCAATATTCTAGTCTTTTTTACCTGTGATAAAATCTAATGGAGAAGTACATCTAGTCCTAGATGCAGTGCAGTTAACAACATTATAACACCAGTAAAGTCAAAAAATTACATAGCTTTAACACGCTGTCAGGAGCCATCAATTTGGGTTTTGCCCTTCGGTCTAAATGTGAGCTCTTGTGTATTTATTACTGTACTAGACACTATGCTCGACGTGGTTTGACAGATAAGGTAACGTTATATGTTGATGACACTCTGTGACGACGACATGGAAAGAACACTTGGTAATTCTTTCATAGGATTTTGTGCATATTTCCAGAGTGGAGTAACAGCTAATCGGCAAAAGTCAAAGTATGGCAGAGAGGAAATTAAGTTTCTAGGTCATATTATTTCCCTGTCAGTCATAGTATGTGATCCCAATAAAATCGGTACAAACAAGAATTTTTCTGCGCCATGCACCAAACGACAGTTAAAAGCATTTATTGGATTATGTCCCTTCTTCTGTTGTTTTGTACCCAGTCAACTACTAAACATCTATTCTGTGTTTCTATTATTTTGTTTAGCATGAATAGACATGCACTTATGTTCTTGGACAGCAATTTCAGTTTAATTACTTATTTACAATATTGTGAAACCAGCTGTGGTGAGAAGTAAGATTTGTATGTAAAAAAGATTTATTGTTTCCATGATAGTAATAAATAAACAATATGGACACCTTGGATAAGACAAACGATTTATCTGAGTAATACGTGACTACTTTGATCTATGTAAATGTAAAAGGCATGAGCTATACTGTCCTTAGTGGCTACTGAGACTTTATGTTGAAGAGTAATATCGCTGTACATATTGGTTTATAAGTTTTGCCATGCAGTGTACTGTTGACTAAACTGCTATGCGCCTAGCCGAGTGGTCTAAGGCGCTGCAGCCACGGACTGTGCGGCTGGTCCCGGCGGAGGTTCGACTCCTCCCTGCGGCATGGGTGTGTGTGTTTGTCCTTTGGATAATTTAGGTTACGTAGTGTGTAAACTTAGGGACTCATGACCTTAGCAGTTATGTCCCATAAGATTTCATACACATTTGAACATTTTTTTGCTATGCGCCCTTGGCTACATACGACATGAGTGAGCTTTTATGACGAGCGCCAAAGTGATTTCCGTTATGTAACTCAGAGCATCTCGTCTTCCCTTATAATATTGCTGTTTTCATCACTTCCATTAGCAAACATTTTAATGATTAACTCGGAACTGCAGTAGAAATATTATAAGTTTTTTATTCCAATTAATGCTTTCAACCGTACGAAGCAAAAATAGTATGAATGCGGCATGCAGTCGGAATCAGGTACTTCTGAAGACCATAGTATGTGTTATTGATTAGTTAATTCCTTGAACACTCATTCCAATAATTGTATTTCGTTAGAAATTGTGGAAACATTAGAAGAAACAGAAAATAACTCTGACGATTTCATGAATTGTCGTTCGAAGGATGACTGCTGTGCTAACTGAAATCCAAAATAAAAACACAGTACCTTCGTAGACCAAAGGAAACATGTGCCGTAGCAACTTTCAGTGATAATGGAAAGGCTGAAATTTTTTTACGTAGGGTGGAGAAAACGCCTACAGTTATGCAGTGTGCAAAGTCGGTTTTGTTTCATAAAATCTGGACGAGAAATGTATAAACGGAGGAAAAAGTTAGGGGTAGTACGAAAAATGCCTCGTTATGAAATTCGCAGAAGCGTGGAAAGGCGAAGTAGGAAAAATGCCTCGTTATGAAAGTCGCATATGTGTGGAAGATAAATTGATCCAAAGACTGTTCGTGAGAGTCAATGCACTATTACCGAGAGTGATCTACAAAACTAGGCCCTCTGAATTGCAAATGAGATGAATATTACTGATTTCCAGGGTTCTTCTGAACACAAAGCTACTTATTGTTCGCTAAAATGCTGTGTACAAAGCCAATCAGTCAAGTTTCATCCAAGAACTGCATTCAAACCGCACTTTATCATGTCGACTGAAAAAAGGCAGAGTAGGTCTAAAGTGTTAAGTATCAGTGGATTACTGTTTCTGCAGCTTTATATCTGCTTTCAGGAACCTCAAGGCAAATTAGAATTAAAAATTATAAAAATACTGTTTACTTGCAAAAATCTAGTAATCGACATAGCAAAACCCGGAAAAATGGGAGAGAATAATTTTCTGCATTACATCCGAAATGTCTTGTTACCAGCTGTAGAAAATAGTTCATTGCTTCTTTGGATCCTTGGCCTCAACTTAACGACACCTTTGTCTTGAGGAGAACGACAAAAAGACTTGCGACCGAACCGCTGTATCTTTCCATCAGCAAATGGGGTATGTTCTCCACTGACTCGGTTGTTTTAACCCCCTCCACTGACGGAATGACCCACTTCCCAATTCCGTATGTATAAAACCAATACGGACTTGTAGCTGTCACGCCTTTGCGCTTACTGCTACGTATTTTAACTGTAAATAGCTCAGTCCCAATGGTAAGAGGCAGTAGTGAATTCACGTAGTTAATATTTGAATCCAGCACAGCTGCCACAAGCTCAGCTCACTTTTACTCCACTCCTACCCTCGCCATTGCACCACATTAACTAGGTGCTACGTGGACCTTGCTAAATTCACTTGCGTATACATTTTTGACCGTTACTCGCCAGTATTTACCTAATGAATAGTACACTCCTAACCGGACTATTTCCCTAAGAGCTGTGATGATTGAACGGGTTCGATCCACGGCCTACAGTGCCCTACAGTTCACACGGTAACACTGCCTACCTGACCCACTTAACTTGGTAGTGAGCTTATGTATCCAATCACCACTGCTAGCAGCAGTGGATAATCCTATCAGCACGACGAGAGCAGCAGACTTACCGTCGAATCCTCCTGAAAATACTTATAACTACGGTCGCCAGCTCTGAAGGAGCAAAAGAATAAATCAATTTTTGGGCTCGTTTCAAAGTGAAATGGCTTGAGTTGAATTTAAACTTAATTCTGAATATTACTATTTCTGATCATTCTAGATGATTCTACAAAGCAAATACTCTCTCAATTTCTGTGAGGTGGCTTGGTAATTACTACCAAGACAGGTTATGCAACTTCGGTTAACAAAATTCTATCCTTCAACTTATTTAATGATTTTGGATATTACTCTTTGGACCATTGATACAGAATCAGTTAAGTGACTTTACTTGAAAGGTTGCTCAGAAAAATTTAAGTAACTGTAAATAGGCGACTCATTCTGGTGTGACCATTGCTCTTTTCAACATTCTTATACGCTAAAGTATTGTACAACCAAAAGAATTGTAAATGAAAGAGGCGATGGTGGCCTCAGTCTGATTTCACTATACTATGTTTGAGGTTACTACACTTTACAATGAACAACATGCGTCGTAATTTTACTCATTACTATATTCTGTCCTCTGCACTTGCATAAAAGAAAACTGGTATTCTCCTTTTACATGTATACAAAGTTCGACTTAACAATTGCAAGCAGTCTTGCCTTGGGTAGACGTGTCGGTGCTGGTGGTGAGATGCACGTGGCTAACGCTGCTCTTCACGCCTCATGCCCTTAATGGCGGCTGGAACTACGAGCTGTAGCACTCGTATAAGCTACTGCACGTCCGCCATAAAACCTGGGCGCAGGAACTCTTACAATCAGCCCCAGTGGCACAGAGGCGGCTTCAACAACCATTCGTCGCGTTTTACTCCAAAAACGGCGACGATATTCGCCTCTTCTCTGTTGCACAATCACTTTTGCGTGAGCACAGTTACGCACGTCCGATCACGTCAACACTCCCCAGGCCATTTTATTGTTCTGTCCCTGTGTCTCCAGCTACCCCTAGCTACGCTCGTATCACCAAGAGTGGGGGCGTTCCCCTACCACCTTTTTACCGAAATCATTTAGTATTTAAGAATATTTATATTTACTACCCTGGAGTCCATACCAGTCATAATAATTTACTACTAGCGCTTTACAACATTAAATTATACAGTAATAACTTATAATTACCAAGAAAAAGAATACATTTGACTCTGAGAGCTTAGTGCATTGTCTGACAGGCAGCGCTATTCCCAGTTTCGCCAATAGATGGCATCAGGGTGCACTCCCTGGCAGTCTCACACAAGCGCGCCCGTTTCAGACGCGCGGGCTCCAAATTACTGTCAGCCCACCATCATTTCAGTTCCGTTACACATGCCCCACTTCTTATTGAAGTATCTTACAGTGATAATTGAATAAGAAGTCTCTCCTATAATGAATCTGAAATTTCGATAAGCTTTTTACCAAGGGTTTTCCCTTTCTTACTGATACACCTCGATACTTATATTACATATTTAAATACTTATATTACATATTTAAAATGAAACACCAATTCTTTCTCTCTTTCCTGCTAAACATTACATAAATGATTTACATATATTCTTTCCAAGTTTCTCACTTCTAAACAGAGTACACTTTAAACACCTTTTTTTTTCAAGTTTTAAATACACTTCTTTTATTTCAGGCAAGTAAAACACACATTATGCGCCTATTATTTTGTAGCCCGTCCTTTTCACTTTACCTCCTCACTTTTCTACCTCTTCCACAACACTTATTTACACATCTATTAAGGCTTTCTTAGAAGCTCAGTCTTTCCCAGTCCGTTTAGTCTCTACTTAAACTAGAAGTTTCATTAGAATACTGCAATATATTTTAGTGAGCATTTACCTTTCACATAGAACAAAAGAAACAAAACTATTTACATATTGGTTTACTTTAATATTTATTTATATATTTATTTTCAATCTGGTAGAATTCGTGGTTCATACCTTTTGAGATCCACTATGTTTCTTACTCCCAGGCGTTTGCCTGTTAATGGGTACTCTAAATAATAAGCATTCACATTGGGTATATACACTATTTTAAATGGTCCATTATATATATACACTCCTGGAAATTGAAATAAGAACACCGTGAATTCATTGTCCCAGGAAGGGGAAACTTTATTGACACATTCCTGGGGTCAGATACATCACATGATCACACTGACAGAACCACAGGCACATAGACACAGGCAACAGAGCATGCACAATGTCGGCACTAGTACAGTGTATATCCACCTTTCGCAGCAATGCAGGCTGCTATTCTCCCATGGAGACGATCGTAGAGATGCTGGATGTAGTCCTGTGGAACGGCTTGCCATGCCATTTCCACCTGGCGCCTCAGTTGGACCAGCGTTCGTGCTGGACGTGCAGACCGCGTGAGACGACGCTTCATCCAGTCCCAAACATGCTCAATGGGGGACAGATCCGGAGATCTTGCTGGCCAGGGTAGTTGACTTACACCTTCTAGAGCACGTTGGGTGGCACGGGATACATGCGGACGTGCATTGTCCTGTTGGAACAGCAAGTTCCCTTGCCGGTCTAGGAATGGTAGAACGATGGGTTCGATGATGGTTTGGATGTACCGTGCACTATTCAGTGTCCCCTCGACGATCACCAGTGGTGTACGGCCAGTGTAGGAGATCGCTCCCCACACCATGATGCCGGGTGTTGGCCCTGTGTGCCTCGGTCGTATGCAGTCCTGATTGTGGCGCTCACCTGCACGGCGCCAAACACGCATACGACCATCATTGGCACCAAGGCAGAAGCGACTCTCATCGCTGAAGACGACACGTCTCCATTCGTCCCTCCATTCACGCCTGTCGCGACACCACTGGAGGCGCGCTGCACGATGTTGGGGCGTGAGCGGAAGACGGCCTAACGGTGTGCGGGACCGTAGCCCAGCTTCATGGAGACGGTTGCGAATGGTCCTCGCCGATACCCCAGGAGCAACAGTGTCCCTAATTTGCTGGGATGTGGCGGTGCGGTCCCCTACGGCACTGCGTAGGATCCTACGGTCTTGGCGTGCATCCGTGCGTCGCTGCAGTCCGGTCCCAGGTCGACGGGCACGTGCACCTTCCGCCGACCACTGGCGACATCATCGATGTACTGTGGAGACCTCACGCCCCACGTGTTGAGCAATTCGGCGGTACGTCCACCCGGCCTCCCGCATGCCCACTATACGCCCTCGCTCAAAGTCCGTCAACTGCACATACGGTTCACGTCCACGCTGTCGCGGCATGCTACCAGTGTTAAAGACTCCGATGGAGCTCCGTATGCCACGGCAAACTGGCTGACACTGACGGCGGTGGTGCACAAATGCTGCGCAGCTAGCGCCATTCGACGGCCAACACCGCGGTTCCTGGTGTGTCCGCTGTGCCGTGCGTGTGATCATTGCTTGTACAGCCCTCTCGCAGTGTCCGGAGCAAGTATGGTGGGTCTGACACAGCGGTGTCAATGTGTTCTTTTTTCCATTTCCAGGAGTGTATTTAAATTTGCTGATCTCGTTATTAATTTCACTTGACTTTTCATGTGTTTTTACAAGAACGAAATCACCTATTTTGAATTTGGGATTCCTTACTTTTTCGTCGTGACGACGAATTCTCGCATCTGCTTGTTTTCTCATCTTGTCTTTTACTAAGTTATTTTTACTATCATAATCTAATTCAACTCTATTTGGAAATTCTAGTAGGTCTTCTACTAGACTTTTACTCCTTGTCTTTTTCAGGATTTCTTCTGGAGTAAATCCAGTGCTCTCGTTTGTTAATGAATTCATGATTTCTTCGAATTCACTCACATACATGCCCCACTTCTTGTGGTTACTATGGCAGTACGTCCTAAATAACCGACCTATCTCACGCATATATCTTTCTGCTGGATTGCTTGATGGGTGATAAGCTGAGATATGTACCACTTCTACCTGTTTCTCAGTTATCCCATCCTTCCACATTTTTGAGCAAAACTGAACACCATTATCTGATAGTATTCTCTTTGGCTTCCCTACTTTCACAAAATAATCACACACCATTTTATCATACACAGCTCTGGCAGTAGCTTTTCTCAAGGGATAAAGCTTTATATACTTTGAGAAAAGTTCAACTGCTACAAATATGTACACAAAACACCCCATGGTTTTCGGTAATGGTCCAAAGATATCTACTGCTACTACACTCCTGGAAATTGAAATAAGAACACCGTGAATTCATTGTCCCAGGAAGGGGAAACTTTATTGACACATTCCTGGGGTCAGATACATCACATGATCACACTGACAGAACTACAGGCACATAGACACAGGCAACAGAGCATGCACAATGTCGGCACTAGTACAGTGTATATCCACCTTTCGCAGCAATGCAGGCTGCTATTCTCCCATGGAGACGATCGTAGAGGTGCTGGGTGTAGTCCTGTGGAACGGCTTGCCATGCCATTTCCACCTGGCGCCTCAGTTGGACCAGCGTTCGTGCTGGACGTGCAGACCGCGTGAGACGACGCTTCATCCAGTCCCAAACATGCTCAATGGGGGACAGATCCGGAGATCTTGCTGGCCAGGGTAGTTGACTTACACCTTCTAGAGCACGTTGGGTGGCACGGGATACATGCGGACGTGCATTGTCCTGTTGGAACAGCAAGTTCCCTTGCCGGTCTAGGAATGGTAGAACGATGGGTTCGATGACGGTTTGGATGTACCGTGCACTATTCAGTGTCCCTTCGACGATCACCAGTGGTGTACGGCCAGTGTAGGAGATCGCTCCCCACACCATGATGCCGGGTGTTGGCCCTGTGTGCCTCGGTCGTATGCAGTCCTGATTGTGGCGCTCACCTGCACGGTGCCAAACACGCATACGACCATCATTGGCACCAAGGCAGATGCGACCCTCATCGCTGAAGACGACACGTCTCCATTCGTCCCTCCATTCACGCCTGTCGCGACACCACTGGAGGCGGGCTGCACGATGTTGGGGCGTGAGCGGAAGACGGCCTAACGGTGTGCGGGACCGTAGCCCAGCTTCATGGAGACGGTTGCGAATGGTCCTCGCCGATACCCCAGGAGCAACAGTGTCTAATTTGCTGGGAAGTGGCGGTGCGGTCCCCTACGGCACTGCGTAGGATCCTACGGTCTTGGCGTGCATCCGTGCGTCGCTGCGGTCCGGTCCCAGGTCGACGGGCACGTGCACCTTCCGCCGACCACTGGCGACAACATCGATGTACTGTGGAGACCTCACGTCCCACGTGTTGAGCAATTCGGCGGTACGTCCACCCGGCCTCCCGCATGCCCACTATACGCTCTCGCTCAAAGTCCGTCAACTGCACATACGGTTCACGTCCACGCTGTCACGGCATGCTACCAGTGTTAAAGACTGCGATGGAGCTCCGTATGCCACGGCAAACTGGCTGACACTGACGGCGGCGGTGCACAAATGCTGCGCAGCTAGCGCCATTCGACGGCCAACACCGCGGTTCCTGGTGTGTCCGCTGTGCCGTGCGTGTGATCATTGCTTGTACAGCCCTCTCGCAGTGTCCGGAGCAAGTATGGTGGGTCTGACACACAGGTGTCAATGTGTTCTTTTTTCCATTTCCAGGAGTGTATTTCTAATACTTCATCAGGTTTTATTGATTGCATGGGCCCTTGATTAGTTGCATTTGTTACTTTCGCCTTTTGGCATAGATCACAAGATCTTATCCTCTGTGCTACCCTTCGTGCCATGTTGTTAAAGGTAATGCATTCATCTAACTTATCGGTACACTTCCGTGCACCACAATGGCCATATGCCAAGTGAACATAATCTATCAGCACTTCAGTGTGTTGTTCCGGCCAACATACTCTCCACTTCCCTGGATTATTTAATCTTTGAAGATACAGTACACCTTTATGTATTTTATATGAAGCCCTTATGTTAGTTGCGTCCGGATTGTCAAACTTGACCTTTACCGACTTGAGTGCATCATCATCACTTTGATATCTTCGCATATTCCGACATATTTCCCTAATTTTTTCTCTTCCTTCCGCTTTTTTGAAGTAATTCACCTCAAAAACATCTTCCCTATTCTTTACACTTTCTAGTGTCTCACATCCTTCCGGTAATCTCGACAAAGCATCCGGTACTGCATGTTCTTTCCCTTTAACATACTTGATCTCTATGTCAAATTGTTGTAAAAACAGCGCCCATCTGGTCAACCTGTTATGTAACAATCTGCAGTCCTTCAAAAATATTAAAGCTTTGTGGTCTGTATGGACCACAGTCTTATGTCCCCATAAGAAAAGTTGAAATTTCCTAAAACCCCATACTATAGCTAAAGCCTCCTTCTCTGAAACTGTATAGTTTCTTTCGTACTTAGACATGGTTCTACTCGCAAATGCTATTTGTCTATGAGTTTTTTCCCCATCTATCATTACCTCCTGAAATATGGATACTCCCAATCCATAATCTGAACTATCATTTGCCATGTGGAATGGTTCACACAGGTCAGGGTGCCATAACTTTATGTTTTTAGCCAAATTGTCTTTTAGCCGGTTGAATGCTGTTTCACATTCCTCAGTCCATATATACACACAGTTCTTCTTAAGTAGGTTGTTCAGATGTGGGCTATTGAACACCTGATCATCCACATACTTATGATAAAAGGAACAAAGTCCTATAAACGACTTTAGTTGTTTTTTATTTCTGGGAGCCGGACAATTTCTTATTGCTTTGACTTTATTGGGATCCTTTTCAATTCCCTCTGGTGTTACTATGTGACCTAAAAACTTTATTTCTTTCTTCACAAACTCGCATTTTTTCAGGTTCAGGGTCATTCCTCCTTTAATTAAAGCTTTGAACACCCTGTCGCATAACTCCATGTGCTCTTCCCATGTCCTTGTAGCAATTAACAGATCATCTACATAAACCGTGATTAGCGAACTAAGTTCACTCCCTAAAATTTTGTCTAAAGCCCGAATGAACACTGAAACGGAAGTATTTAGGCCAAATGGTACCACTGTGTAATGGTAGCATTTGCCATTGAATAAAAATGCCGTGTACTTCCTAGACTCCTCACTTAATGGGATTTGCCAGTATCCTGCCGTTAGGTCTAAACTAGTCATGTACTTTACACCATTAAACTTCTGCAATAAATTATCTATGTTCTCTGGACGATCCAACTCCCTCTTCACTACTTTATTCAGAGTACGAGCATCTATCACTATTCGTACACTTCCATCCTTCTTACCTACTATCACCAATGGGTTATTATATGGGCTAGAACTCCGTTCAATGACCCCACATGAAACCATTTTATCTGTTTCTTTTTGAACTGCTTCTTTCTTAGACAAGGGTACATTATATGGTGGTTTAAAGAAAGGTTCATGCTCCTCTACCTCCATGCAGTACTCATAATTTATCACTCGTCCCGGTTTGTCCGAAAATACCTCCTGATTTTCTTTCAGAATTTGCCATAGATCCTCCCTTTGGGCATCAGATAGTCCTTCCGTTTTATCCACTACATTTCGGAGGAGTGTCTCCTTATTTCCATCTTCAACTATCTGCCTCACCAGAAACCAATCGAATTTTTGACCTATTCCTGAATCATGATCATCTCTAAATTCTACCCATCTCAGCTGGTTCTCTTCCATTACTCTAGATGATTCAAATGGTATTTCTAATACCGCACTATCAACTTTACAAACTATTATCCCTTTGTCACAATCTATAATTACTTTTTGTTTTATTAACCAGTCAATGCCTAAAATGATCTCGGCACTGAGCTCTAGAACTACTAAAAATGCATTAGAAAATAGCTTGTTTTTTATCTTAAATTCCGTCATCACTTGATGTTTAATAGGTTTACTACATTTCCCTGTCGCCCCTATCACTTTAACACCTGTTACTGGCATCATGACTACTCCTCGTTGCTCTTTGATCATCTCAAAAAATGCGTGCGAAATAGCACTTATTTGAGCACCCGGATCCAACAATACATATAAATCGTACCCACATACATTAATAGGTAGGATTGTTTGCATCCTATTGTCCTCTTTCATACTTTCTTTATCTTCCCATAATAAATCCTTTTCCACCGCCAAGTCTTGCCATATTATTTTTCCGGTTTTTATACTGACCATTCCATCCGGAGATTTCTTTCTCCTTTTCATCCTAAATTCTTTCACCACTTTTTCCAATAGTCCTTCGTCTAGGCTCTTTAATGCCATCGCGTTCTCATTCGAATCTGTCATGCCTGAACTCTCGGTTGCGGAATCGGAAACTTCCTCTATTTCTTTTTCTCCCTGGATGCTTTCTGATGATTCTGACGATAATTCCTCCTCCTTAGAAATATGACCTTCTTCGGGTTCAAATAATTCTCGCAGATTATAATCCATTTCAATACTTTCCCTTTGTTGGATAGTGCATTCGCCACTCTTACTTTCATTATTTTCCCCTACTAATGGAATTCCAGTCTCACTCAACTCATTTGCTTCAGTACTACAGGGATCACAACACTCTTTCTCTTGGTTAGATACACTTTCTCTAATTTCTTCAAAAGAATCTTCATCACAGTCATGTACTCTTGCTGTCACTAGGTACACATCATAATCGGTATGTCTCTCTAACAATGTCATATTCGGGTCTAAATTAATCACTTGAGTGGAAGATCTTTCTAATTGTGCTGGCTGGCTTTTGAGCTGATGTATATATTCTGCATACGAGGCAATTTCTGAATCGGCATGCGTCTCTGCACTATGCCCCTTTTTCTTATCCACCCTTTCCTCTTTAATTACTTCTCGATGCGATTCGTCGACTATTCGTACGAACCTTTTCCCATAAGTCACATCACTCCTCCCTTGCCCCTGCCTCTCTGCACAGTTGCCATCCCTACCGACAAACAACGCCTTCTCTGACTCTTCCTTCATCAATTCGTCACTCTGACCTCGAATTGTACTTCTTTCATTCACGTGAGCCTTCACATCCGACCGATATTCTTTTCCTACTTCATTTCCCTTAATAATTCCTCCCTGCTCTCTCTCCTCTGTTTGTATCCCTGCATTATACTTCGCAAAGTTTCGTTTATGTAACTGCTCTTCAGGCGAACGACGCACTATCCTACTATAGTACTGCCTACTCCGATCTTCCCTATGTTTGGGCCATTTCTTTCTTTCCGCGCGCGTTAGGCCCTTGACCTGCGCGGTATTTAGTTTTCCTGATTTTGATAATGCATCCTGTTTCCCTGATAGTGTCCTCTCCCTCGCTGAGAGTTACCTTCTTGACCTCTTCCTCTCATCATGTTAACTTGCGGTTCATTCCTACCACCTTTTACTATTCCATTCTGATTTCTGAAACCTCGAAACTCTCTACTTTCACGCCACCTATCTTCATTCTCGATTTTTTCTAAAAATTCATCGAATGTTCGATGAGTGCCTCCTACATAACGCTTTGAATCGTCAGGTAGCTTTTTCCACAACTCCCACACTATCTCCGATTCTGATCTACGATCTTTAAGATACTCCAAACGCTTGAACCATCCTTCACAGTATTCTTTCATGAGCCCACGCCCATGTTCTGGCATTCTGGCGACAACGAATTCTCTCCACAACCTATCTCTCTGTTGTGTGCTCCAGAATTCCTCAAGGAACTTTTCTTTGAAGTCTGTAAACTTCAAATTGTCGATATCCAAATTCAATCCCCAACGTTTAGCATGACCTGCTAAAGCGTCTATTACTAAATTAATTTTTTCTTTATCAGACATGTCTGTTGGTAAGACACGTTCACAATTTTTTATAAAATCCATTGGATGCCATCCACCTTGTTTCTTTTGAGGATCGTATTTTTCCTCCCTATTCAGTATTTCCGATTTTTGCATTACCAATGGGATACCACTACAGTTAAGAAACGTCTGATTCTGAACTTGCTGACTTAATAATTTTATCTCATTACGCAGTGTATTTTCCTGCTCCTGCACACATGCATCAAAACTCAACATGGTATTGCGCAGTGTTTCAATATCAGCTGCCGTTTCTTTAACAATCTCTTTCTTTAGAACTGGTACTATCACCTGTAATTTACTTTCAATTATCGGTTCTAATTTTTCACTAACCAAAGGTTCCACTGATTTCTCTATTCTCTGAATTTCGGTATCAAATCTTTTCTCTATTTCTGTGACTTTTCTCTGAACATTTGTTATTTCAGCCCTAATGCTATTTACTGATTTGTTTACCTCTGTGATACGTTGGCTTTGCGTATTCAAAATATCTAAATTGGCTTTTATTTTACCAGATAGGTTTTCATCCAATTGGGATATATGACTAGCCATTTCTGTTTTCAAACTAGCATTCCCTTCTCGAATTTGCGCCATCATCCTATTTAACAAACTTGTTAATTCCATATCCTCTCCCTTGTGACTTGCATCCACAGATACATTGGGTTCACTTTTCACTACCTTTGGTTTCACTTCCCGTTCCTCCTGTCTTATGGGTGTGGATTCATCTATAAGATTTTCCAACCCTACAACAGTATCTATGGTCCCTAATTCTGGGTCTGACCTTGTAATGTTTTCGTCTTGCTTGTTACTATTCGACTCCATCTTATGCTGCTGTATTTCGTGCCTAATAGAAATGTTTATTAAACCAAGTATTACTTGTTTAACTGCTACTATTGGACTTTCTTTTGCTGCTTTGCAGGTTGTCGTCTTGAACTTACCAATTGTGGTATATTTGTCTACAACAGAATTTTAAATTTTAAATTTTCTTGAAACTACAAGTTTATATAAAACACTTTTATTGCAGCCATTATCCTACAAACTTGGTTAGTCCTGTCACGGTCGCCACATGCGACCGAACCGCTGTATCTTTCCATCAGCAAATGGGGTATGTTCTCCACTGACTCGGTTGTTTTAACCCCCTCCACTGACGGAATGACCCACTTCCCAATTCCGTATGTATAAAACCAATACGGACTTGTAGCTGTCACGCCTTTGCGCTTACTGCTACGTATTTTAACTGTAAATAGCTCAGTCCCAATGGTAAGAGGCAGTAGTGAATTCACGTAGTTAATATTTGAATCCAGCACAGCTGCCACAAGCTCAGCTCACTTTTACTCCACTCCTACCCTCGCCATTGCACCACATTAACTAGGTGCTACGTGGACCTTGCTAAATTCACTTGCGTATACATTTTTGACCGTTACTCGCCAGTATTTACCTAATGAATAGTACACTCCTAACCGGACTATTTCCCTAAGAGCTGTGATGATTGAACGGGTTCGATCCACGGCCTACAGTGCCCTACAGTTCACACGGTAACACTGCCTACCTGACCCACTTAACTTGGTAGTGAGCTTATGTATCCAATCACCACTGCTAGCAGCAGTGGATAATCCTATCAGCACGACGAGAGCAGCAGACTTACCGTCGAATCCTCCTGAAAATACTTATAACTACGGTCGCCAGCTCTGAAGGAGCAAAAGAATAAATCAATTTTTGGGCTCGTTTCAAAGTGAAATGGCTTGAGTTGAATTTAAACTTAATTCTGAATATTACTATTTCTGATCATTCTAGATGATTCTACAAAGCAAATACTCTCTCAATTTCTGTGAGGTGGCTTGGTAATTACTACCAAGACAGGTTATGCAACTTCGGTTAACAAAATTCTATCCTTCAACTTATTTAATGATTTTGGATATTACTCTTTGGACCATTGATACAGAATCAGTTAAGTGACTTTACTTGAAAGGTTGCTCAGAAAAATTTAAGTAACTGTAAATAGGCGACTCATTCTGGTGTGACCATTGCTCTTTTCAACATTCTTATACGCTAAAGTATTGTACAACCAAAAGAATTGTAAATGAAAGAGGCGATGGTGGCCTCAGTCTGATTTCACTATACTATGTTTGAGGTTACTACACTTTACAATGAACAACATGCGTCGTAATTTTACTCATTACTATATTCTGTCCTCTGCACTTGCATAAAAGAAAACTGGTATTCTCCTTTTACATGTATACAAAGTTCGACTTAACAATTGCAAGCAGTCTTGCCTTGGGTAGACGTGTCGGTGCTGGTGGTGAGATGCACGTGGCTAACGCTGCTCTTCACGCCTCATGCCCTTAATGGCGGCTGGAACTACGAGCTGTAGCACTCGTATAAGCTACTGCACGTCCGCCATAAAACCTGGGCGCAGGAACTCTTACAATCAGCCCCAGTGGCACAGAGGCGGCTTCAACAACCATTCGTCGCGTTTTACTCCAAAAACGGCGACGATATTCGCCTCTTCTCTGTTGCACAATCACTTTTGCGTGAGCACAGTTACGCACGTCCGATCACGTCAACACTCCCCAGGCCATTTTATTGTTCTGTCCCTGTGTCTCCAGCTACCCCTAGCTACGCTCGTATCACCAAGAGTGGGGGCGTTCCCCTACCACCTTTTTACCGAAATCATTTAGTATTTAAGAATATTTATATTTACTACCCTGGAGTCCATACCAGTCATAATAATTTACTACTAGCGCTTTACAACATTAAATTATACAGTAATAACTTATAATTACCAAGAAAAAGAATACATTTGACTCTGAGAGCTTAGTGCATTGTCTGACAGGCAGCGCTATTCCCAGTTTCGCCAATAGATGGCATCAGGGTGCACTCCCTGGCAGTCTCACACAAGCGCGCCCGTTTCAGACGCGCGGGCTCCAAATTACTGTCAGCCCACCATCATTTCAGTTCCGTTACAGACTGTTAAGATAATTCGTATTCCACCCGAAACTAATAGTTTGATTCAGCCTCTCGACAAAGTAATTTTGAGACTGTGTAAAGCATTTTTGGAAAATTGTCGGACTGACTTTATAATTTCCGATAGTTCTTTGTCATTCCTGGTATATCAGCGGAACAGTATTGCTAAATTTCAGTCATTTGTGCTCTTTGAAAAGGGGAGAGCTCGACGCGGTTTTTCTTCTGCTATTCTGTTGTTGTCCAGAAGTAGTGAGAAATAAAAATCCGTTTAGTCACTCAGTAGCAGTTAATGGTGGTTTTTTCTTTTAATTTACAGCAATTCAAATCCTGTATTTGTCCTTTTTGACCTGAGCGCAGTGTTTCGAATCTAGGACTACTTGTTGATTCCTATATAACTAACGTGCAAGGGTGAAGTCTGTTTTCTGCAAATTCCAGCATCTGTGATGCTCCTTCGATGTGGTGCATAGAGAACTTGTTTTTTTCTATTTGATACGATCCACTACCTTCGTATATGATAGAATACGTGACAATGAGAAGATAAAATATAGATACGGCCACCAATCTGGACAACATGTCTCAAAATTTTGAAGAATGCTCCGAACACTACAATACTCAGTGAGACAGTAATCGTTGAATCTTCGGCGATTTGATTATATTGTGCTGTGGAATACATGAGCTATGAAAACAGCGTCATAATATTATGCTGCCCACCAAACCCTGAACAGCTCATGTCATAATGATTCTGTTTTCAAAGTGGTTATCTTAGAAGCGAACTTGTAATCAATTGAGTCATTTGTTTCGTGAATGCACAAGTTATCTCATAGTGTGGCCACATCATCCGGCGTAAGAGACAGAACTTTCTGAAAGATTCTGATTCCTAAATGATCTCCTCCCCCCACGCGCTCTCCCACAATACTCTTCCCTATGACTTACTTAGAAATGACTGCTTATCTTATCGCGCAAATTATGATGTCCTGTTCACAGATTAACTTGAGTGTTAGGCAGAATACAGCATGTACGCAAATTTACTAGCGAGGAGTTCTAAGTTTTTTGAGCGAAGCACTTCCGACGATAAACTGCCATTTAGATGATCATAATAGGATGACGGAAGCAACATTCAACGAAACATCGTGAATTATCGTCGCAAATAATTCTTTATCTCCAGTTTTTAGAATCCTTGAGATGTGGGCATTCCCACCTTTGATGATTCAGTTGGAAGACAAACCTTTCGGCGACAAAATAATTTGCCTCCAGGAAAAGACGGCAATGACGCATCATCTGTACCTTGAGAGCTATATTCCTTTGTCCGCGAGAAATTCCGATGTTTGCAGTAATAAAATCGGCTGCTCAAGAGAAACTTCTATAGTGGGCGTACAAAAATTCGGAAACACCAAAACTATAAAACATTACCAAGCCTGCTCCGAGGTAGGAAAACCGTTAGCTTCCTGTCGCCTTGGGATGAATAAATACAGATGCTGTATGGTTTTGAAGGGAATATTATACCAGTATTCCTGCAAAATAGTAGCAAGTTCAGGTAACAACGGTGGAGGAAGATAGAGTCCACGAACGCTTCTCTCCAAGGCAGACCACAAAGGCTCAATAACATTAACTGGTGACTATGGTGACCAGAGGAGATGTAGCAATTCTTCCTCGTACTCTTAGAACCAGTCCTGGACGATGCGAGTGGTGTAAACAGGGGCCGTTTAGTCTTGGAACACAGCACCACCATTGAGGAACAAAGATTTTACCATGGGATGTACCTGATCAGCCAAAATGGTCACACGATTCTCGCGACCCATGGAATACCACGATATGGCTGTATAAATCATCCACTCTTGCCGCGTAAGTTCGGCCAGAAGTTAGCAACAGTGCAAAGAAGACTCATCTGATCAAATTATTTTGGTCCATTGCTCCATAGTCCAGTTCCACCGCTCCGACAACACGTTCTCCTGATGCGGACATTTGAATCAGTGATGAATGTCTTTGGAATTCCACCTCGCATTGAAATTCCCTGCCTCTGGAGCTCCATTCTTACTGTTTTGGCAGGGTTCTTGTGTGCGACAATCTTTTCTGCTATAATTTTAGCAGCTGTCATCTTCTTTTTTCCTGTCACAATCCTCTTCAATGACCGTCCGTCGAAATCGTCCGCTTTGTGAGTTACCGACGACGTTTTTTCGTATGCAGTGGTTGACTACAACTGCGGGTATCAAACCTAGAATATGTAAACCATGACAGTAGTCCTTACATGAAAATGTGGAGCTGTTATTGAACCGGTGTCTATGGCACAAATGAACTCCTGAGAACTGTGCTCTAGCCTGCATAACCTTTGCAATCTACCAGAGTTTAAATGTTGGAAATCGTGGAGATAGTACTGTCTCAGTGGATGGTTTTCTAATAGTTTTCATCATCTACTGCGTAAATGTCGTCACCATCCGTTCTGTAACCTCCCCCTCACTTACCGACCTTAATGACAGTGAAAAATGAAACCGCGTGTACCTAATGGGAGTTTTGGAAAAGCAATCGTCACCGAAGTTAACCTGTCGGTAAAGAGGGAGGAAAGGGTTACATCTAAATGAAAGGAACTGTGCTAATGAAACTGGTGGAAATTAATTTTGAAAAGGGGTAAAGTTAATAAAGAAAGTAAATGTGCAGCCGTTACGTTAACAATTAACTAGCGGTAATTAGGTATTTGAGATTTGGGGGAAATCACGGTCGCCAGTCCTAAGGACAATTACTATAGTAACTGAAAAAGAAAGGTTATTACACATATAATTAGCACTAGAAGCGTGGCAACTGAAGGTTGACACGTGTAGTGTGAAAACTGAAAGTTTGTCAGAAGTAATAAATTTCGCTACACCCTGACTTAATTTAGCAAAAGAATTAATAAAACCGGAAAATCGAAAGTTAATTTAGTGACTGAAGTTAATAGTGAGCTTTCTTTCTGAAGCACATCGAAATTCAGTAAAATACGGTTAGTCTTGGACTACCTCAACAATCATTTCAAAGCTACTTGAATCTACGCAATTTAGAAAGAAGAGATTTAACTTTGAGCCTGAATTAAATGATTCTGAACAATTAACAATAGTAAAATTTAGTACGTACCAAGCTGAGCTGCAGTCACAGGTAAGCTAAAATATGGTAACAAAACTCGCACTCTTAATTTGTGCTTGTGTAATCTGAATATTGTATCCAGCTAACTGAACTTTGAAATTAAAGCAGTGAAATGATGTTACTTTAATGCTGGCGTCTGAATTTCAACGACACTCGGGTTCATTCCGGAAAAGGAAGGGACCCTGCTTGGCAATGCAATTGGGACAATGAGCAACAAAGGTTCATGCTAAGTTGCTGTAATTATAGTTACGAAAATGGTACAGTTTGAAGAGCTGAGGTCTGCCATACAGCTCTAAAACTTTACGTGCGTCCAGTCTTCCTTGTCGGTTGATTGAAGGTTTGAAGCCGTCGGTCGAGGAGGTGGCGACAGTCACTCATTGTCGGCCGTCGCTGTTGTAGAAGCTGGATGTTTGCGCGCCTTCTTCTCGACACGGTCACCAGACGAAACGGGCTCTTGATGTGCGCTAGTTAATGTTTCCCGTCCGCGACACCATGTCAGAAACTATCATCGCAAGTCGAGCGCAATTACATGCTGCCAAACCCCGAAAGCGCGGCAACTCGCGGGAGCGTCACACAACACACCTGCTCCACTCGCTACTCCCGCCACACTCCCCCTCTCAGCCCGCGCTCCACGCGGCAGAGTTAACACTATCAAAGATCCTACACACTTTGATTCTTCACACGACCTTTCGACGTAATCGTTCGGTAGCAGTTTTCCCTAGGCAAGACCCAGCGTAAAAATACAAATAATATTTACGAAACAAACCAATTATACATCGACATAAATGCATAAATATATATATACAAACAGTAAACAATTACAATACACAAAGAGACAGAAATGTCATATCTTGAGGTAACAAAGCAAGGAAAAAAAATAGTACAATAGATGGAAATAGGAGGATATGCATTTCCGGCGTTACACGTGCCCCACATTGTCTGAGGATGTTCGTGTAACGTAAACAGACTCAGAAAATGTCCCAAAAAAGAAACAGCGGAAATGCATATGCTCAAAACATCAAAAAAAAAATTTAGCATTCGTCTAATTAACCATAACCCAATTTTTTAGACAATAATAATTGAGTGGAGACACTCCTAATCTTATTCCACTCTGTCATCTTGCACAAAATAAAACAAGTTGACAACATATCAAAATTCATAGAAAACATAGAAAATGGTTTAGCTATTCCAAAATCATTAAAATTCGTAACACTATAAGAAATGGAACACTATTTGCAAAATTGATCAGAGTACATGGTCATAAAAAACAGGTATATCAAAATACGCAAACTAATAATTAATTACATAGAATACACAATTTTATGTAACCTTTTCATAATTAATATTCTCGTCATGTCCAATTAACGCTAAACAAGAAAATAATATACAGCTGATCGAAGAAAACATAAATATTGACAGCAGAATTCTTTCACATCAGCTGCCCGGGTAAGAAAAGCAACTCCACATTCCGTACTCGCGAATACAAAGAATGCCGACAGCGGTACAAATGCCGACAGCGACACAAGAGCCGATAGCGGCTTCGCCTCGCAAGTATTGTTGCGCCCGCCTGTGCGGCACGCTTGATCTCACTCGCCTGCGTAACGGCATTTCCAGAACGTCCGTTTCACTGAATTCTTTCGGAAAAACTCACTCCCGAGTAATCTCAAGGAGTCCATAAACACTATCACAGTGGATAACTCAACACTGTCCATCATCACACGCATGTACTAGCCTGAAACTTAAAACAGCGTCTAAGTACATCGGCAATGACTAATAAAAACACACTTTCATGAAATATTACAGAAAGTTACAAAATCATATTTACATTCCTTAATCTACTGTGACTCAGCTGAAAACTTAAACTAGCAGCTTGGATTTTTCAGATGATTACTAATCAGTTACTCTTAAATCATTTAGTCAAAATTAATTACTTATTAATTACAACTTCTTTAATGACCTCTAGGTCAGGCAAAAGCATCGTAACATGGCACATCCTTAAATCTTACACTCTATATTTACATACTGTACAAATTACCCATTGTGTGGTATTAATCGATCCTAGGTTGGGACAATTTCAAGTCTACAATATTCCGTATACCTAATCGTTTTCCAGAGCTTGGATACTCTAAGCAATAAGCATTTGTGTGAGGTATACCAATGACTTTATATGGTCCATTATAAACAAACTTAAATTTAGAGATTTCATTGTCTATCTCGCTCGATTTCTCATGAGCTTTTACAAGTACTAAGTCTCCGATTGCAAACTTAGCAAAACGCGCTTTTGCGTCATGACGACGTATGCGAGCATCGGCTTTTAGCTTCATTACTTCTCGCAAACGATCTTTTTTCACACCAATACTAATGTCAATCCGTGGAGGGAATTTGATTATCTCTTCCAATTCACTTTCTACACTTTTGTCACTGCCGAAATTCCTCACGTTACGGCCGTTCAAATTCATTCCTACGTAAATGTCATCCGGCCAGTTAACAATGTGTATAGGCTGGTATTGCTTATGCACACCGTCTCCTGCCTCGTCAAAACTAACTACTATCGTTTTATCTTGTGACGTACATGTCAAAGTTTTGCTTTCGCAATTAATCACTGCACGGTACTTTAATAGCCAATCTAACCCGTTAATTACTTCCGTAGTCAAGTCTGGCACGACGACAAACTCTTATTCAAATCGTGCCCCACATATCTCGAAGTTGACAAAAATCTGTTTTGTGACCGGTTTACTGGCCTTCCCAGTAGCACCGATAATTTTCACTCCTGCTACTGGCATAACTACGATGCCAGGTCTGTCTTTCAGTAACTCAAATATTTTCCCAGATACAGCACTCAATTCTGCACCGGTGTCAATCAACACGTTTAGTTGTAGGTCATGCATATTAACAGACACTACTATCTGTCTACACTTGTCCTCGGCTGTTTCTTTATTTTCCCACAGTAAATCCTCGTCTGTATCCAGGTCATTCCAGAAAAAAACCATCCGGCTTTGATCCTAAATCCGGCTTATCTGGCGGCTTTTTCAGCCTCTGTTCAAATACAGTTTTAATTTCAACACGTTTGTCCTGAGGCGTATTCTGTAGCTTCGCCTCCAATACCGAAACCTTTTCCTGTAACTCGTCAACTAGTGAGTGTTGCTTTGCTATCAATTCATTAATCGTTACCTTCGTTGATTCCACTTTGGTCAGATTAATCTCATCCGCCAATCTACCTGGAGAAATGTGCCCAGTAGTATCTGCAATTACTTCCTCTGGATCTGCGCAACCCACACTGCTACCGTCTGACCGTATAACGTCAGCTCTAACCTCATACACGTTGTAATCTATGTGCTTTTCTACCAATCGTGTCCGGCTATCACTAAAATTTTCGCAATCTTTCTCCTTAATACTCTCGCAATGTTTAAACTGGAGGTTTGCGTCGGATGGGTCGGTTACTTCTACCACTGAAACTTTCGGTAAGGTCTGCCGGTTAGGGCCAGAACTTTCCGTTACTACTTCAACATCTAACTCCTGCGGGACGAAACACGACGAATCTTGCTCGTGCTCCCCCTTAACATCAGCTATTTCTAGTAAAGTCTGCCGATTAGGGCCAGAACTTTCTATCATTTCACAAACACTATCTTCCTGCGGGACGAGACGCGGAAAATCCTGCACGCGCTCCCCATAAACGCTTCTCCCATACAGACCCCTATAATCTCTTAGTTCGTCGTATAAGCGGTCGAACTGCCTTAACCAGACCTCATCCCTCTCTGCATCCCCTCGCTCGATGACGGACGTGTCATCCGACATCTGATCTTCTCTCAACAATTGCGAATCATTCTTAAACTCAATCTCTAGTTCCGCTGTGGGTATTACAGCTGCCACTTTATAATCGATTTCCGGAACACTACTTAAATTGTTCTCACTGAGAGCGAATGTATTTTCTACTGCCGTGTATACAGCTGATCTACTACTTGTGGGCGCACTCTTTTCTCTTAACACTGGCACACTCTCCCGCCGTTGATTATTCCATACGGAATTTTCATAACGACGACACCTGGGTTTTCTCCTGTTATTGGGCCGCCAAAATTTCTCCACGCCCGGTCGGCCCCTCACCGGCGCGGCTAATGGTTTCCCTGTCTCGTCCCAGCAGATACGCTCCCCGGATGCTGCTGAGGCGGCTGATCACACCCTCTGGCGTTATTACTATTCTGTGAAGCCCGTATCACGTTAGTATGATACTGGTTTCCGTCATTCCTGTTATTATTTGCATTGTACTGATTGTTATTACGGTCCGAACCATTATTGTTATTGCTGCCATGGTTGCGGTATGCATTATTCCCATGGTTATCGTTGTTGTGGTTGCTGTGGTACCCGTTGTTGTTACCACGGCCTCTACCACTGTCACGATTACTGCGCCAATTGTCCTCGTCCTCAACTCTGTCCAGGAAATCATTGATTGTCCTGTGATTGCTTCCTACGTAGCGTTTTGTGTCATCTGGAAGCTTCCTGTAGAGTTCCCGGACTATTTCGGATTCCGTGCGGCGATCACGCAAATATTCCAACTTGCGGATCCAGCCCTCACAAAACTCCTTCATCGAACCGCGCGAATTCGCATCGAAAGGCCTCGATACGACAAATTCGCGCCAGACACTTTGCTGTTTTTGCTCTGACCAGTATTCAGCCAGAAACAAATTTTTAAACTCGTCAAAAGTCAGGTTCGTAATGTTGAGGTTTAAGCCCCAACGCTTGGCATCACCAGCCAGCACATCAATAACCGCATTAATTTTTCTCTCATTAGTCCATGATCTGGGTAAAACTCTTTCACAATTTTTAATGAAATCCGTCGCGTGTATACCGCCTTTTTTCAAGGGGTCGAACCGCTCCTCTTCCGTCAACAATTCCGAACTATGTGCATAGATTGGCACATAGCTCTGTTTTTCGTCAAGTTTCTTTTCTAATTCCGACACTCTCGTAATTACTTGGCAAGTGGTTGTCGCAAGCGTTTCCACTTCCCTCTTTTTCTCTTCGCAGGTATTAGCCTGCTCCCTCACTTTAGTGTCTACTTCGGACACTAAAGCCTTTAAAGTTTCCACCTTCTGTTGATCCTCTTTTTTCACTAATTGAATTTGTTCCGTCACCTTATTCTCGATGATCGGAGCAACTGCTTCTCCTACACTTTTCTCGATTCTGCTAATTTCGGAATCAAAACGAGTATTTATGCTCGCAATTTCCGCCTGAACGCCTATCATTTCCTGTTTAAGATTACCGATTTCGGTATTAATTACAACAATATCTTCTTTGATTTTATCAACTTTTCTATTAACAACTCCAACATTGTTGTTAACAACGTTAATAGCTTTGTTCTGATTGTCTAGCATCCGTTCAATTTTTTCAGACTGAGCTTCTTGCTTGGCAGCCTGAGCTTCTTGCTTGGCAGCCCGAGCCTCTTGCTTGACAGCCTGAGCTTCTTGCTTGGCAGCCTGAGCTTCTTGCTTGGCAGCCTGATCTTCTTGCTTGGCAGACAGAGCTTCAATTTCTGCCGATTGACTCTTGATTTCGTTAATCAAAACATTCAATAAATCAGTTAAATTCCCGGAAACTACCGGTTTTACTTCCGTAGCGGCTTCCTCTTTAATTGTCCCCCCCGTATTCGTCATCAAGGGATTCACATTTGATTTTCACTTCCGATTCCGAAACATTTTCTAAAGTGTGGAATTCCATTTCTGCTCTTTGTTGCGTTTCGGCGGTCGCGTCTTTCATGCTAGCCGCCAGCCCCTGAACAATGGGTACCGCAGTGCGCGTTTCCCACTGTTCGACCGATAGTTCCGTATCCAAGTCTACCAAATTTTGGCAATTATTGCCTTCACTCAATTTAATAATTTTCAATATAAATGCCAAACCTCAAACATAATTAGGATTACTCCCACTACTTATTCTCGCTGACGTAACGGCCTGTACGTAACCAATACTTTGTTACGAGATTTGCACAATGCAAAATTCATGTCCAGAACAACCTCAAATCCGAAGATTGTCCTGTCACCAGGTCGCCACGTGTAACCTCCCCCTCACTTACCGACCTTAATGACAGTGAAAAATGAAACCGCGTGTACCTAATGGGAGTTTTGGAAAAGCAATCGTCACCGAAGTTAACCTGTCGGTAAAGAGGGAGGAAAGGGTTACATCTAAATGAAAGGAACTGTGCTAATGAAACTGGTGGAAATTAATTTTGAAAAGGGGTAAAGTTAATAAAGAAAGTAAATGTGCAGCCGTTACGTTAACAATTAACTAGCGGTAATTAGGTATTTGAGATTTGGGGGAAATCACGGTCGCCAGTCCTAAGGACAATTACTATAGTAACTGAAAAAGAAAGGTTATTACACATATAATTAGCACTAGAAGCGTGGCAACTGAAGGTTGACACGTGTAGTGTGAAAACTGAAAGTTTGTCAGAAGTAATAAATTTCGCTACACCCTGACTTAATTTAGCAAAAGAATTAATAAAACCGGAAAATCGAAAGTTAATTTAGTGACTGAAGTTAATAGTGAGCTTTCTTTCTGAAGCACATCGAAATTCAGTAAAATACGGTTAGTCTTGGACTACCTCAACAATCATTTCAAAGCTACTTGAATCTACGCAATTTAGAAAGAAGAGATTTAACTTTGAGCCTGAATTAAATGATTCTGAACAATTAACAATAGTAAAATTTAGTACGTACCAAGCTGAGCTGCAGTCACAGGTAAGCTAAAATATGGTAACAAAACTCGCACTCTTAATTTGTGCTTGTGTAATCTGAATATTGTATCCAGCTAACTGAACTTTGAAATTAAAGCAGTGAAATGATGTTACTTTAATGCTGGCGTCTGAATTTCAACGACACTCGGGTTCATTCCGGAAAAGGAAGGGACCCTGCTTGGCAATGCAATTGGGACAATGAGCAACAAAGGTTCATGCTAAGTTGCTGTAATTATAGTTACGAAAATGGTACAGTTTGAAAAGCTGAGGTCTGCCATACAGCTCTAAAACTTTACGTGCGTCCAGTCTTCCTTGTCGGTTGATTGAAGGTTTGAAGCCGTCGGTCGAGGAGGTGGCGACAGTCACTCATTGTCGGCCGTCGCTGTTGTAGAAGCTGGATGTTTGCGCGCCTTCTTCTCGACACGGTCACCAGACGAAACGGGCTCTTGATGTGCGCTAGTTAATGTTTCCCGTCCGCGACACCATGTCAGAAACTATCATCGCAAGTCGAGCGCAATTACATGCTGCCAAACCCCGAAAGCGCGGCAACTCGCGGGAGCGTCACACAACACACCTGCTCACTCGCTACTCCCGCCACACTCCCTCTCTCAGCCCGCGCTCCACGCGGCAGAGTTAACACTACCAAAGATCCTACGCACTTTGATTCTTCACACGACCTATCGACGTAATCGTTCGATAGCAGTTTTCCCTAGGCAAGACCCAGCGTAAAAATACAAATAATATTTACGAAACAAACCAATTATACATCGACATAAATGCATAAATATATATATACAAACAGTAAACAATTACAATACACAAAGAGACAGAAATGTCATATCTTGAGGTAACAAAGCAAGGAAAAAAAATAGTACAATAGATGGAAATAGGAGGATATGCATTTCCGGCGTTACAGTTCCACATCGTCATTAGCCTTTGATAGATCGAGGAAGTCGTCAGATAGTAAATTTAGTTTCAATTTGCCATAAAATGCACTTCATTTTCTGACATAAGGCAAGATGGAACTGTTTTATGGAGAAGATTTTCAACGAACTATTTATAATGGCATCTGTGTTAGTGGACATTATAGATGCATGTATAGGAAGTTTAACATGGCACCCTATACTGCTACCCTTACGGTGCGAACAGGACTCTTGTACTGGAAGTTTCGTACAAACTTAATTGTATATAAAAACAATTCATCCATTCCAGGAATCGAGGGTCTCGACGAATTTTGCCTGTTGTCGACATTGTTACTGGCAAGATATCGATCCCAGGATTTCCAGCACTTTCGAGAATGTTTTAATTTGCGGTTAGGTGTAGTATAACTATAGACAAAAGAAATATTTTTCTTGTTATTTAATAAAACATTAACCATTGTCTGATTTTTTCTTTTACTTGTACCGTTAAACCCTTCTATTTGGCCAGATCAATGATTTTACGTCGAAGGTAAGCACGCTATAGGTTTTAATGTGCGAGTTTAGCAGTATCAAAATATATGATATAAATGATCGTATCTTTTAATGGTATTGACTTAGATGCTTAACATTTTCACACCACCAAAGAGCTATAAACCTAAGTGTGTAACAAATTTCAGCCTGTTATATCTACCCGTTCCTGAAAAAAAAGGTCTTAATAGACGGACGGACAGACAGTCTGGTAACAAATGACAAAAAATTTTTTCGTCTATTGCAGTTACAAATTAACAGTTTTCGGGTTTTTTCCCTTTAGTTGTAGTATGAAATCCTGCTTCTTGGTAGCCGGCCGCTGTGGCCGAGCGTTTCTACGCGCTACAGTCTGAAACCGCGCGACCGCTACGGTCGCAGGTTCGAATCCTGCCTCGGGCATGGATGTGTGTGATGTCCTTAGGTTAGTTAGGTTTAAGTAGTTATAAGTTCTAGGGGACTGATGACCTCAGCAGTTAAGACCCATAGTGCTCAGAGCCATTTGAGCAATTTGCTTCTTGGCAAATTTCCTGTTTCTGGCTGAAAAGGAAGTACCCTACAGGTTTTGATGTCTTGTTTCGCGAGTATCAAAATAAGTGACACAAATGGCGGTATCTTTTGATTGCATTGAGTAAAAAGTTCCACATTTTTTACATCGCCAAGCGATAGTAGACCTCACTGCGTCATAAATTTCAACTTGATGGGCCAGACGAAAAGGGTTCTGAACAGTTGAAAAAGGGTTTGGACAGACAGCCAACCAAGTGATCCTATAAGGCTTCCTTTTCTACCTCCTGAGATGCGGAGCCCTAAAAATGTGCTGGCGTTTATATCTATTTCGTTTCCATAGTCCTTGTCGTGTTGCCAGGAAGAGAGAATACACGACACTAACACTGCATTTTCACGCATCCTTCATAAGTACTCATCGTGCGTTCTATGCCAGTGTCTACTCCTGGTCAATATATATGTAGATGTTCAATTCTGATGTTATAGGATTCTGGTTCAAATCAACTATGGGACTTAACTTCTGAGATCATCAGTCCCCTAGAACTTGTTGTTGTTGTTGTCGTCTTCAGTCCTGAGACTGGTTTGATGCAGCTCTCCATGCTACTCTATCCTGTGCAAGCTTCTTCATCTCCCAGTACCTACTGCAACCTACGTCCTTCTGAATCTGCTTAGTGTATTCATCTCTTGGTCTCACCCTACGATTTTTACCCTCCACGCTGCCCTCCAATACTAAATTGGTGATCCCTTGATGCCTCAGAACATGTCCTACCAGCCGATCCCTTCTTCTGGTCAAGTTGTGCCACAAACGTCTCTTCTCCCCAATCCTATTCAATACTTCCTCATTAGTTACGTGATCTACCCATCTAATCTTCAGCATTCTTCTGTAGTACCACATTTCGAAAGCTTCTATTCTCTTCTTGTCCAAACTATTTACCGTCCATGTTTCACTTCCATACATGGCTACACTCCATTAACCTATCCATTTCCCTTTTTAAATTTTCTAACCTACCTGCCCGATTAAGGGATCTGACATTCCACACTCCGATCCGTAGAACGCCAGTTTTCTTTCTCCTGATAACGACATCCTCTTGAGTAGTCCCCGCCCGGAGATCCGAATGGGGGACTATTTTACCTCCGGCATATTTTACCCAAGAGGACGCCATCATCATTTAATCATACAGTAAAGCTGCATGCCCTCGGGAAAAATTACGGCCGTAGTTTCCCCTTGCTTTCAGCCGTTCGCAGTACCAGCACAGCAAGGCCGTTTTGGTTATTGTTACAAGGCCAGATCAGTCAATCATCCAGACTGTTGCCCTTGCAACTACTGAAAAGGCTGCTGCCCCTCTTCAGGAACCACACGTTTGTCTGGCCTCTCAACAGATACCCCTCCGTTGTGGTTGTACCTACGGTACGGCTATCTGTATCGCTGAGGCACGCAAGCTTCCCCACCAACGGCAAGGTCCATGGTTCATAACTACTTAAACCTAACTAACTAAGGATATTACATACATCCATGCCCGAGGCAGGATTCGAACCTGCGACCGTAGCGGTGGCGCGGTTCCAGACTGTAGCGCCTAAAACCGCTCTGCCACTCCGGCCGGCATTTAGGATTCTGGTCTGAAAGACTTAAGGTGACCACTCCGTGCTAATCGGGGCCTGTCGCTATTATTTATGGTGCATTATACCACATTTAGGCTGTAGTGTAACGTTAAGTATGTCGGCATTTCTGTTGGAGTGCTTGCTTGTAGATGTTCCAGACACTCTTCTAGAATGAATTACACTACCAGCTGTTGCGTGTGGCCTCGTATGGCGAATCGTGCTTTATGCTAGTCCACAGTAGGGAAACCACCTATTCCATTTAACTATTTTTAAACAAATGATTAACTGGGCATGGAATTCAGAGTAAGAACCCACAAACAGACGAGACAAAGCCTCATCGTTTCCGTACTAGCAGCTGACATGGATTTGGATTTCGGAGTGGTAGTTGCTCAAGACGTTTTGCAGCCACTCGGCCGTTTTCTCTGGAAAGCGTGGTCGGGATCAAACTGTACACCCACAGTAAATTCAAATATGGATCTGTACAGTTACACTTGTACATGAAACATCCACACTCCTTACATAAAAGCGGAACCTCTTTCTCGTTTTGAGAATAATTGATTTTGGCAAGAGTCAAGGTTTCTAAAACATGGACAACAGATTTTTCCGAGTCCTCAAAATTTTTCCATGAAAATACTGTCTCTACTCCAAGTACTGAATCATCTGTTACAAGGAACAATTAGACTATATTAATGACCAGCTTGCTCAAGAGTGATAAATAGTGTCTAATGATTAGCGATGTGTTCATTTCATACAAACACAAAGATTTGTTAAAGCAGTTATCCTAGGTAATGATGCTAATTCACAAGGACGCTTGCACTGCCGTAAGATAGGGGTTCGTATTTATACAGGGTGATTCTTATTAACGTTTTAAAAGTTCCAAAGCGACGTAAATGACGTTGAGGTAAGTAATTTAATGTAAAACACATGTGGCTGCAAATGTCAGGAAATGCCTCAAAAGTGGATGACAAATATTGAACATGTGACGTCACCAGACGGCCTAACTCGCCACACGTGAAGCGGAATCCCAAAATAACATTTCCGAGCACGTGCCGTGACTGATGATTGAGCGATGTAGTCTACATCTACGTCTACATGATTACTCTGCGCTTCGTAATTAAGAGCCTGGCAGAAGGTCCATAGAACCACCTTAAAGTTATTTCTCAACCGTTCCACTCTCGAAAAGCGTGCAGGAAAAATGAACGCTTAAATCTTTCTGTGCAAGCTTTGATTTCTTTTATTTTATTATAATGGTCATTCCTTCCTATGCAAAAGGGGGCCAATAAAATATTTCCACACTCTAAGGAGAAAGGCGGAGATTGAAATTTCATGAGAAGATCCTGCCACAACGAAAAACGCCTTTGTTTTAATGATTCCCACTCCAGTTCGTGTAGCCTGTGCGTGGCGTTCTCTCCCGTATTTCGCGATAGTACAACACGAGTTACCTTTCTTTGCACTTTTTCGATGATCTCCGCCGATCGTATCTGATGCGAATGCTACACTACGCAGCAATACCGCACAAGAGCTCGTACAAGCGTAGTGCAGGCAGCGGACTTGCAGTTTCGCAGTGTTCTGCCTGTAAACCGGAAGCTTTGATTTGCTTTACCCACAACATTGTCTATGTGATCGTTACAGCTTAACTTACTCGTAACTGTAATCCCTAAGTATCTAGTTGAATTTACATCCTTTAGATTTGTGTGATTTATAGTGTAACCGAAATTTATCGGATTTCTTTTGATACTCATGTGGGTGACTTCTAACTTCTTTCAACACTTGCCTTCAAGCAAACGGGGCGAATTTCGGGCACCTTTTGTAAATCTGATTTGTTGTAAACACAGAAGCTACAAAAGTACTGCCCTCGCAGGAGCCAAATACAAGCTGTTCTTATTTTGTGTTTCTTTCCTTTTATCGCCCTTTTTTCTTTACAGACTTCATTTAATAAAGAAAAAAGTAGGTTTTTTTACTGGTAACGACGCAATTTGGAAGCTTCTACTTGTGTACTTCTGCCGCAATACAGTATGTTTTTGCTGTCCTGTACTTTGCAGTAAACCAGCAGAGACCGCAAGAGTGATTAATAAATTAATAAATCTTACCTCAATGTAAGCACATTATTGTTTAACGCGATGCAAAATAATACTTTCTGACGGACACGAGAATCGAACCACAGCCCCACACGCTGAAGTCGCGACACACTGACAGGGTCCACCACTGCGTAAGCGCCGAGGTACGTCATCTGGTGACGTCACATGTTCAACATACCGTATTTTACGGACTATAATACGCACTTCTTTCTTCGAAAAATTGTCTCCAGTATATAGGTACGTCTTACACTCGACATTAATATACACTCCTGGAAATGGAAAAAAGAACACATTGACACCGGTGTGTCAGACCCACCATACTTGCTCCGGACACTGCGAGAGGGCTGTACAAGCAATGATCACACGCACGGCACAGCGGACACACCAGGAACCGCGGTGTTGGCCGTCGAATGGCGCTACCTGCGCAGCATTTGTGCACCGCCGCCGTCAGTGTCAGCCAGTTTGCCGTGGCATACGGAGCTCCATCGCAGTCTTTAACACTGGTAGCATGCCGCGACAGCGTGGACGTGAACCGTATGTGCAGTTGACGGACTTTGAGCGAGGGCGTATGGTGGGCATGCGGGAGGCCGGGTGGACGTACCGCCGAATTGCTCAACACGTGGGGCGTGAGGTCTCCACAGTACATCGATGTTGTCGCCAGTGGTCGGCGGAAGGTGCACGTGCCCGTCGACCTGGGACCGGACCGCAGCGACGCACGGATGCACGCCAAGACCGTAGGATCCTACGCAGTGCCGTAGGGGACCGCACCGCCACTTCCCAGCAAATTAGGGACACTGTTGCTCCTGGGGTATCGGCGAGGACCATTCGCAACCGTCTCCATGAAGCTGGGCTACGGTTCCGCACACCGTTAGGCCGTCTTCCGCTCACGCCCCAACATCGTGCAGCCCGCCTCCAGTGGTGTCGCGACAGGCGTGAATGGAGGGACGAATGGAGACGTGTCGTCTTCAGCTATGAGAGTCGCTTCTGCCTTGGTGCCAATGATGGTCGTATGCGTGTTTGGCGCCGTGCAGGTGAGCGCCACAATCAGGACTGCATACGACCGAGGCACACAGGGCCAACACCCGGCATCATGGTGTGGGGAGCGATCTCCTACACTGGCCGTACACCACTGGTGATCGTCGAGGGGACACTGAATAGTGCACGGTACATCCAAACCGTCATCGAACCCATCGTTCTACCATTCCTAGACCGGCAAGGGAACTTGCTGTTCTAACAGGACATTGCACGTCCGCATGTATCCCGTGCCACCCAACGTGCTCTAGAAGGTGTAAGTCAACTACCCTGGCCAGCAAGATCTCCGGATCTGTCCCCCATTGAGCATGTTTGGGACTGGATGAAGCGTCGTCTCACGCGGTCTGCACGTCCAGCACGAACGCTGGTCCAACTGATGCGCCAGGTGGAAATGGCATGGCAAGCCGTTCCACAGAACTACATCCAGCATCTCTACGATCGTGTCCATGGGAGAATAGCAGCCTGCATTGCTGCGAAAGGTGGATATACACTGTACTAGTGCCGACATTGTGCATGCTCTGTTGCCTGTGTCTATGTGCTTGTGGTTCTGTCAGTGTGATCATGTGATGTATCTGACCCCAGGAATGTGTCAATAAAGTTTCCCCTTCCTGGGACAATGAATTCACGGTGTTCTTATTTCAATTTCCAGGAGTGTATATATGACCGGTGTTTGATTTAAAATTCCCGCCTGTCCTAAAAATGTCGATATATTGTGTCGCTAGAAACTTATCTCTATCTGCCAACACTGAATTCTTCTAGCAGCAGCAGTGAACCGATGCGACGAACATGAGCTGCGGGGATTCATAAGCTTACTACACTACATGCCATTAAAATTGCTACACCGCGAAGATGACGTGCCACAGACGCGAAATTTAACCGACAGGAAGAAGATGCTGTGATATGCAAATGATTAGCTTTTCAGAGCATTCGCACAAGGTTGGCGCCGGTGGCGACACCTACAAAGTGCTGACATGAGGAAAGTTTCCAACCGATTTCTCATACACAAACAGCAGTTGACCGGCGTTGCCTGGTGAAACGTTGTTGTGATGCCTCGTGTAAGGAGGAGAAATGCGTACCATCACGTTTCCAACTTTGATAAAGGTCGGATTGTAGCATATCGCGATTGTGGTTTATCGTATCGCGACATTGCTGCTCGCGTCGGTCGAGATCCAATGACTGTTAGCAGAATATGGAATCGGTGGGTTCAGGAGGGTAATACGGAACGCCGTGCTGGATCCCAACGGCCTCGTATCACTAGCAGTCGAGATGACAGGCATCTCATCCGCATGGCTGTAACGGATAGTGCAGCCACGTCTCGATCCCTGAGTCATCAGATGGGGACGTTTGCAAGACAACAACCATCTGCACGAATAGTTTGACGACGTTTGCAGCAGCATGGACTATCAGCTCGGAGACCGTGGCTGCGGTTACCCCTGACGCTACATCACAGACAGGAGCGCCTGCGATGGTGTACTCAACGACGAACCTGGGTGCACGAATGACAAAACGTCATTTTTTCGGATGAATCCAGGTTCTGTTTACAGCATCATGATGGTTGCTTCCGTGTTTGCTGACATCGCGGTGAACGCACATTGGAAGCGTGCATTCGTCATCGCCATACTCGCGTCACCCGGTGTGATGGTATGGGGTGCCATTGGTTACACGTCTCGGTCACCTCTTGTTCGCATTGACGGCACTTTGAACAGTGGACGTTACATTTCAGATGTGTTACGACCCGTGGCTCTCCCCTTCATTCGATCCCTGCGAAACCCTACATTTCAGCAGGATAATGCACGACCGCATGTTGCAGGTCCTGTACGGGCCTCTCTGGATACAGAAAATGTTCGACTGCTGCCCTGGCCAGCACATTCTCCAGATCTCTCACCAATTGAAAACGTCTGGTCAATGGTGGCCGAGCAACTGGTTCGTCACAATACGCCAGTCACTACTCTTGATGAACTGTGGTATCGCGTTGAAGCTGCATGGGCAGCTGTACCTGTACACGCCATCCGAACTCTGTTTGACTCAATACCCAGGCGTATCAAGGCCGTTATTACGGCCTGAGGTGGTTGTTCTGGGTACTGATTTCTCAGGGTCTATGCACTCTTCCAGAAGAAAACAAATAGAAAAAGTAGTTGGAAAGGAGGGAATGGTATTAAAAATGAAACTGTCTATATATTATAAAACAGTAAACACATTTTACTGCATGTGACGGTCCTAAACCACTTCATAATTTTAGATGAGCGTAGACTAATAAGATAGAATGTAAAAATGGAAACAAAGATTTAAAGAAACGTATTCATATGGGAGCAATAAAAACTGTTGATCTTAAGAATTAATTTAAGAATGGAAAGGTGTAACAGCATAATTTAAGCAGCAAGGTCAGCACCTCTGAAAATTACGTTTATGCTGACACAGACGGAAGGTAACTTGTTTTACGAGGTTAATTAGGCAAACAGCAAAAGCTACAAATGCGTATAAGGTAAGTGAAATGAATTTCTCAAATGGAACAACAGCGCCATTAAAGAGAAAGCGAGGGGATACGTGAAGACACAGCGAAAATTTGACGATTTACATAGGTTCGTAGCGTTTTTCCATAAGTTTAATAAACACAACAGATACACTTAACAGAGACTTTAGCCGTCAATGATATACGGATATTACCTTTCACTTTGCCCCTGGTAGCTGCGTGGTCAGCGCCACGGAATGTCATACCTAGCGGCCCGCGTTCCATTCCCGGCTGGGTCAGAGATTTCCTCCACTAAGGGACTCGGTGTTGTGTTGTCCTTATCATCATCATTTCATCCCCATCGACACTCAAGTCGCCGAAGCGGCGTCAACACGAAAGACTTGCACCAGGCGAACGGTCTAACCTACGGGAGGCCCTAGCCACACGGCATTTACATATCCTTCACTTTTACAATAGTCTGCCAACGTTGGTGTAACTTTTCTATTCGGCGACTGTAGAAGTAACGTCATTTTGAGGCGAAGAACTCATCGAACCATGTTCGTAGCGTTTTTTCATCCGGTAAGGAAGTTCCTTGAACGCTGTTCGATAGAGAAGGGAAAAGATGAAAATCTGAGGGCGCAATATCAGGTGAATAAGGTGGGTGCGAAATGACTTTCCAACCTAACTCCTGTATTGTGTCTTTTGTCAGTCTAGCAGAACGTGGGCGGGCGCTATCGTGGAGTAGCATCACTTCACGCAGTCTTCCTGGTTGTGTTCTTGTACTGCTCCTGCAAGACGTCTCTGCTGTTGACAATTCCTAGTACACGACACCTATGCTGTTCCACCTAGTGCATAACATTATCCATTATCTTTAGTGGATGCGCGCAAGTCTTTGTGCGGGAAGTTGCTGCTTTCTTTGGGCTCAGCCATTCCTTTCTTTTCCTTTATTTAGCAAATAGACATTATTTCTCGTCACCAGTAACCATGCATGATAGGAATGGGCAGTGTAGGCCGGCGGCGGTGGCCGAGCGGTTCTAGGCGCTTCAGTCCGGAACCGCGCAACTGCTACGGTCACAGGTTCGAATCCTGCTTCGGGCATGGATGTGTGTGATGTCCTTAGGTTAGTTAGTATTAAGTAGTTCTAAGTCTAGGGGACTGATGACCTCAGATGTTAAGTCTCATAGTGCTCAGAGCCATTTGAACCATTTTGGGCAGTGTAGTTCACAAGCCAGTTGATAACGAGCAAGCAGAGATGCACATACAGCCACCTATTGCTTTTTGTGTCTATGGCTTAGAGCATGCGGTACCCATAAACCTGATTTTTGAACCTTCCCCTTTGCATGCAAATTTCGCACGATGGTGGAATCATCACAGTTCATCTCATTTGCCAGTTGTCGAGTACACTGATGTGGGTCACTGTGGATTAATGCGTTTAAATGATCTTCATCAAACCCCGAAGGTCTTCTTGAACATGGAGAGTCACTAACGTCAAAACTATCCTCCTTAAAATGAGAAAACCATTTACTCGTCGTGCTCTGTCCAATGGCATATCCACATACGAGGTGCAAATGTTTCTGTCGGCCTCTGCAGCTGTCACCCCTCTACTGAAATCAAACAGAAGAATATGTTGGAAACATTAAGATTTCTCCACTTGGTGCTCCATATATTTAGGCAGCACGGATTCAGAAAATATCGTTCTTGTGAAACACAACTAGCTCTTTATACTCATGAAGTAATAAGTGCTATCGACAGGGGGTGTCAAATTGATTCCATATTTTTAGATTTCCAGAAGGCTTTCGACACCGTTCCTCACAAGTGGCCGGCCGCGGTGGTCTAGCGGTTCTGGCGCTGCAGTCCGGAACCGCGGGACTGCTACGGTCGCAGGTTCGAATCCTGCCTCGGGCATGGGTGTGTGTGATGTCCTTAGGTTAGTTAGGTTTAAGTAGTTCTAAGTTCTAGGGGACTTATGACCTAAGATGTTCAGTCCCATAGTGCTCAGAGCCATTTTGAATCCTCACAAGTGTCTTCTAACCAAACTGCGTGCCTACGGAGCATCGCCTCAGTTGTGCGACTGGATTCGTGATTTCCGTCAGAAAGGTCACAGATCGTAGTAATAGACGCAAAGTCATCGAGTAAAACAGAAGTAATATCCGGCGTTCCCCAAGGAAGTGTTATAGGCCCTCTATTGTTCCTGATCTATACTAACGACTTCAATCTGAGTAGCCGTCTTAGATTGTTTGCAGATGATGCTGTCATTTACCGTTTTGGAAAGTCATCAGATGATCAAAACGACTTGCAAAATGATTTAGATAAGATATCTGTATGGTGCGTAAAGTGGCAATTGACCCTGAATAAGGAAAAGTGTGAAGTTATTCACATGAGTGCTAAAAGAAATCAGCTAAATTTCGATCACGTGATAAGTCACACAAGTCTGAAGGCTGTAAATTCAACTAAATACTTAGGGACTATAATTGCAAATAACCTAAATTGGAACGATCACGTAGATAATGTTGTGGGTAGAGCAAACCAAAGAGTGGGATTCATTGGCAGAACACTTAGAAGGTGCAACAGGTATACTAAAGAGACTGCTTACACTATGCTTGTCCGCCCTATTCTGGAGTACTGCTGTGCGGTGTGGGATCCCCATCAGGTGGGACTGACGGATGACATCGAAAAAGTACAAAGAAGGGTAGCTCGTTTTGTATTATCGCGAAATAGGGGAGATAGTGTCACAGACATGATATGTGAATTGGTTCAAATGGTTCAAATGGCTCTGAGCACTATAGGACTTAACATCTATGGTCATCAGTCCCCTAGAACTTAGAACTACTTAAACCTAACTAACCTAAAGTACAAAGAAGGGTAGCTCGTTTTGTATTATCGCGACATAGGGGAGATAGTGTCACAGACATGATATGTGAATTGGTTCAAATGGTTCAAATGGCTCTGAGCACTATAGGACTTAACATCTATGGTCATCAGTCCCCTAGAACTTAGAACTACTTAAACCTAACTAACCTAAGGACATCACACAACACCCAGTCATCACGAGGCAGAGAAAATCCCTGACCCCGCCGGGATGTGAATTGGAGTGGCAATCATTAAAACAAAGGCGTTTTTCGTTGCGACAGTATTTTCTCATGAAATTTCAATCACCAGTTTTCTCCTCCGATTGCGAAAGCATTCTGTTGGCACCCACCTACATAGGGAGAAATGATCATCACGATAACATAAGATAAATCAGGGCTCGCACAGAAAAATTTAAGCGCTCGTTTTTCCCTCGTGCCGTTCGAGAGTGGAACGCTAGAGAGACAGCTTGAAAGTGGTTCATTGAACCCTCTGCCAGGCACTTTACTGTGAATAGCAGAATAATCACGTAGATGTAGATGTAGATGTAGATTTTCTAGCGTCCTCAGCTCCACTCATTATTTCCAAATGACAATATACAGTGTGAACATTAATAAAACCGACAAACTGCAGGGAGGGATTCCTGCCCGTAAATGGAGGAAAAGAAGGTTCTATGAATATGTATCCCGACATGCATCATTGCCATTGTAGATGGCGCTGACGAATGAAAGTTCAAATGGAGGAAAAAAAGGTTCTATGAACATGTGTCACGAAATGCACTGTTGCCATTGTAGATAGCGCTGAGGAATGAAGGTTCCTGTGACCACGTTCCGTTTATTCCTTGCGTTCCTGTGTGACTGACGCCGCGTACCGCAAGCAACAAAATGGTCCGATATTCATGTCGGAAACAAGCCGAGAAGGTGTCCGTGGTGCCGCCAACCAAATGTTAACGGTCGAGAGGTAGTACAGCTGTACAAAAACAAGTACCCCTGCTAACCACTTCACACAACATTTGAAGCCCTTTTTTGGCGTTTGTGTGATTGTGGGCCCATTCAGGGAGACGGTGAATTATGGGTACACGAGATTTCAATGACCGGGTTCACAGCACATTCTTCCTCTCGGCCGTTTCCATCTGTTTGGCTATACGCAAACACCATCTCAGCTTCTTCCCGACATGAAAAATGGACCGTTCTGCTGCCAACAATATGCTGCGTCAATCACACAGCCTGCAACGCGCAAGAAACACACGGCACTTGGTAAGAGGAACTTTCATTCATCAGAGCCATCTACAGTGGCAACGATGCATTTCCGGACACATAACCACAGGACCCATTCTCCTTCCTTTCCGGTCAGGAAACCGTCCCTGCATTTTTTCGGGTTTATTAATGTTCACACTGTATAAATTCAGATACAACAGTGAGCCACAAATAAAAAATGATATCGATAAACAAACCCATAGCAACCGGAATAACAACACGCAAAACGAAAGCGCTATGAACTTATGTACCAACCTAATAGATGATAAAGAAAGCAGAAAACAAATGTATGCAGTATAGAATTCGTATTTCATCATTTAAGACGACACTCCTGTCCAACAACAGCCAGAAAACAGCATATGGTACAGAAATTCCAAGGTTGCTGTGTTAAGTCCGTCCACCAGTCGTTGAAATTTATCTGCAGCGGAAGTACACAGTGTAATGTTATCACTAAATGGAAAGTGGTTCAGATAAGCTCCATTTAATACGTATTCCTTCTTGGTTCAAATGGCTCTGAGCACTATGGGACTTAACTGCTGTGGTCATCAGTCCCCTAGAACTACTTAAACCTAACTAACCTAAGGACATCACACACATCCATGCCCGAGGCAGGATTCGAACCTGCGGCCGCAGCAGTCGCGCGGTTCCGGACTGAGCGCCTAGAACCGCGAGACCACCGCGGCCGGCGTATTCCTTCTTGGTTTTCCCAATTTCAAAATCTGAAAACTTCCTCTAATTCTGCTGAGAATATTGCTGATATGAAATCTTTCTACATGACCCCTCTTTGACTTGGTAATTCATACTCTATGTACCGTTCTTTAATTCACAGATGGTCCTACTGCTAAAGCCAGCATGTTCCTTTGCTCGATTAAAATCGAATATTTTTTATGTGGCAGGTAATAATTTTAGAGAAATCTTACGTCTTGTTTGTTGTCTGTACGATCACTTGGAAGACAGCTAAGCTGTGACCGAGGGAACGCCAAGGTAGGCAATACCGAGTGGTTAGTGTCGAAAGAGTTCACGGACTGAACAGTGAGCCGAGAACAAACACCTGAGCGCAGCGAATGTCGTCGATAAGCGAAGATTTGTCCTTCCTAGCAGCCTTCCAAAACGAGTCCACAACACAACAAGGTTGATAATACGTATGTCAATATGACGATTGAAGGTTAGCTTCACGAGATAACGGAATGTCGTGTTCGGCTGTCACTGGCGTATTCATGGATGGCTATATGACACCGGACACGAGAATATCACACCAATGTTGCTGGATATAGCCAATCACTTTTCGTTGAGGTTCTGTATCGACAGTCCAGCTAGAAGGGGATGGTCACCGTATGTCCATGCTGGGCATGAATACAATATCCTTTGTCATGCGGAGGGGAAAGAAGGAAGGCTTAGCTTCCTGTCGATCATGAAGTCATTAGAGACGGTGCGTAATTTCCGATTAGATAAGAATGGGGAAAGAAAGTAGCCGTGTCCTTTTCAAAAGTATCATCCAGAGACTTGCATTAAGGGATTCACGGAAGCCACGGAAAACAGAAATCGGATTGCTCGAACGGGAATTTGAATCGCTGTTGTCCCGAATGCTAGTACAGTTCCTCAATCACAGCATAATCTTGCTTAGTATTACGCAGGGGACGCTGATAGGTGTGTAGTTTTTTAATGTTTTGTCTGTCTCCTCTCTAATGAGGTAGAAAACCTACACCATCATCCCACTTTTGGGGAACTGTCACATTCCACACACATTCTGTACACATTTCTTCACTTTCCTTTTGTATTGCTTTAAACTTTAACTTTTCCTCTCGCACCTCCGTCGGCTCCATGTCCCTTTCTTTCATTCACATCCAGAACTAGTGACTCGCCCCTGCTTCTTCGCACTGGTGGCTCCAAGTAATTACAGCCGGGCGTCTTGTCGGGCTCAGTGGTAATAAACTACGAGGGCTATTCGGAATGTAGGGTCCGATAGGTCACAAAATTGAAACGACAGTAAAAATCCGTTGAAGCTTTGCAAAGATGTGCTGGGCAGTGCCTCTAATATCCCTTTCGATCGCGCCAATTCGCTATCTTCAGTTCTGAGCACACAGTGAGCATGTGTAGATGCCTAGACTATTAGTGTCTCCCACCAAGTATGCGTGTCCGCTCCGAGGTTTCGCCTGATTTCATGCAACCCCACAGGCAATGAGACGCCCCCTACAGCGTTTATGATCACCTACCATACAACCCGGACTTGGCTCTCTCTGATGTTCGTCTCTGCTCACATGAACCGCTGGCTCTGAAGAAAACGCTTTGGCACAGACAACAAACTGCACACCAGCGTAGAGAAGTTGCAGAAAGCACAGGCAGCTGCGTTCTGTGAGAAGGATATTGGAAAGTTAGTACCATGCTACAATGTATGTCTAACAAGGGGAGGCCACGACGTTTGGAGCGCGAATTTACTGCAAACTTCGTACACTCGTAGCACTCCATGAGGACAACAACATGTGTAAGCGGTAACGCGTACTTCTCAAGCGTTATTGAGAAAATCGCAAGCTATTTTCGGTAGTCAAATATATACCTGTGCGTGTCTATTTTTACCATGAAGCGGTGGTTCGTCGGTTTTTTTAATTTGTAACACAGTAATTTTCTTTACTATTTATATCACAATTGAATATAATGGGAAAAATACGTGTAATCGGATGAACTTTTATTAAATTTACAGTGTTATTTGGCAGTCTACAAATTTTATTATCACAAATAATATAATATTCATAACTATCGACTAGTAAACGACCAAATGGATAAAGTGATACAGAAAATGTATGCTTGCCCGTGTCTTCAAAATTGTTCGTATTTAATCAAAAGAGTACGAGAAATTGCTTCTCGTGAAGACGCTATTAAAATACAGTCGATACTGCATGACCAATTATCGACGCGGATATTTAAGGAAATGATGCGTTATGCATGGTTTGCTTCCAAATTATCGTCTGAAAGAGAGGTTTATGAAAATGTTAACGAGGTTTGTTTTCCCATGGAAAACTCAAAAGACCTTGCGTATGCGGAAACATAGCATTTATTCAATGCAGCTGGTGCCGTTTAACTTTATGTTTCCATGTTTTTACAAAAAATACCATCCTGAAACCTGTACTCGTAATGTCGAAAGCAGTGATTAATTGTACATCTTTCGAAAGCAGTCTGTGCCGGTCAAAACTTGGAGGTAACAAGTCGTTTAGGGCTGCTTCCAGGTATAAGGGATTTCTCAAATCACGGACAAGCATACATTTTCAGTATTACTTTATGCGTTTGGTCGTTTACTAGTCGATAGTTATGAATATAATATTATTTGTGACAGTAAAAATTTGTAGACTGCCAAATAAAATTGTAAATTTGATAAAATTTCATCTGATTATACGTATTTTTCCCATTATATCAATTGTAATATAAATAGTAAAGAAAATTATTGTGTTAGAAATTAAAAAAATATGACAAGCGGGACTCGATCCATCGACCCATCGATTACGGGGCTAGAACGCAAACCACTTCTTTTAATCTCATTTTGTTCGTTTGTTGTACCTGCTCGGGGCGGACGTCGCAAGACAGCCGTTTCAGTTCATCGTTGATCCATTAACTCAGTTTTTTTTTTTTATTACAGGGAGCAGCTAAGCCTCTGATCTAACACGCTGAGTTACCGTGCCGGCATCACTGGGCTGCGGCCGCTTCGTGGTAAAACTGGCCACGCACAGGTATATATTTGACGACCGAAATTATCTTGCGATTTTCTCAATAACGCTTGAGAAGTACGCGCTACTGCTTACACATTTTGTTGTCCTCATGGAGTACTACGAGTGTACGAAGTTTGCAGTAAATCCGCGTTTCAAACTTCGTGGCCTCCCCTTGTAAGTCGGAGCGGAGACTACGTAGCCGCGCGGGATTAGCCGAGCGGTCTGGCGCTGCAGTCATGGACTGTGCGGCTGATCCCAGCGGAGGTTCGAGTACTCCCTCGGGCATGGATGTGTGTATTTGTCCTTAGGATAATTTAGGTTAAGTAGTGTGTAAGCTTAGGGATTGATGACCTTAGCAGTTAAGTCCCATAAGATTTCACACACATTTGAACATTTTTGGAGACTACGTAGAGCAGTAGCTGGAAGGTGCAGCAAATTGTTGTGAATACAACATAATAAAACATTTTTGATTTTCACTATGGTTTCCGTTTCGCGACCTACCGGGCCTTACTTTCTCAATAGCCGGCGTAAAAACACAAACTTCCTCATGAATCAATCTGCCTATTAGTGAAAACCGCATCAAAATCCCTACAGATGTTTCTGAGAATAGCCTTCACACAAAGACAGAAAAACGCGCCAGGGGGCTTTAATTTACAATATTTTTAGGGAATAGGTAAGTATAGATTCTGTTCAGGTTTGACTGCTCTCTGGAGCTGAGACGGCAGCTTATTTTTCTGCTTTTCCCGCCAAACTGAAAAGTCATACCTAACTACATCAAGTTATTCCAGATCAGACAAGTCAAAATGTAATTTCATGTGCTCTGGTTGGTTTGTAGCAACGAGAAAAAATTGAGAGACGTCAATTGTAAAATGAATCAGTTTGATACCACGTAACAAGAGGCGGGCTAGCACGCGACCACGTTATAATTTTTTAGCGGCTGCTAACATATGGGACTAGTCGTGCGCTGGTGTATTGTGCACATAATAATTCTTTATGTAAGAGCCAGGTAGCATAAGGCACAGTTAATGGAAATGCAACACAAATAAATATACAACATCAAATAATGGAACGGGAATGGTCCCTTACAACAAGCATGAACTTTAATTTCAGACTTATGATCAATATTCGCTTTTATTTAACGCAAAGGAGCAAGTTATCTGAAATGGTGGGTCTCCTGGTCTGATAATACGCTACAATTAAAAATGAATCAAAGTAGTGGCGCGGTTAGTGCTAGCAGAGTATATAAAGACACTGATTAATTCTTTGCCAGCAGCATAGTTCAGTACACTGATTCGTTAATCTGAACAAATACACTATGAAACAATCTTCCAGAATCGCAATTGATTACACTGAAAAGACTAACTCCTACTATCTGCATACCACACTATCATAAGCGGCCCCTGTGTCGCACAAGAGCTTACCCCTTTGATCGACAGCAAACTAAAGACCCTGAATGTGCTGTCCTCCCTCTGTCCTCAACTATATTTTATTAATAAACGTCAGTCTTGATCACATAAATTGTACACTTCAAAATTACTGGTTTCGGCTGTAGCTATCTTCATACGTGTTACAAATAGAAAAATAGTGGTGTCACCATGTTCAATTAGCTGAAGCAAAATGTATAATATGCCTAGTGACAAAAATAAAATAAATATTTTTATGATTACCAGCCATGATGGCAGTAATACATACAGTAATAAGGAATAGCTCAGTAGGCAGTACAGTTGAACAGGAATGGATATCTCCAGAAAGGGCAATCACAGAAGTTGGGAACAAAAACATAGATACAAAGAAGGTAACTACTAAAATGTAAATACTTCAGTTGATCGCCGAAAGAAGGAAGTACAAATATATTCAGGAAAATTCAGGAATACAGAAATGCAATTCGCTGAGGAATGAAATAAATAGGAAATGCAGGGATGCTAAGACGAAATGGCTGCATGAAAAATGTGAAGAAATCGAAAAAGAAATGATTGTCGTAAGGACTGATTCAGCATATAAGAAACTCAAAACAACTTACGGTTAAATTAAAAGCAAGAGTGTTAACATTAAGAGTGCAACGAGAATTCTACTGTTAAATGCAGAAGAGAGAGCGGATAAGTGGAAAGAGTACATTGAAGGCCTCTATGAGAGGGAACATTTGTCTGATGGGATAAAAGAATTAACAGGACTCCATTTAGAAGAGACGGGGGATCTAGTATTAGAATGAGGACTGAAGAGAGCTTTGGGAGATTTAAGATCAAATAAGGCGGAAGGGATAGAAAACATTCCATCAGAATTTCTAACAATATTGGGGAAAGTGGTAACAAACCGACTATTCAAGTTAGTTTGTAGAATGTATGAGTCTGAGGACATACCATCTGACTTTCGAAAAAATATCATCCACACAAATCCGAAGACTGCCTGAGCTGACAAGAGCGATAATTATTGCATAATCAGCTTAATAGCTCATGAATTCAAGTTGCTGACAAAAATAATACACGGAAGAGTGGCAAAGAAAATTGAAGATGTGTCAGATGACGATCAGTTTGGCTTTAGGAAAGATAAAGGCACCAGAGAGGCAGTTCTGACGTTGCGGTTGATAATGGAAGCAAGACTAAAGAAAAATCGAGACACGTTCATAGGATCTGTCGACCTGGAAAAGGCGTTTGTAGAAAATTAGGTGGACTGATAAGGTAAGGAATGAGGAGGTTCTGCGCAGAATCGGAGAGGAAAAGAATATATGAAAAATACAATTGTACAAGGAGAAGGGACAGGATGATAGGACACCTGTTCAGGCATCAGGGAATGACTTCCATGGTAATAGAGGGAGCTGTAGAAGTCAAATAATGTATAGGAAGACATAGATTGGAATATATCCACCAAATAATTGAGGACGTATTTTCCAGATACTACTCTGAGATGAAGAGGATAGCACAGGAGAGGAATTCGTAGCGGACCGCATCAAACCAGTAAGAAGACTGACGACTCAAAAAAAAAAAAAAAAAAAAAAAACCATTAGCTTACAAGCAAATTGTACCCCAACGGCAATAGAACAAATACAAACCATTAATATCTTAAAATCTGGCATATGAATGTGATGTGCTGTGTCATGGTGATGCAAGAACTCGAGGAAGTGTTAGAGGAGTTGGACCTACACATACTATTTAAACAGCAGCTGTATTCCAGAAACGGGACATTACCCCACACGCCAGTCATAACACAGATCATATCATGAAGTCATCATCCAGTGGCCACCATTTTGGTGACAGATAAAGACATAATAGTGAAAAAGATACATCAACTCTATGACGAACACGCGGTGACACACAGAAATAATGACTGCCTTAAGAAAATTTTGTATAACTAGTCAAAATTTTCAGAACAGTCAGGAGATAAACCCACATACAGAAAACTCAAAAAATGCTACATCGACACGACTGACGAATTTTCGTAATGGACGCAAACGTGTAATCATCATTGTAGCATAGCAGAGTAATGGGAGAAAGAGGACCGTGCCTTCAAGACGTTATACAAGAACTTTGCCTTCACGTCATGAATAGGCCTCTCAACCCACCTACTTTCCAGAGTCGCGCAGATGCTGCAGCAAACATGGATATCACAGTCACAAACTCGACAGTCAGTGATCACATTGCCAACTGGAAAATGCAGACAATAACTTAGACGCTAACATCTAGCCCGAGCGACTATATAATCTACGCAAAGCGAATTGCCAACGTTTAAGGGCATAATTCAAGATACAACCATTCCAGGGGAGCGGATTTGATGTTGATGATTAAGCGGACGAATTGGTGCGAACGATGCAGACGGCTCAAGACTAGGCGATCCGGACATTTCTCAGCAAGTCAAAAGGATTTAAAATTCCCTGAAGTTCCACCGTACAGTCCTTAAAACGCAGAGCAAGGCAGACGAGGAGATACTATCAAAGATCCTTAGGGGAAACAAAACGAAAAAGAAGGTTGAGTTTCTATAGAACAGTCGAACAACAATACGAAGAACTACTACACCAGACTAGGGTAGAAAAATGGAAGCATACATTAACGACCAAATGGTAACAGATGTTTGGGGTTTTCCACACAAACTTGCAACAAACAAGGGTCGGTCACCCAACGTATTATTAACCATGAGACGATCAGACGGCACGATGACGACAGACTGGGGGACATCAATGCAGTACCTACTCAGAACTTTGTTGTCGAACAATACAACGATGGAACGACAGAAGAGACATAGTATTATCAGAATCTTCACTCGGAATTACTAGAGCAGCATGTGAATAATAGTGTTGTGATTCCATTTACCCAGTAAGTTAAAGAAGAAGAAAGCACCAGAGTCTGATAGAACACTGGCAGAAGTGTTGCATCAGCTTGTGGACAAAATTGTACAATATACACTGAAGCCCACCAAAGAAATTGGTATAGGCATGCGCATTCAAATACAGAGATATGTGAACAGGCAGAATACGGCGCTGCGGTCGGCAATGCCTAAGTAAGACAACAAGTGTCTAGCGCAGTTGTTAGATCGGTTACTGCTGCTACAATGGCACATTATCAGGATTTAGGTGCGTTTGAACGTGGTGTTGTAGTCGACGGACGAGCGATTGGAAACAGCCTCTCCGAGGTAGCAATGAAGTGGGGATTTTCCCGCACGACCATATCACAAGTGTACCGTGAATATCAGGAATCCGGTAAAACATCAAATCTCCGATATCGCTACGGCCAGAGTAAGATGCTGCAAGAATGAGACCACGGACGACTGAGGAGAATCGTTCAACGTGACAGAAGTGCAACCTATCCGAAAATTGCTGTAGACTTCAATGCTGGGCCATCAGCAAGTGTCAGCGTGCGAACCATTGAACGAAACATCATAGATATGGGCTTTTGGAGCCGAAGGCCCGCTCGCGTACCCTTGATGACTGCACGACACAAAGCTTTACGCCTCGCCCAGACCTGTCAACACCGAAATTGGACTGTTGTTGACTGGAAACCTGTTGCCTGGTCGGACGAGTCTGGTTTCATATTGAATATATATATATATATATATATATATGGACGTGTTCGGATACGAACACAACCCCATGAATCCATGGACCCTGTATGTCAGCAGATAAGTGTTCAAGCTGGTGGAGCCTCTGTAATGGTGTGGGGCATTTGCTGTTGGAGTGATATGGTACCCCTGATACCTCTAGATACGACTCTGACAGATGACATCTACGTACGCATTCTGTCTGTTCACCTGCATCCATTCATGTCCAGTGTGCATTCCGACGGACCTGGGCAATTCCAGCAGGACAATCCGACACCCCACACGTCCAGAATTGATACAGAGCGGCTCCAGGAACATTCTTCTGAGTTTAAACTCAGAAGAATGTTCCTGGAGCCGCTGGTCACCATACTCCCCAGACTTGAATATTATTGGGTATATCTGGGATCCATTGCAACGTGCTGTTCAGAAGAGATCTTTACCCCCTCGTACTATTACGGATTTGTGGACATCACTGCAGGATTCATTGTGTCAGTTCCCTGCAGCATCACTTCAGACATAAGTGGAGTCCATGCCACGTTTTGTTGCGGCATTTCTACGTGCTCGCGGGGGCCCTACAAGATATTGGGCAGGTGTACCAGTTTCTTTGGCTCTTGAGTGTAACACGGTGTTACTAAACAAATGTCTTTTGCAGGGTCGGGTGCCAAGAATCTGGAAAATCTCGGATATCATTATAATAAAAAAAGGGGAAGACCAAGACGCAAAAGAACCGAAATCTTACAGGCTGATTTGTTTCGTAAATGTTGTAGCCACCGCCGGCTGAGGGACCACAGACAGGTAATAGGCTTGAGCCTCCTGCAGTACAGTTTCAGGAAAGGGAAATCCACTGGGGATTCGACAAGTCACGGAATGAATATTGTGAACACCTCAGACGACAAGTATGTTATAGGCATAATGACTGATATTGCTGGAACATTTGACAGTTTGTGGTGGCATGCCCTGTTCGAAAGACTGAAACAGATGGGCTGTCCCAGGTGTGTCTATAAAAGTCTACGATATTAGTGCACCGACATGCAGGTGGAGTTAGAATAACCTGGAAAGAAAATTGTGAAAGAATCTCCAAAGGCTGCATAAATGACCAGTCTGTGAAAAGTAAAGAAGTATATAGGTGCCTTGGAATGAACATCGATGAGAAACAAAACTTTCATCCACATGTAGCAATCGTCTGCCAGAGGGGCATTAACATCATAAATAAAGTAGTAACAATTGGCCAAAGAAGTTTTCATCTGCCAATAAGTACAATAAGAACGTGCCACAACGCAATCTTACCCGCTATTGTGGGCTACGGGTCGAGCGGTTGGGCTGGTGGAGTCAGAAAGGTAAGGACAGCACAGGCTCTACGACGAGCACCAAGAAGTGTACTCTTGCACCTGACAGGCGCGTATAGAACGACACTAACTGAGGCGTTGCCGGTATTTGCCGGTAATGTTAGGCTTGCTACCTCTTGATCTAGAAAGAGAGGTGCACAATTTTGGCTCAAAAAGCTCAGATATCATAAGGTAAAGGACGTACTAGGCACAAGAGCCGTATAGAATAAGGACAGAGAATGGCAACAAATCTGGAACAGGGCAGAAACAGGGAGAAACACCTACCAGTTTCTTCCTAACATAAAAGGAAGAACAGGAATGACATACTTCCTTCTGGCCAAGGGAGATATATGCTAGCTGTCGGGGCACGGTCCATATCCCAGCAGTAGCGGGACAAAGTATGTGTCACCCCACTCTCCATTGTTGCCAGATGTATCCAAGATAGCGGCGATGACGTCATCCAAGATGGCGGCCATGACGTCATTCGAAATGGCGGATTTTGATGGGAAGTTTGATTTTGGCTGGAAAATAGGTCAATTGGGGTACCACTAACTTAACCATCCAGAAAAAAATTGGCAGGAAATTCAAATTCCAGCAGGATATTGCATCACACCACGAAAATGGCGGGAAAATAGACCAATTGGGCTGTGTCCACTAACCTAACCCCCAACACCCTAGAAAATAGTGGCAAGTTCAAATTCCAACAGGATAATGCACCACACTGCTCTTAGCTCTACTGAGCAAAGAAAATCGCAGGAAAATCGCTCACTTGGCCTACCTCCACTAGCCTAAGTCACGCGACCGCCACCTTTTCCTACGAGCTGCCACCAACTTTTAAGTTTTGCAGTAAACAAAATTCAATTCCCATATGTCTACTAAGCTAACAAAATGGCGTGAAAGAAAAGACACATTACTAATCTCAGTCACCAGACTGCCACCACCCCCTAAGGATTCGTGGGAAAAGGACTTGGACATAAGACTTTATTTAAACAATTCCATGCAGGTGTGTCCACCACAAGGTCAGGACTCCAACTTAGTACACATCGCCACCAACAGAGGGTTCTCTCATCTGTGACGTAATCCGAGATGGCGACCCAGTGTATTCACCACGAGGTCTGGACTCAAACTGACTTAGTATACACCGCCAATGCTAGAGGACGTCATGATGACGTCATCCAAGATGGCGACCGTGACGTCAATCAAGACAGCTGCACCCAATGTATCCACCACGTGGTGTAAGATTGTACACTTGGCCTACCTCCACTAATCTAACCCCCCACCCCCCAGAAAATGGCGGGAAGTTCAAATTCCAAAATGATAATGCGGCACACCTACGATAATGGCGGGAGAAACGGACTTGTCTTTATTATTATTTAAACAGTATCATGCAGGTGTTTTCGCCACGAGGTCCAGACTCCAACGGGCTTAGCTCATATTCTCATCAGCAGAGGGTGCCACCCTTACGTCAGAACATGGTGCATGTACCGTTATTCAAGATGGCTGCACCCGCTGTGTCCACCACCACGAGGTTCATAGTCTACTTCATATCGCCTTCACAGGAGGACGCCACAGTGACGTCCGCTTTCTCTTGCGCCGCCTCACCTGCCAACGACCATCCGATCGCGGCCTTAGGTCGGCTGGACAGTGGAATCTGCCCTGACGTCACACAACTGCGAGTCCACTACGTGGCTTCCTCGACAAAGAATGCTCATCCTAAGTTAGCTGACACAAGATCGTCTGCTCTCTCTCTCGCGCGCGCACACACGTCATAACCGGACACGCGCTGCGCCGCCACCCCGCGGGCGTCCGACCGCTTACGTCACACACCCTCGGCCGGAACTCCATACACTAGCCGTACATAGTCTTCTGTATATATGCTAACACCCACATCGCGCACCTAACCTATCAATTACCTAAGTATTTCAATTTTAATCATATTAAACAATTCAATTTATAATTTCATATAAGTATGAAAAGGCGTTCAACTATGAAATTTCAACCATTTTCAAGGTCCTGACCACCACCTCTTCCTAGTAACCTGTGCCGACTAGGCGGATGGAGAGAGGAATGAGTGTACTTTATTTATTTGGGGGCAATTTATTGACGTATGGAGTATATCTATCACAGAACACGCTCTCCGACATGACCCACAGCATACAGACATGCAAACTAGCCCTACATAACTCACGTATAAGGCTCTACACACACTCTTGCTGATTGTAAACCGTCAAAACTGACACATTGCACAACCTACAAACATGCGAATCACTATAAATAATGCAATACATTCACGTCCAGATAGCCAAACAACTCTTAAATTCTCAAAATAATAATCCAACTAAAATACTCTGCTTGCTAATCGTCAACTGTCGAAATCATACACCAGCCTTTATCTAAACAATTAGAGGCAGCAGCACCACCAAGTGTATTCGCCACTACGTCCATAGCCCAACTGACTTAGTTCATATCTATGCCACTTGAGGACGCTGTAGTGACACAAGTACTGTAATCTAAGATGGCGCCACCTAGTGGATTCACCACGAGCTCCAGACCCCAAGTGGTTTAGTACATTTCGTCGATGTCAGAGGATGCAACCGTGACACCAACTGATGACGCAAGTGCAGTTATCCATGATGGCGGCAAACAGTATGTTCTCCACGAGGTCTAGTACTCAGTACCACCAGCAGAGGAAGCTGTTGTTCCTTTCCTGACGTAAACCAAGATGGTTAGGGAAAACTACTCAGCCTGCTCTGGGCTGCTGGGGAGAGTAAGGAATGACTGCACTCTAGTTATTTTCGAACATTTTATTTAGGCATGGATTATATTTATCACACTATCACAAAACACCCACCCAGATGTGCCTGGGGTCAAGTTGCATAGCCCGCAGATGCGCAAACAACTCCTAATTTCAGTACACAATAGCTAACTGCTCCTAAATAATTCAGTACACATATCTGCAAACACGGTCAGTACTCGTAAACTGTCCAAATAACGCATGGCACAGCCTACAGGGTCGCTCGCAAAATAACGCAACAGATGCACGCAAGCACCCTCCACCACACCCTGTCCCCCTCCGAATGTGGAGGTGACCGGATACAGTCGAGTGCAGTGCTATATTACACGTCCCGGTCAATGCATTTGGGCTGGCTGGTGGCATCTGTGCTACATTTACAATCAATTTTAGAACACAGAACGAGATGTTATGTCATGATCGCATATATTGATTTCACCTCAAATCGATATAATTGCGAAAATTGACCAGGGAATAGGTATATATTGACCGAATATAGAGCCTAATGCAGTGAAATTGAGGAAGTACTTTGCCATCTTCTGGTTCGCACCGAACAATTTGTATATCGGACCAAGTATGCTGCAACAGGAGGAATCCCGGAAAACGTGGACATCGAAACGAAGGGAATAAGGGTGGCAGTCAATTTTTTTCCCATTTAGGCTGCATTATATTGTATGTCTATTGAGGTATCAGTGATTCTGGATGCATCAGTCACGTGACATAGCCTGCGTTCTACTCGTATACAGCTACATGTTTCGTATGTGGTTTAAAACACTGTCTACTTGCAATCGTTAACGGTAAACCTGTCGGTTATCAGTGGACAGCCATCTCATGTGTGAATAAACTTTACACACTCCTCTAAAGCAGCTTTCATTTGTGCGATCGCCCCTGTCGCATCTTGTGTGTAAAATCGAGACTTCACGGTCATAACTAACATAGCGGTAAGAGCCTGAGATGCGCTGCAATCCCTGTGTACACATTTGCCCGACTGATGCGCTGTTTATAATGTTAGTGACAGAATGACTTGTAATTTTCACATGTCGGACGCTGCTGCTTTGCGTTTATCTGGTTCCTTGTAGCTTGTATCTCCCGCTTGTAACTATCATTTTCTGTAGGCCTTAAGCAGGCTCCCAAGCCCGGGTTCCCGGGTTCGATTCCCGGCGGGGTCAGGGATTTTCTCTGTCTCGTGATGACTGGGTGTTGTGTGATGTACTTAGGTTAGTTAGGTTTAAGTAGTTCTAAGTTCTAGGGGACTGATGACCATAGAGGTTAAGGCCCATAGTGCTCAGAGCCATTTGAACCATTTTTGAACCTTAAGCAGGCATCGTATAATTTCTGAACCGTAGGCGGATGTGAACAATTGATACTATACGTCTCCGCAAAGCTATGTTGCGCTCCTATCATGTAAAGGAAATGTTTTACCATTCGATAAGATAGTTCAGCGTAGAGAAAGTGTTAAGAAGGATGTATGTCTGATAGGCGGGAAAGGTATTCCATCTAATATTATAGCCCGTTTTTAAGTGCAGAACGTTGTGGTCTTTGGAGTGTATGTGTTTATGTTCTCTGTCTTAAAAACACCTTCCAGGTACAGATTCTAGACTCTAGAACAATAATTTAGTGTTGATAGATTCGTTGATTTAGGTAAAGATGTGTCCAACTCAATTCGTCTCGAACTCCATCGAGTATAAAAATAAGTCTTTTCTTGTCCTTAACTGTATGCTATTAAATTAAGGCACTCTGAAATCTGTTACTATACATCGATAAGGAGTGATAGGCCCCTCGACATGCTCACATCTCGAGAAATCTCATGCACTTGGATGGGTTGGAACTGGGAGAGGTATATTCATTCATGAGATGTGGAGTGGAGCGCTCTTCTTCTGATGCTTGGAGATTAATTCTCTAATGGTGCTGCAGGGTGGGTTTTTTCAATGACTGTGTGAGGTTGGTCTTTTACCCTAAAATGGGGAGAATGCTCTGTGCCTCCCATACGCTGAGAGATAGATCGTAAATTAAACACTATGCTAAAGGTGATAGAAATATGTAGAGAGTTGTCTCGTATACTTTGATCATTTATGTGTTTGAGAATTAAGAGCTAATGGACGTACTGCTCAGTCATCTATTGATGTTCGTAATGATGCTCGCGCTGTGGAGAGGGGGCATGGTTTAGCTATGATACTGCAATTGGGGAAACATGCTGTCACATCATTGGCCGGTGCTCAACTTACTGTAAAATCATTCGCACTATCAAGGCTATTTCTTAAAATTACATTACATCGACGGTGTCTTTTCCACCACATCCGCGCTTTGGTTTCCACATAATGATTGAGTGACATAGCTTGTTTGAGTTGGGGAAGAAGTTTTGTCGCTGGGTGACAACTTCTGAGGGTTGTTAGCAGCTAAACAGCGATCGCTTAAATGGGTGCAAAACTACGCGTAACTCGAAATGGAACGCCAAGCCATCATCTATTCCGTCACGGTGACATATGAATTTAAACGTAGACATCATGAATCACTTTCGGATGGTAGTTTGGAAACTCTCCACAACGCTGCCAAACTCTTCTAGTTTCATTACGTTGTAAGTGTGTCTCAATTAAAAATAATTCAGTGTTATGCTATCTGCGGTAAGAATATGATTTACATAGCGTGATGTCTAGTTTTCTGTGAGAGGTCGTGGATCAGAGTGTCTTAATGCCAGTTTAGAATCTGACATACACCTCGAAGTCGTGGCAGAAAAAATAAATGTTTGACATTGTACAAAGCATGTTAGAAAACAGTATTTCAAACAACTAAATAGGACCACAGGGGGCGTTTCTTGCGATTTACAGTACAGTACGTGGGATACGATCATTTTCCTAGAGCAGAGGTGATGAAACTTTAAGCTACCCTCTGTAGTGTATCAATACTTGTGTATAGGATTGTTCAATACAGGGAGCAGCAGTTTGACAGGTAAATTCAGTGATGGACGAAGTATGCCGTTAGGAATGCCTGGGGGGCTGCGCGCTGTGCCGTTCTGGGAAGCATTGCGAAATCTCTCTATCTCTGTCTCTCTCTCTCTCTCTCTCTCTCTCTCTCTCTCTCTCTCTCTCTCTCTATACGCGCTGGAATCCCAACGCAGCTTTGCGTCATCGCGCGAGTAATGGCGTCTATGTGAGTTCTATATTGTATGAAGTTATTTGAGCTTCTATAGTTGTTAATTTTTGTCTGCTGTGGAGTTGAGAATAACGATGATAGCATATTGGGCTTATACATTTGAATGGACACGGATCTGTAGTACTTGTATGTAGTTTGGGAACCCACCACAATGCGCGCATTTCCGCCGAATGGTCAAAACACGGTCCTGTCACAGTAACTCAGTTCGCTCTGTTTCTAGACGGGCTACAGAAGGTGGTGAATATGGCTTTGTCTGACTTCTGCTCAGTTCCGACTTAAAATGGCATGATCACATGCGCAAAGCTGTAGAAATGGAAGCAGTTGCAAGATGTGTAGGGACTGACTAAGGCCATGTCGGATTTTTTCCTGTAGCAGACGGGTTCGGGAAAGGTGGCTCATTTCGAGATATGAGAGCGCGAGAGATATGATTCACTTGTGGCTGTGATCCGGCGCAGGTATGTGGCTGAATGGGAGGATCTGATTGCAAAACATAGACATCATTTCTAGCGGCTAGCGTAACACTAGAGGTGTGAAAAGCTAGTGTACATTTCTTATGACCTCAAAAAGCATACGATTTACTACTGTTTGTGATCCTTGTCAGTCAGTCATCGCCTTTAACTGAGTGGATATATAACAGAGCCTGTGACATGGTATCTAGACAGAATACGTTACACATACTGGATAAATATCTAGCAGTGTGAAGGAGTTGCAAATACCGGTCACATACCGCGTTCCTTAGCCGAATGACTTTCAAAATTCACCGATTTTATCAAGAGGTTGGATTACCTGTTTGTTTCGAGTTATTGAGCTGTCTAGAGCATGCTCCACTTAGCTAAAGTTTCGTGTTTGTAAAGAAATAATTCCTAGTCTATATCTTCAGAATTATGTTGCGTGAGTGATCGGTAGGATGCTGCCTGGTGCTTGATATCGAGAAGTACAGCTAAAATGGTATAATATTATAGCAAAAATATGGGTGTTCTAGTAATCGACGAGTCTGGATGTGTCTGTCGAAATGCGAGCTAGAAAGCGGAAACCGTAACGCGTTTGTGCCGTGGGGAGGCGCCCCTCTCCTTGCACATCAGTTCTGAGAGTGACTTCGGTTCGCTGATGTAAAGGGGGTGATTTGGTATGGTGAGGGATACGAATTGCATGTTTACTGTATCGAGACGGTACTGGGTGATATATTCCCTGGTTGGAGATCGGTTTGACGTTCCGATATTCCTGCGAGTCTGGTATGTATAAGATGACCTGTAGACAACATTGTGATGTTTAGTTGTCGGTGCAAAATGGTGATCAGTGTAAAATAGTTTATTACTGTTGAGTGTAGCGTCTGTAGAAAGAAAGAACAGGATGACAGTGCTTCCCTAGGACTGGGGGAGCAACGTGACAACAGGCAGTGTGAGTGAGCATCAGATAATTTTTTGCATGCTGTACAGATATACACTCCTGGAAATTGAAATAAGAACACCGTGAATTCATTGTCCCAGGAAGGGGAAACTTTATTGACACATTCCTGGGGTCAGATACATCACACGATCACACTGACAGAACCACAGGCACATAGACACAGGCAACAGAGCATGCACAATGTCGGCACTAGTACAGTGTATATCCACCTTTCGCAGCAATGCAGGCTGCTATTCTCCCATGGAGACGATCGTAGAGATGCTGGATGTAGTCCTGTGGAACGGCTTGCCATGCCATTTCCACCTGGCGTCTCAGTTGGACCAGCGTTCGTGCTGGACGTGCAGACGCTTCATCCAGTCCCATACATGCTCAATGGGGGACAGATCCGGAGATCTTGCTGGCCAGGGTAGTTGACTTACACCTTCTAGAGCACGTTGGGTGGCACGGGATACATGCGGACGTGCATTGTCCTGTTGGAACAGCAAGTTCCCTTGCCGGTCTAGGAGTGGTAGAACGATGGGTTCGATGACGGTTTGGATGTACCGTGCACTATTCAGTGTCCCCTCGACGATCACCAGAGGTGTACGGCCAGTGTAGGAGATCGCTCCCCACACCATGATGCCGGGTGTTGGCCCTGTGTGCCTCGGTCGTATGCAGTCCTGATTGTGGCGCTCACCTGCACGGCGCCAAACACGCATACGACCATCATTGGCACCAAGGCAGAAGCGACTCTCATCGCTGAAGACGACACGTCTCCATTCGTCCCTCCATTCACGCCTGTCGCGACATCACTGGAGGCGGGCTGCACGATGTTGGGGCGTGAGCGGAAGACGGCCTAACGGTGTGCGGGACCGTAGCCCAGCTTCATGGAGACGGTTGCGAATGGTCCTCGCCGATACCCCAGGAGCAACAGTGTCCCTAATTTGCTGGGAAGTGGCGGTGCGGTCCCCTACGGCACTGCGTACGATCCTACGGTCTTGGCGTGCATCCGTGCGTCGCTGCGGTCCGGTCCCAGGTCGACGGGCACGTGCGCCTTCCGCCGACCACTGGCGACAACATCGATGTACTGTGGAGACCTCACGCCCCACGTGTTGAGCAATTCGGCGGTACGTCCACCCGGCCTCCCGCATGCCCACTATACGCCCTCGCTCAAAGTCCGTCAACTGCACATACGGTTCACGTCCACGCTGTCGCGGCATGCTACCAGTGTTAAAGACTGCGATGGAGCTCCGTATGCCACGGCAAACTGGCTGACACTGACGGCGGCGGTGCACAAATGCTGCGCAGCTAGCGCCATTCGACGGCCAACACCGCGGTTCCTGGTGTGTCCGTTGTGCCGTGCGTGTGATCATTGCTTGTACAGCCCTCTCGCAGTGTCCGGAGCAAGTATGGTGGGTCTGACACACCGGTGTCAATGTGTTCTTTTTTCCATTTCCAGGAGGGTAAAAGATAACTGCGCTGTTTGTGTAGAATATGCATATATTGTATTTTAAAGTTAGTGTGGCTTGCACTGTGTGAACTGTGTATATATTGCGTTGTAAAGTTACTATTGTTCATGTTATGGGATGACTAGAGAGGATAACTGTGTGTCCTATCGTGAGGGACGTATAGATTGAGTACATGGATAACGGTGAACGAATTTTTTTTACTTGGAAAATTATATGCGCTATAGATAGTGAGGGGCAGTCGTCAAGCGGAGACATTAACTGTACATTGTCCGGTGTCAGAATGTAGCAGCAATGGTAATATTTAATTTTAGTTATACTGGTATTTGTCTTCCTTTCTTTCAACATTCTTGTGCATCTGGTATGTATTTTATGATGTGTAGGCAATTTTGGGTGTTTAACTGTCAGTGCAGCTTAGCTATCTGTGCGAAATAAGCACAGAAAGCCTCGGAAAGAAAAAGTGGATCATGCTTCGATACCGGGTGCATCACTAATTCGGGGGGTAAATTCGATAAAAGCGAGTCAGAATCCTCGATTGATTGTGGTGGGATACATGTTGAGAGCTGGGAGGGTACCACATTAGGAGCGTTCGTAAGAGTGGATTCGATGTCTGAAACACGTTCTGTTATGGGAAGAATTTCCGTTCACAAAACCGGAGACATCTAGAAAGCGAGCGTTAACTATTTATGGAACATTATACAATGTCAGAGAGGTTGACTTGGGTGTTATTTTTTTTTAAAGAGCGATGTGGCGTAAGAATAACGTTGAGAACTCTTTAGATGGAGAGTCGTCACGCAGACGTTTCGCGGCGAGGCGAGAGCCATGCTGGGTAGTTAAGTATGGTTAAACGTGTGTGTGTGTGAGTGTGTGTGTCAACACGCCCTGTCTTCAATGGCAGAGACAAGTGGCATTTAGAGATGCCTGGCATATGAGACTGGCGTGAGCGATGCTTGGAATGCAACTTCCACCGGTGTCCGACGACGCCGACTCAGCGCCCGACCTGCAGCCGCTTCAGTTCGCGAGGGTTGGGGCGCGCGCGGACCTGCTTAGCTCGCGTCATCGTAGACGTCTAGGTGAACACGTATTTGGATAGAAATTTAACGGGCGTGAAGTATTAATGCGGCTGTCGCCATCTCATGTTTGCGGAAGCCGAGCAGGGACCTGTGCGCGGTTTGACAGCTGACTTCGCAGGGGACAGGGTGTGGTGGAGGGTGCTTGCGTGCATCTGTTGCGTTATTTTGCGAGCGACCCTGTAGGCTGTGCCATGCGTTATCTGGACAGTTTATGAGTACTGAGCGTGTTTGCAGATATGTGTACTGAATTATTTAGGAGCAGTTAGCTATTCTGTACTGAAATTAGGAGTTGTTTGCGCATCTCTGGGCTATGCAACATGACCCCAGGCACATCTGGGTGGGTGTTTTGTGATAGTGTGATAAATATAATCCATGCCTAAATAAAATGTTCGAAAATAACTAGAGTGCAGTCATTCCTTACTCTCCCCAGCGGCCCAGAGCAGGCTGAGTCGTTTTCCCTAACCATCTTCGTTTACGTCAGGAAAGACCTCGTGGACAACATACTGTTTGCCGCCATCATGGATAACTGCACTTGCGTCATCAGTTGGTGTCACGGTTGCATCCTCTGACATCGACGAAATGTACTAAACCACTTGGGGTCTGGAGCTCGTGGTGAATCCACTACGTGGCGCCATCTTAGATTACAGTACTTGTGTCACTACAGCGTCCTCTAGTGGCATAGATATGAACTAAGTCAGTTGGGCTATGGACGTAGTGGCGAATACACTTGGTGGTGCTGCTGCCTCTAATTGTTTAAATAAAGGCTGGTGTATGGTTTCGACAATTAGATTAGATTAGATTTACTTTCATTCCAATTGATCCGTAGTGAGGAGGTCCTCCAGGATGTGGAACATGTCAGAAAAACAACAATACACGACAAATATTTACAACTAAAACAAGTAAGCTAATGTACCATTCCACAGGTCCCAAGTGGAATGATCATCATTTTTTTTAATGAACACTAAGAGTCATTTTACAAATACTAATGCACTGAATTTAAAATAAAGTTTTTTATTGATTTATAAGGTAATAAACATGTAATACAACTACTATAATACTTATTTACAATGAACACATTACTGCACTGAAATGGTGCAGAAGTTAGATTAAACTTAGACACACACACACACACACACACACACACACACACACACAAATTTTCAATGAACACATTACTGCACTGAAATTGTGCAGAAGTTATGTTGTACTTATATACAAATCAGTTGGTTTTACTAAGAAATTCATCAATGGAGTAGAAGGAGTTGGCCACCAATAAATCCTTTAGGCTTCTCTTAAACTGAATTTCATTGGTTGTTAAGCTTTTTATGGCTGCTGGCAAGTTATTGAAAATGTGTGTTCCTGAATAATGCACACCTTTTTGTACAAGACTAAGTGACTTTAAATCCTTGTGAAGATTATTCTTATTTCTAGTATTGATTCCATGAATTGAGCTGTTGGTTTGAAAAAGTGATATATTTTTAATGACAAATTTCATTAAGGAATAAATATATTGGGAAGCTGTAGTTAGTATCCCTAGTTCCCTAAACAGGCTTCTGCAGGATGTTCTTGAGTTCACACCACATATAACTCTTACTGCACGTTTTTGTGCCCAGAAAACTTTAGCTTGGCTTGATGAATTACCCCAAAAAATGATTCCATATGACATTATGGAATGAAAGTAAGCATAGTATGCCAACTTTTTCATTTTTATATCCCCTATGTCTGACAAAATTCGCATTGCAAACAGAGATTTGTTAAGACGCTTCAGCAGTTCTGTGGTGTGCTCCTCCCAGCTGAATTTATTATCAAGCTGTAATCCCAAGAATTTAACACTGCCCACTTCTTCTATCTTCTTGTCATCATATGTTAGACATATACCCTTGGGACACCCCTTACAAGCTCTGAACTGCATATAGTGTGTTTTTTCAAAGTTTAGTGACAAAGAATTGGCTAGGAACCAGTGATTAATGTCCACAAATATTTTATTGGCTGATCTTTCTAAGACTACACTTGATTTGCTATTTATTGCAATGTTTGTATCATCGGCAAACAAAACAAACTTGGCATCTGGTAATGTTACTGATGAAAGGTCATTGATATACACAAGAAAAAGTAAGGGCGCCAAAATGGAACCTTGTGGGACCCCACATGTAATTAGTTCCCAGTTGGATGATGCCTGATAGCTTGATACATGTCTCTTTCCTAATAACACCCTTTGTTTCCTGCCAGAGATATAAGATTTGAACCATTTTGCAGCATTTCCTGTTACACTATAATATTCTAGTTTACTTAAAAGGATATTGTGATTTACTCAGTCAAATGCCTTTGACAGATCACAAAATATACCAGTTGCCTGCAATTTTTTGTCTAAGAATTAAGCACATTCTCACTGTAAGTGTAGATAGCCTTCTCAATATCAGAACCTTTTAGAAATCCAAACTGTGACTTTGACAGTATGTTATTTGAGATAAGATGGTTATAAAGACGACTGTACATTACTTTTTCGAAAATTTTTGAGAATGCTGGCAACAGTGAAATTGGATGGAAATTTGATGCTATTTCTTTATCTCCCTTCTTAAACAGTGGCTTAACTTCAGCATATTTCAGCCACTCAGGAAATATTCCACTGACAAACGACTGGTTACACAGATAGCTTAATATGTTACTTAGCTCAGAACCACATTCTTTAATTAACTTTGTTGATATTTCATCATACCCACTAGATGTTTTTGATTTTAAAGATTTTATGATGGACATTATTTCTGTTGGGGTAGTGAGGGTCAAATTCATATTATGGAAGTTACTTGAAATGTCTGGTCTAAGGTAATCCATAGCAGCATCTACCGAACCTGACAACCCTATCTTTTCAGTAACAGTTATAAAATGTTTGTTAAAAAGTTCTGCAACACTATACACATCTGTCACCAATGTATCATTTACTCTTAATGCTATTTGTTCCTCTTCATGCCTGGTTCTACCGGTCTCCTCCTTCACTATATCCCATATTGTCTTTATTTTGTTATCTGATATGACTATCTTTTCCTTGTAATATATTTGCTTTGACATCCGTATTACAGTCTTTAATATTTTGCAGTATTTCTTATAATGTGCTATAGCATCAAAATTGGAAATGTTTCGGATTGACAGATACAGTTTTCTTTTTGTTTTACAAGATACCCCTATTCCTCGAGTAATCCAGGGCTTCTTTGTAGACTTTGCTCTAACCTTGGTAAGTTTTGGGGGAAAGCAGTGTTCGAATAAGGTAAGCACTTCATTAGCAAAAATGTTATATTTTTCATTCATGCCATGAGCACTGTAAACATCAGTCCAGTGAATGTCTCTGAGGAGTGTCCTAAAATAATCAATTTTTGGCTTACTGATGACCCTCTTGAGCTCAGATTTAACAGATTTTATATCCTGTTCAGTATTAACATTTAACAGAAGGAACTGCATGTCATGGTCTGAGAGGCCATTGACTATTGGTTTTGTAATATAATTTTGTTCATTGGACTTTTCTATAAAGATATTATCAATGGCTGTTTGTGAGCAAGTGGCTATCCTAGTGGGGAACTTTACAGTGGGAATTAAGTTGAATGATAGTGTTACTAACTCAAATAAGTTCTTATTGGGAGAGTCTTTAAGGAAATCTACATTGAAATTGACAATTAGCAAGCAGAGTATTTTAGTTGGATTATTATTTTGAGACTTTAAGAGTTGTTTGGCTATCTGGATGTGAATGTATTGCATTATTTATGAGTGGTTCGCATGTCTGCAGGTTGCGCAATGTGTTAGTTTTGACGGTTTACAATTAGCAAGAGTGTGTGTAGAGCTTTATACATGAGTTATGTAGGGCTAGTTTGCATGTCTGTATGCTGTGGGTCATGTCAGAGAGCGTGTTCTGTAATAGATATATTCCATACGTAAGTAAATTGTCCCCAAATAAATAAAGTACACTCATTCCCCTCTCCATCAACCTAGTGGGCAGGTGAGTCCTTTTACCACCCGCAACTAGGAAGAGGTGGCGGTCTGGCGACTTAGGTTAGTGGTGGTGGTAAGCTTCGTTTGCAGCAATTTTCTTACATTGGTAGCGAAAACGCAAGTGAACTTTGTTTAGTGGCAGAATTCAAACTTGCCGCTGGTCCCTCAGAGGAATTGGCGGTCGGGTGGTTGAGGTTAGTACAAGTGTCCTTTCTTTCCCACAATTTTCTTAGGTTGGTAGAGAAAGCGCAAGTGACCTTTCTTTACTGCCAGAATTTAAGCTCGGCGCCGGTTCCCAGGAAGAGGTGGCAGTCTGGGCCTTGGAAAATATTTGAAATTAGATAGTTGAACGCCTTTTCATACTTATATGAAATTATAAATTGAATTATTTAATATGATTAAAATTGAAATGCGATTACTACTTAGGTAATTGATAGGTTAGATGCTCGATGTGGGTGTTGGCATATTTACAGAAGACTATGTCCAGCGCGTGTATGGAGGTGGCGGCCGAGGGAGTGTGACGCAAGCGGTCGGACGCCCGTGGAGTGGCGGCGCAGCGCGTGTCCACTTATAACGTGTGTGTGCGCGCGCGAGAGAGAGCAGACGATCTTGTGTCAGCTAACTTAGCATGAGCGTTCTTTGTCGAGCAAGCCACGTAGTGGACTCGCAGTTGTGTGACGTCAGGGCAGATTCCACTGTCCACCAAACAACTTTACCGCCAGCCGACCTAAGGCCGCGACGTAAGCGATCGGATGGTCGCTGGCCGGTGAGGCGGCGCGAGAGAAAGCGGACGTCACTGTGGCATCGTCTGGTGCACCTTGTAACGGAACATATTAAAGGCTTTACTGTACCGAAGTATGCGATACCCTCCAAATTCAACCAGTTTAATGAGTATTTATGATTACAGAAAAGTTATTGTGTATGTTAACAAGGATTGCATAACATCTCTCCATAAACAGTCAACCCATTAAATTATACTGAATAACTGACCCACACAAAAGTTTATATCACTGGATCACTGATACAGCAAATGTCATCATGTAAAAACACTAAGTTCATCTTAAATAATTAATGTGAAGTACGAAAAATAGTGGCCAACTTAGGTATTTTGGATCTCCTTAAATAAAAATCACCCAGTGAAACCTATTTGTTCACTAGGAGCGTTTTCACTCAGTATTCACGTAAGCAATCCTATTTTAGACTAAAACCAATGTAATTCTTAATAATTCATGTTATTTACTTATTTATGCAAATTAGAGAAGTCAATTGACAAACTTCTAAAAAACGGCCTTTTTGTAACAAAGAATTATTCTGTCAAGTCAACAAATCTGTCTGTCATTTTAATAACATGTTAAATTATGTCACTCGATGCAAATTAATAACTTTTCTGCACAAATTATGATAACAGATGTACATGTGACTTGTAAACTATATCTCTTTTTAGTAGTTCTTTGACAATGTTATAAATACAAGCAGCAAGAACGGTCGGAAGGCAGTCGGAATGTCACTTTGGTAAAGTGTGTTTGTGTGTTATTGTTTGAGGTGGATAAACAATGCAAAGAACATGTAACGGAAATACTACTTTGTGTTGTGTCATGGTCTTTGGTGGACAGTGGAATTAAGATGGCCACCAGAGTAATAAATATTTGAAGTTTACATATTTGTTGGTTTCGCTCGTTCTTTATCATCAAAAGCACATAAAAAACACGGGACCTCATGTTTTTAACCCTAGACAACCAGATTTAGAGCCAGCATCAGCATCGAGAGACAGCAGCGATCCAGCAAGTAGCAGCGATTACCACAACACAATGCATTTTAATGGCGCCAACCTAACATCAAGTGCTAACAAGCTCTGTAAATGGGAGTGAAATAGTGCGATTATAGCAATTAGCAATATCTACGACCAGGCGACCATTACAACCTTCTGTAAGCAGTGAGGAGATGAGCCTCAGGGAGGGCCAAGAAGCATTTCCTGATTCCCTGACTGCCATTTCCCAATCTCAGTATCTTGGGTGACACAGCAGCTCAGCACCTGTGAATCCTGTGTTGCACATCAACACGCTGACTATACAGTTAAATGAAAAATCCATCTTGGTTGTAATACTTATCATAGTAGTGTAGTTTAGTATAGTGTAGTCTTGTGTCATGTAGTGTTGTATTGTAGTGGTGTGGTCCAGAACTATAAATTACAAAATTTGTTATCTACCAAGGCTGCACACTGTAATAGACCAATAGCGTGTGCTTTCTGGATTCCAGATGAATAGATATCTTTGTGCCAGATAGCCAAAGGACAGTATGTAGACTTTTTTTAGTTGTTATTATTATTTTTCTTTTTATATAGATTCTATGTGGATCTTTTACTCCTTAAGCAGCATAACGCTTAGTTATTACTAACTCATTTGAAATTATGTTAAAATATTAGTGCTGATTCATGTCAATTTATGTGCAACATTTGGTCTATTTTTTATATAGATAACAGACTAAAAGAAAGTAGCAGATAAATAAATAAAATAAATTTCACTCCATCAGCAGCAACATAGCTAACTCAATTATCCATGGATTCACAATTAGTGCATGGAATGCCAACAGCCTCCACAACCAGACCGGTGTGTTCTGCGAGTACTTTTGTGATGACGCTAGCGACTTCAACTCATTAGCGAAATCCACCTCATACCAGGAGGCACTGTGCATGCAGCGAACTACTACCTTACAACACTGACAGGCCAACAGATGGTGGTGGCTGCAGTCTATTCAGTTATACATGGTTCTGCTCAATTGTTCATGGTTTCACCATTGGCGCATAGAATGTCAACAGATTCCACATCCAGGCAGGTGTGTTCTGCCAATTTCTTCACGATGAGGCCAGCAACATCTACTCATTGGCGAAATCCATCTCAAACCAGGAGGCACTGTGCAAGCAGTGAACTACTTCCATACCACATTTACAGACCAACAGCTGGTGGTGGCGCTGCGGTCTACTCATTGTCTATGGTTCTACTCAATCATCCATTTCACCATTGGTGCATGGAATGTCAACAGTTTCCACTCCCAGGCTGATGTGTTCTGCCAATTCCATTGTAATGAGGCCAGCACATCTTTTCATTAGCAAATGATGACTTTGTCGCTATAGGATGCAGCTGCCAGACCTGACCACACTAGAGACGATGGGTACTGCAGTTCACTCTTCAGCTGAATTAGTCATATCCTTCGAGACCTATCGACTGCCTAGGAAGAAGCAGATTTCGACATCCTCCTGTCAACGCTTGGTAAACTCTTCATTGGTGGTGACTTTAATGCTAAGCATGCCAGGTGTAATTTGCAGGCCAGCAACAATAGTGACCAATGGATCGATCATCCTGGGCTGTACAATCCCACCATCTACCAAAGTCAAGCTCTGACTGATGTATTGGACATAACCATCGTCAAAGGGTCAGCAAGTTTACTTACACTTCAGCATGCTGTTGTGTGTTATTGTCCGACCACTTTCTGGTGCTCCTCAAACTCGACATCAATAGCACGCCTAGCAGCCACTGCTCACTCCGCAGCATCGACAGGGAGCATCTCAAGACCCAGGTGCTTGTTGCCCCAGGACTGTGCTAGATACAACCATTGTTGCTGTCAATGAGGCGCTAGACCTGCTCATGCAAATGGTGCTGAGAGCAATGGATGCCCACTCTTGGTTGTCTGTCGTTTCTGTTGGACTTTTCATGGCTGTTGCTCCCTCACATACTGGAGACCATCACACAGGATAACTTGCTTTTCCACCAATGGCAGGTAAACCATCATTCGGCAAAGAGGCACCTACTCAACTGGCTGTGTCATGACACCCGGGCTGCAGTGAAAGAGCAACACAACTGTGACTGGAGGGGCCAACTTTGTCACACTTAATACTGAAGATGGCAGCTCCTGAAGACGCACATGGAGGTTCCTTCGTCGATGCAATGGAGCCTGGCCCTGCAGGCTGGCTGAGACATTGTTAGTAAGCCAGATGCAAAGACCATTGCCTTGGCTGACACCTTTGCAGACAACTTTATGCCGATGATGGATCTAGTCGATTATGAGCACATCTGCCTGGTGGAGGAGCAGCTGCCCTGGTTCTTGATGGCAACAGATGTTGACTACAAGATCGAGTCCGTCACAGAGGATGAGGTGCGCCACAACACTTCTTAAATGAGGAGATAATTCAGAGGCTTCCTTTACCAGGATGCAGGTTGGCAGGCAGCTTTTCTAGGAGCTCTTTGCGGTGTGGGGGAGTAGCCATGTACGTGAAAAACGGTATCCCATTTGAGTCAATTGATGTTTCAAAGTACTGCACTGAAAAGGTGTTTGAATGTTGTGCAGGTGTGGTTAAATTTAGTAGAGTTAAACTTCTAACTGTTGTTATTTATAGATCCCCAGACTCCGATTTCACAACATTTTTGCTAAAGCTAGAGGAGGTTCTTGGTTCACTTTGTAGGAAATACAAAAAGTTAATTATATGTGGTGACTTAAATATTAATTGTATAAGTGATTGTGCAAGGAAAAGGATGCTGGTAGACCTCCTTAATTCATATAATCTTATGCAAACCGTATTCTTTCAAACGAGAGTGCAAGGGAACAGTATAACAACCACAGACAACATTTTTGTTCATTCTTCATTACTAGAAGGGCATTCTGTTAGCAAAAAAGTGAATGGCCTTTCAGGTCATGATGCACAAGTTTTAACTCTAAAAGATTTTTGTGCTGCAACTCATGTTAAATATAGTTATCAACTTTTTAGGAAAGCTGATCCAGTTGCTGTAGAGACCTTTGTAAACCTTATCACGGAATAAGAGTTGCAAGATGTTTATAGTGCTGATACAGTAGACGATAAATATAATGCTTTCCTCAAGACTTTTCTCGTGCTCTTTGAAAGTTGTTTTCCGTTAGAACGTTCAAAACAGGGTACTAGCACAAACAGGCAGCCTGGGTGGCTGACTAGAGGGATAAGAATATCCTGTAGAACAAAGTGGCAATTATATCAAAACGTTAGAAACAGTCAAAATCTAAATGCAGCAGCCCATTACAAATAGTACTGTAAGGTGCTTAAAAAAGTTATTAGGAAGGCAAAACGTATGTGGTATGCAGATAGAATAGCTAAGTCTCAGGATAAAATTAAAACCATATGGTCAGTCGTAAAGGAAGTGTCTGGTCTGCAGAGACAGGTCGAGGATATAGAATCAGTGCGTAGTGGGAATGTCCGTGTTACTGGTAAGTCGCATATATGTACAGTATTTAATAATCACTTTCTGAATATAGCAGGTGAACGAAATAGAAACCTGGTCCCAACAGGGAATCATATTGCGCTCGTAGAAAAAAGTGTTCCGAGACTGTTACCTGAAATGCTCCTCCATGATACTGACAAGAGGGAGATTGAGTTAATAATTAAATCACTAAAGTCCAAGAACTCTCATGGATATGACGGGGTATCTATCAGAATACTGAAGTATTGTTATATGTATGTTAGCCCAGTACTTAGCCATATCTGTAACTTTTCCTTTAGGAGTGGTCGGTTTCCTGACCGATTAAAGTACTCGGTAGTGAAGCCACTTTATAAAAAGGGAGACAGGGATAATGTTAACAATTATAGGCCTATTTCTATGCCATCGGTGTTTGCTAAAGTTATCGTAAAGGTTGTATATACAAGGTTACTGGAGCATTAAAATTCACATAATTTGCTGTCAAATGTACAGTTTGCTTTTAGAAGTGGTTTAACAACTGAAAATGCTATATTCTCTTTTCTCTGTGAGGTTTTGGACGGATTAAATAAAAGGTTGCGAACGCTAGGTGTTTTCCTTGATTTAACGAAGGCTTTTGACTGTGTTGACCACAAAATATTACTGCAGAAGTTGGACCATTATGAAGTAAGGGGAGTAGCTTACAATTGGTTCGCCTCTTACTTTAAGAACAGAAAGCAGAAGGTAATTCTCCGCAATATTGAGAGTGGTAGTGGTGTTCAGTCCCAATGGGGCACTGTTAAGTGGGGCATTCCCCAAGGGTCGGTGCTGGGGCCACTGCTGTTTCTTATATATATAAATGATATGCCTTCTAGTATTACAGGTGATTCAAAAATATTTCTGTTTGGTGATGACATCAGCTTGGTAGTGAAGGATCTTGTGTGTAATATTGAAACGTTATCAAATAATGTAGTCCATGAAATAAGTTCGTGGCTTGTGGAAAATAATTTGATGCTAAATCACAGTAAGACTCAGTTTCTACAGTTTCTAACTCACAATTCAACAATAACTGATATTTTGATCAGACAGAATGGGCATATTATAAACGAGACGGAACAGTTCAAGTTCCTAGGCGTTCGGATAGATAGTAAGCTGTTGTGGAAAGCCCATGTTCAGGATCTTGTTCAGAAACTAAATGCTGCTTTATTTACCATTAGAACAGTACCTGAAATAAGTGACAGTTCAACACGAAAAGTAGTCTACTTCGCATATTTTCATACGCTTATGTTATATGGTATTATTTTTTGGGGTAATTCTTCTGATTCAAAAAGGGTATTTTTGGCTCAAAAGCTGGCTGTTCGAGCTATATGTGGTGTAAGTTCGAGAATCTCTTGTCGACCCCTATTCAATAGTCTGGTAATTCTGACATTGCCCTCACAGTATATATTTTCTTTAATGTCCTTTGTTGTTAGCAATATTAGCTTATTCCCTAGAGTTAGCAGCTTTCACTCAGTTAATACTAGGCAGAAATCAGAACTGCGTGAGGAATGCACTTCCTTGACTCTTGTGCAGAAAGGAGTGCACTATTCTGCTGCATCCATTTTCAATAAGCTAGCACAAGAACTCAAAACTCTTAGCAGTAGCCCAAACGCTTTTAAGTCTAAACTGAAGAGTTTCCTCATGGCTCACTCCTTCTATTCTGTCGAGGATCTCCTGGAAGAGCTGAAAAATTAAGCAAATTCCAGTGTTACATTGTTGATTTTCTTTATTTAAACTTACGAATTGTCGCCTGAATACGTTTCTTGTATTTCATTTTATCTGTTTCTACTATCGTGTTATAATTTCATGTATTGACTCGTTCCATGACCATGGAGACTCCTCCTTAATTTGGTCCCACGGAACAATAAATAAATAAATAAATAATAAATAAATACCTTCCAGCAATGCTCATGGATATCTTCAGGGAGTCTGAGCTCATGTGACATGGTAGCCTCACACACAAACTTTTCCTGTACGGGGTCTCGACAACACATGGCCACCAGCTCCGCTCCTACCTTGCCAGGAGGACGTTTCACTTCCTTGCGATGGTGGGATGTCTAAGGCGTTACAATACATGTTGGGGGGTCGCAGGGGTCGGTGCTCGGGCTCCTGCTGTACTCCTAGGACAGGACATGGCTAGCATCTCCAATGTGGCACACGTCCAGCTGTCACTCTCCAGGTACGACACGCTATTCATCCGAAGCATCAATGCAGAGATTCGTCTGCAGCTCACCTGTGATGCTCTTGGCTCGTGGCCGACAAAGTGACCCCTCAAATTTAACGCCTCCAAGAGTCAGGTGCTTGTGTTCACCAGATGAGCGCTGCCTCCTGCCTTGGCTCCTGTTACCATCTCTAGAGGCTCCATCCCATGGTCTAGAATGGCCACATACCGGTAGGTGACACTGGACAGCCGTTTAAATGGCAGCCTCTCACCAGGGACATCAGGAACAAGGGGTTGTGATACCTTACAGTCCCTTCTTAATCTGGTGTCGACACTGATTCCACAATGTGGCATCACTCTTCACCTGGCGCTGGTCCTATCATGCTGGAGTACACAGCTGTAATGCTGGGCAACGCCACTACAACAAACATCGAATGAGTCCAGATTGTGCAGGATTACGGCCTGCAGCTCAACTTGCTTCTCGCGAACATCTCCCCACACACCAACTCCATGAAGGCACCGGCATCTCACTCCTGAAAGCCCGTTTCCGTCAGGCTGCTCGCCTTTTTTATGAGAAAGCCCAGCAACCTGAGGTCCTCAGCAGGTGTATAGATCATCGGGTGCCTCTTTGGAAGGCCTCACAATGGACGGGATAAGTCAGAAGATCGACCCCGCTCCACACCATCTCTAGTTTCGGCTCTTTTGGAAGAGTGAGCTGCCCTTCCTCATATAATTCATTGAAAGAGTCTCCAGCAGAGGACAAGCCGTCATAGAGGCAAAGGGTGGATACGCTCCATATTAATTTCCTCTATTAGGTGTCCAGATAGTTTTGATCAGAGAGCCTATAGCGCATTTGAATCACATGTAACCTTCTTGGAATTGCAACTTCCACAAACGTACAGATGTTTATAAAGAGCAAACTGATGTTTTCAACACATTGTCTCACCACCGTAAAATCCGAAGTACAGAAACTACTGCTCAATGTATGCGTCGTCATACAGGAGAAAGGCGGTGGTGACGTACTATGTGTCCTGGGCGGCCCAGTGATAAAAGCAGCTGGTCAGGTCACTCTGTATGCAGGACACTTGCTATTGTTGTTCTCAGGCGGAACACGCGTCAAGCGACTGCTTGGAGATAAGATAGACGGACCTGTCCTTAGGAGGACGCCAGTCTAGTCGCCGAGGCATCAGACTTCCGTTCGTTTCCAACCGCACAATCCAGAAAGAAATATTTCTGCTACCATCCCCCTTAGATTTCTCAGTTTTTCCGCTCTGAATTACTGGTTTCCAAATGAAATGATGGCACACAGTACATTAGGTAACAGAAAAATTGTTCTCTTGAGCAATACCAGTGCTTCCCACCCTGTCACGAAACCTACCATTTAAAGTATACGATTATATCTAATTTTCTACTTATGAGATGGATAAGAGATTTGTACCATTGATTAATAACATGTATTCTTTCTGAACATTCAAAAATTGCCTTCCTAAATTCCTTGTCTCATAAACAGTGTGACACCCATTGACAGGAGTTGGACAAAAATATGACAAGACTGCGAGAACCTCATGCGAAACCATAGATGCAGGTTGCACTGTTGGATTTTCCCCTTGACGACACCAGTGGGATGTCCTCAACACCGTGCAAGTGTCAGTCGTTCTAACGCGGGCAAATTGTTGCTGCTCGTATGGTAGGTGCTTCCGTAACCAAGGAAGCCAAACTGCTTGTGTTTCAAGAGGCACAGTATCGAATATTTATATGGCATACTGGGAAAGCGGAAAAACATCATGCGCTAAGTTACAACGTGGAAAAAATCATATGTTGAATTATTGTAATAGACGTTCATTGAAGAGAATTCTGGAGAAAGTAAGAGGACGGCAGCTGCAAAATCATTGCAGAACTGAATGTCGCACTCGGGAACTCTTTTAGCACCAAACCAATACGAAGGGATCAGCATAACTTGGGAATTGCAGGGCGAGATGGAATTCTGAAACCACTCGTCAGTGATACAAATGTCCGCAACAGGAGAACGTGGTGCCGAAACCTTAAAACCTTGGCTATGGAGCAATGGAAGAAAGTCATTTCGTCGGATGAATCTTATTTCACACTGTTTCCAACTTCTGGCCGAATTTACGTACCAAGAGTGACACATAGTGGAGTTTCGGTGATGAATTGGGCAGCCTTGTCGTGGTATTCCATGCCCCCACCCACAGTTATTGTGCAAGGTTCCACTAGTGCCAAGGATTATGTGATCGTTCTGGCTGATCAGATCCATCCCATAGTACAGTATTTGTGCAAAGGCGACAGTATCCCAGTCCACTCAGCTCGTCCCCCCCCCCCCCTCCCGCACTAGGTTTGTTAGCACAAGGATGAGTAATCCTCCCTGGCCACCAGCTCTCAATATTACTGAGCCTTTGTGCTTTGGTTTGGACAGGAGGGAACTTGATCACTATCCACCTCCATCATTGTTACCTGACCTTACCACTATTTTGCGGCAAGAATGGTGTAACATTTCCTTGAAAACCGCGCAGGATCTGTATCAGTCCGTTCCGCGACGACTGGAAGCTATTTTAAATGCCAGCAGTTCCTTTACACTACCATGGTAATGTGTTGCGTTTGCCGGCCGCGGTGGTCTCGCGGTTCTAGGCGCGCAGTCCGGAACCGCGCGACTGCTACGGTCGCAGGTTCGAATCCTGCCTCGGGCATGGATGTGTGTGATGTCCTTGGGTTAGTTAGGTTTAAGTCGTTCTAAGTTCTAGGGGACTGATGACCACAGCTGTTAAGTCTCATAGTGCTCAGAGCCATTTGAACCATTTGTGTTGCGTTTGTGCGGTTTCCATATTTTTATTCAACCCTTGTTAGCATGTAGACGTCAGGTGAAGCTCAGTTGAAACTGGGTGTATAGCCTTTTCATGTTGTAAAATAACTGTCACTGTATGAATAAACACACACATAACAGGCCACAGTTGCAGACTGCAACTAGCAGTGACCTTCCTCTAGGTCTACCAATGAAGAAGGTATTTCTTCAGCAGTAGATCCTGAGAAATACAGTACAGCAGTTACAGAAAGATCAGTTTTAATCATTCAGTGACATTTTACATGACGTGGCTGAACATCCATAAGACCTTTGTGCTAGTTTTAAGTCCGCATCTTGAAACAGTTTAGTAATATTTTAGTTGTTTGTAGTCTACTGTTATTTTTTAAGAAAGTTGATTTGATTTTAACGTCCAGTAAATTACGTGGTCATCGAAAACGAAGTGTCAATTATAAACCAATGAATACAAGGAGGGAAACAGATCAAGGGAACCATCGTAGCATTATACTTAAGCTATTTAGGCAAACATGGAAATCGTATGTCTGGATGGCCAAAAGGGAATTTGACTCCCTCCATCACAGAATTAGAGATCAGTTTCTTTAATTACAGCACCAACTTGTTCAATTGGCAATTCTTAATTTCGCTGTGAAGCAACAGGGGAGGAGAAGAAAGGGACCATCGGTCGCTTTGTTGGTTGTCACGAAATAAAGCAACTGTTTTGTAGTGTAAGCAGTGTCAACTTTTAAGTGGAAAACTTTCGATGATTTCGAAGCCATATTAAACTGCCGGCAATTATTAACGCAACACTAGGAAGAATAGCAATTTTACTCACTGGGGGCATACAGTATAGTAAGAAGAATACATGATCAAATGTACAGACTTTGGATGTCTGCACGGTGCGAAATTTAGGACCCCTGGCAGAAGTTGTGGCTATATCTCAGCTGCGTATTGAATCGAATTCATCATTCATCATTCGTAAGGCACAAACATGCAGCACATTTATAATATTAATGAATGCCATTGCTTAGACAAAAATAAATCGATTAAATGTTTATATTTAGTTTTCTAATCCTTTTCACCGTTGCAGCATTGGCATTCACATAATCATTCCACGTGCCCTTATAGCATCGTAGGACGCTCTACTCTCTTATACGTCTGATAGATTATGACAGTGCACTATAGTCACATCTCGGAACCTCCACAGTACCCCATTTATAGAGTGAGTCAGAGCATCGACCACGTCCAGTGCGGGTTCTAGTTAATTTGACGGACAGCTTCCTGTCAAGTTAGAAACCCACAGTACCACAGTCATATTTCTCTAACCATTCCCGTTCTTGGTATTTTCTGATGTGTTGGCAGTTCTTGTTCCAGAGATTTCTTACTCTGATGTTACTTGTAGATAGCTGTTTAATATACAGTAGCGGTGGGTGTCTCGGACGAAGTCTATTTCTTCGTAAGACAGGTGTGTATTGATGAATGGGTAGTTCCTTATTCTCTTGTAGATTGTGGTAATCTCTAATCAGGGTCTCAATTCTACGAATCTGTGGTACATCTTCAGCCATCTAAAAGAAATTTAACTGTCAGGAGGTCTTTTCTTAAAGTTTTTGCTGGAGAGTAGCCTTATATAGAAGTGAAATGTGCAGGACAAAGGACAAAGACAAGAACAGAACAGAAGATTTTGAGACGCAATGACACAGAAGTATGCTGAATATTAGCTGGGTATATCGAGTGTGATTCTGACGGAGTAACTTGACAGGCCTCTGAAAGACCTAAGTCTAAACAAGGCCCCTGTAGTAGATGACGTACTCACAGAACTACTGATATTCTTTGGGAGACTCAGCCATAACAAGACTATTTCACTTGTGAGCAAAGTGTATGAAAGGAGAAATACTCGCAGACTTGAAGAAGAACATAATAATTCCAAATCAAAAGAAAGCAGGTGCTGACAGTTGTGAATATTACCGACCTATCACTTTAATAAGTCATGACTGCAAAAGACTGACACTAATTATTTATAGAATAATGGAAAAAATGGAAGAAATTGTAATGTTACTCATGTTTAGGCGAGCTGATTGTCCGCCCAGTGTTGGTTCGAGGTGGAATGAATTTGTTGTATGGCTGAACGCTAGCGCCCCCAGGTCTCAGGTTGCGCTGCGGTGCTTCCGGCTTCTGGCTATGTGATGATGAGAGCGAGTCCAGGTACAAAGACTAGCAGAAAATGACTGGATGTGGGTAAATTCCAGTACAGGGAGTTTTCGCGACAGACAGTCGCTTAGGAGGTCAACGAGCCTGCAAGAAATGGCGGAGTGTCAGGCAATCTTCAAGTTCGCTAAGTTACAACTCTCTGAACTTCGACAATAAATCACAGTTACATATAAAATCGAATCTGAATATATCTGCGATCTGAGGAAAATACCCGCATAAGATTAGCCGAGCGGCCTGAAGCGCTGCAGTCAGGGAATGTGCGGCTGGTCCCCGCGGAGGTTCGAGTCCTCCCTCGAGCATGGGTGTGTGTGTTTGTCCTTAGGATAATTTACTTAAGTCCCATAAGATTTCACACACATTTTTTTCAGAAAATAAAGCGTATTCAATGACATAATAACATATCAATATCTTTAAAACCATGTAAGTTTATATTTCACTTTTACACAATAAAGCTCTGAATTAACAACTTTTAAAGGCTTCGTGCGATTTCAACAAACAGTATCTCAGATGATAGCATTGTACTACAGCTATCATCACTGAAAGCTATGTATCTGTATCTATTTTATTTGTTGATTTATTACATCCTTTATATCTTATTTATGAAAATCTTTGTCAGAACATCGTATTCTCCACATTTACACAGCTAATGAATACAATATGAATACCTCATATATTGTCATACTTGTGCAGTTATTTAACTAAAAGTTTCATATTTTGTCAATAACTTTATTTAAATGTTGACTGCAAGTGCTATTAAAAACCTGTGCTCGTTTAAAAGCGATCAATCGCATGTGTTAGCAGACACCACGAGTGAAAAGAGAACCAAAAGACACATCTGTTAACAAGTCATAAATATTGTTTAAATAACATTTAGTGATAATTTGTAGTTATTTACCACGAGCGCACTTGCGCCGGAATATTGGCTTATTTATTTATGAATCCATTATTACTTACACTTACTGTAAATGATCTGAATGTAACCAGATGTGTGTAACATTTCTTTTAATGAAATATTGTTACACTATGTTAGTTTAGTGTGGGAAACTGGTCAAAATGAGTCAAATCAAGCCTGTAGCTTGTAAGAGCGATGTATTTTTGCTAAGGACTGCCTTCAGCCAATGTAAAAGCAGGCAGTAGTGGAACACTATCGGCGTCAAGTGGAGACTGGGACTTTCCGAGTGAAGAGCTCAAGGGAGCAATTCTAGACACTTGGTGTCGAGTGCTGGAAGAACACAGATCTGTCTATGGTAACGTGTGTGATTCCGTCTTATAAATGATTGATTCTGGGTGGTGAATGGCCGCTACCATACTTTAACTTCTAAAGAGACTTCATATTTCGAGAGATCTAACTGTACTCCAGAGTAGGACTCCATTCCCGCTTGATTTACAGAACTGAGAATACACAGGGTATGAGTCACTATTCTTTGCAATTCGCGTGTTAATCGTGAATCATCATGTTGAACTCTGAATAGTTTTGAGCTGGAGAATATTTAGCTTATTTTTTACTGACGAGATGGATTTAGTTTTCGCGAGTCTTTGATGACTATTTAGGGACTTTGGTACTATTATTGTAACGCTCTCAATGCAGCTTTACTGCATTTGACAAAGATATCTTCTGTCTGTATTTTAACTCAATATCGTAGGACCACTTTCCATTTATTTTAGATGTCATTTCTTGAATGAACAGTATTCCACGTAACTCTCTGTCGTCTATGAGCCTTGGCGGATCGGTTTGCTAATCTAACTAACTCTGACACCGGTATCGATAGTCACTTCCCTTGTGACTTATCTTTGGTTTTCCTGGTTAAGGTGTGGAGGCGGCAGTGAGCTGTGAACGGCACGTGACGGGATGAGGAGTGCTGGAGCAGCAGTGCCTGGCGGCGGGGTGTGGTTGCGCCGATTTGGGGTAGACAACGCATGTACCCAGCCGGATCGCCGAGCTACTTGTCGAATGTTGGGCAGCCGCTAAAGAAGGTGACGAAGGTCGTGCTCTGGAGCTCTGGTGACGAGAGCCGCCTTCTTTTATTTGAAGTGGAGTTAAAAGGATAATTCGCGGTGGGGAGAGTGCACCGTAACATAGTGCCTATGGACATTCTGGCCCTGTCGTTTTATTGTTTAAAGGAAAACTGGCGCAATATTATTGTGTTTTGTTCAGTGAATAATGTGTATTTTTTTGTTCTGCAGTGTGCCTTGACTAGAGAGTGGCCAGTGGTTCTTAGTGCGTCTTCTTGGAAGCCACGTGATCCTGTTAATCGGTAAACCGCTTGTGTGCACCCGCTTGGGGTGCGATGTTATGAACTGAAGTGGTAACACCAGTGACTGGCACTGTACTCGGTGGCAATGTCATGCTGCTGTATCAGGTACCTACGTTGATGTGTCTTAGTCATAACTGAATTAAGCAGGGCTACTACTGAGTGAAATTTTCTGCTTTGCTTAAGCTCGCCTTAGCTAGTGTTTCTTAAGGCGTTTTAGCGTAGTTATTCGTGCCTCAGGGGGTTTATCTACAAATGTTTTGTTGTCAGTTACATGTACTCGCTTATCCAGAGCGGTATGTACAGGGTGTTTCAAAAATGACCGGTATATTTGAAACGACAATAAAAACTAAACGAGTAGCGATAGAAATACACCGTTTGTTGCAATATGCTTGGGACAACAGTACATTTTCAGGCGGACAAACTTTCGAAATTACAGTAGTTACAATTTTCAACAACAGATGGCGCTGCAAGTGATGTGAAAGATATAGACGACAACGCAGTCTGTGGGTGCACCATTCTGTACGTCGTCTTTCTGCTGTAAGCGTGTGCTGTTCACAACGTGCAAGTGTGCTGTGGACAACATGGTTTATTCCTTAGAACAGAGGATTTTTCTGGTGTTGGAATTCCACAGCCTAGAACACAGTGTTGTTGCAACAAGACGAAGTTTTCAACGGAGGTTTAATGTAACCAAAGGACCGAAAAGCGATACAATAAAGGATCTGTTTGAAAAATTTCAACGGACTGGGAACGTGACGGATGAACGTGCTGGAAAGGTAGGGCGACCGCGTACGGCAACCACAGAGGGCAACGCGCAGCTAGTGCAGCAGGTGATCCAACAGCGGCCTCGGGTTTCCGTTCGCCGTGTTGCAGCTGCGGTCCAAATGACGCCAACGTCCACGTATCGTCTCATGCGCCAGAGTTTACACCTCTATCCATACAAAATTCAAACGCGGCAACCCCTCAGCGCCGCTACCATTGCTGCACGAGAGACATTCGCTAACGATATAGTGCACAGGATTGATGACGGCGATATGCATGTGGGCAGCATTTGGTTTACTGACGAAGCTTATTTTTACCTGGACGGCTTCGTCAATAAACAGAACTGGCGCATATGGGGAACCGAAAAGCCCCATGTTGCAGTCCCATCGTCCCTGCATCCTCAAAAAGTCCTGGTCTGGGCCGCCATTTCTTCCAAAGGAATCATTGGCCCATTTTTCAGATCAGAAACGATTACTGCATCACGCTATCTGGACATTCTTCGTGAATTTGTGGCGGTACAAACTGCCTTAGACGACACTGCGAACACCTCGTGGTTTATGCAAGATGGTGCCCGGCAACATCGCACGGCCGACGTCTTTAATTTCCTGAATGAATATTTCGATGATCGTGTGATTGCTTTGGGCTATCCGAAACATACAGGAGGCGGCGTGGATTGGCCTCCCTATTCGCCAGACATGAACCCCTGTGACTTCTTTCTGTGGGGACACTTGAAAGACCAGGTGTACCGCCAGAATCCAGAAACAATTGAACAGCTGAAGCAGTACATCTCATCTGCATGTGAAGCCATTCCGCCAGACACGTTGTCAAAGGTTTCGGGTAATTTCATTCAGAGACTACGCCATATTATTGCTACGCATGGTGGATATGTGGAAAATATCGTACTATAGAGTTTCCCAGACCGCAGCGCCATCTGTTGTTGAAAATTGTAACTACTGTAATTTCGAAAGTTTGTCTGCCTGAAAATGTACTGTTGTCCCAAGCATATTGCAACAAACGGTGTATTTCTATCGCTGCTCGTTTAGTTTTTATTGCCGTTTCAAATATACCGGTCATTTTTGAAACACCCTGTATTTACTGTGTATGACAAAATCCATTCTAATTATCTCTGTCAATCTTAGCGAGTTTCCCTGATCTGATTAAAAGCCTTGTGATGGCGTATTAATATGTATATAAGTTTATTTAAGTTTGTCTTTAACTATTTGTTTTATCTAAGGTTACGAGTCGTATTTATCTTGCTAAAGCGAGTCTCATCATTTGTTAGTGTATATTCTGTTATTGTTTGAGGGTGCTGCCTTGCGTGTGATTTCTGTTCACAATTGCCTGCGAAACACGAGAGTCTACCTTGGTGTTTGCAGCCGTGACTTCTGGGCCGCGACTTTGGCGGCATCCTGCCCAACGCCCGAGGTCTAAGTTATACCCGCGGGAGCGCTTTGCCGCGTCGCTTGTCATACCCAGCAAAAGTTGAGTAGTTATCTTGTTCCTTGGAGCTATCTATGGGTTGAGCGACTGCCGTCAGGGTTGTAGGCTGTGGAGTTTAGCGGGATTAACTCGTGAACTCTTGTAAATTGAATTGTTCATAAACTCAGATGCTTTGTGTTCATTGAATACTGTTTCCTTTGCTTATATTGGTAAGTCTCAGTAGTTTGTCACTTTATATGTCACTATAATTCTGATGGTTTTCATTTTGTTATTAATCTGCCATTTAATTGATCAGTATGTTTTTCTTAAATAAATGTTAATTTGGTGAAAACGACGAACTATCTGATTGGTCTCCCTTCCATGTGTTGGTGTTTGATCCTTTCCTATCCTGAACCTGTTGCCTGGGTTTCAGTCTACATTAGTTACAGCCGTTAGAATAGAACTTCTTTTATTAAATTATTCGTTTATCTTGAGTAACCGCAGGTTACTGGAAGAGCAACTCAGCAGTAGTAACCGTTAGGTACCGTCGCAAAACCGACCTCGGGCAAAATCAGTTTGGGCTTCGGAGAAATGTTAGAACACACAAGGCAATAATGTGCCTACAACTTACCTTAGAAGACAGATTAAAGAAAGACAACCCTACGTTTATAGCATCTGCGGATTTGGAGAATGCTTTTCATAACAGTGACTGGAACACCTTCTACAAAAGCAGGTGTCAGTCATAAAGGCACGAAAGGGAAGCAGTGGTTGAGAAGGGGATGAGACAGTGTTTAAGCCTAACTCCGATGTTATTCAATCTCTATAGTCTCTAAACGAGATTTGTGACATAAATATATGTAGGGGATATACGAAATTGTCTCTGACAAGAATTTAGAACTAATACTTCGTCCATAAAAGTTGGCATATTGAGGGCTCCAACTGTTGACAGATCTAAATAAAACAGTTTACTGTGTCAGTCATTTGATTATTTTCTCATTACGTATTTCAATGGTTCGTACCATCTTCTTCGGGTGAAGAATCTAACAACACAGTTCTGCACCCGAAGAGATGGTATGTACCATCGAAACGCGTAACCAGAAAATAAACAAGTGACTGACAGACACAGTAAACTGTTTTTTATAGCAATTTAGAACTTTTACATTCATAATCTGATGATCGGCGAGGTACATTGCCACTGTCCTTGGAGAGTGCATACTTCTCCAGACGAGTTTTTCGCTTTTAAGCGGTCTTCAGAGAGTCAGGATAACGCGAAAAATAGAATTAACGTTCAGTCAGAATAATATGCAACTAACTGTAGTTTCCTTCTCCTTTCATATTGTTGTTTTTACCACGTCTATTACTCGCAGTCGACTGTCGCTCGTCCGCCGCTCGTGGTTTCGCGGTAGCGTTCTCGCTTCCCGAGCACGGGGTCCCGGGTTCGATTCCCGGCGGGGTCAGGGATTTTCCCCTGCCTCGAGATGACTGGGTGTTTGTGTTGTTCTCATCATTTCATCATCATCCAGGAAAGTGGCGAAATTGGACTGAGCAAAGATTGGGTAATTGTACGGGCGCTGATAACCACGCAGTTGAGCGCCCCACAAACCAAACATCATCATCATCAGTCGACTGTCGCTTCGTAGTTTTCTTGTCTGTTAGATCCCGAAAGAAGAACTTGCTTAGTACTTGTTTCTCCTATTTAGCTGACTACACATCCCACGTACTTCAATTTCATTTTTGATTACAGTCATAGTTACACCTGTTCCCTGACCCGTTTATTTGTTTTCTTCTCTCTCCCAATAATTTTCAACATATATCTTCCCTTTCCTCGTTAAGCATCCTTAAATTCTTCAATAGTTTTCACCTTTCATAAGAGCAAGCTGGTGAAATACTTAACGCCACCTTTATATTTCCGGCTCATTGAAATCTATGTCTAGAAAATCGAATTCACTTTATGAAGAAGGTCAAGAAATTTTTACTCTGATAGGGAGATGGGGAGGCTTGCGTGTCTCGGCGATACAGATAGCCGTACCGTAGGTGCAACCACAACGGAGGGGTATCTGTTGAGAGGCCAGACAAACGTGTGGTTCCTGAAGAGGGGCAGCAGCCTTTTCAGTAGTTGCAGGGGCAACAGTCTGGAAGATTGACTGATCTGGCCTTGTAACACTAACCAAAACGGCCTTTCCGTGCTGGTACTGCGAACGGCTGAAAGCAAGGCGAAATTACAGCCGTAATTTTTCCCGATGGCATGCAGCTTTACTGTATGGTTAATTGGTGATGGCGTCCTCTTGGGTAAAATATTACGGAGGTAAAACAGTCCCCCATTCGGATCTCCGGGCGGGGACTACTCAAGACGACGTTGTTATCAGGAGAAAGAAAACTGGCGTTCTACGGATCGGAGCGTGGAATGTCAGATCCCTTAATCGGGCAGGTAGGTTAGAAAATTTAAAAAGGGAAATGGATAGGTTAAAGTTAGATATAGTGGGAATTAGTAAAGTTCGGTGGCAGGAGGAACAAGACTTTTGCTCAGGTGAATACAGGGTTATAAATACAAAATCAAATAGGGGTTATGCAGGAGTAGGTTTAATAATGAATAAAAAAAATAGGAGTGCGGGTAGCTACTACAAACAGCATAGTAAATGCATTATTGTGGCCAAGATAGATACGAAGCCCATTCCTACTACAGTAGTACAAGTTTATATGCCAACTAGCTCTGCAGGTGATGAAGATATCGATGAAATATATGATGAGATAAAAGAAATTATTCAGGTAGTGAAGGGAGACGAAAATTTAATGGTCATGGGTGACTGGAATTCGAGTGTAGGAAAAGGGAGAGAAGGAAACATAGTAGGTGAATATGGATTGGGGCTAAGAAATGAAAGAGGAAGCCGTCTGGTAGAGTTTTCCACAGAGCATAACTTAATCATAGCTAACACTTGGTTCAAGAATCATGAAAGAAGGTTGTATACATGGAAGAATCCTGGAGATACTAGAAGATATCAGATAGATTATATAATGGTAAGACAGAGATTTAGGAACCAGGTTTTAAATTGTAAGACATTTCCAGGGGCAGATGTGTACTCTGACCACAATCTATTGGTTATGAACTGTAGATTAAAACTGAAGAACCTGCTAAAAGGTTAGAATTTAAGGAGATGGGACCTGGATAAACTGACTAACCCAGAGGTTGTACAGAGTTTCAGGGAGAGCATAAGGGAACAATTGACAAGAATGGGGGAAAGAAATACAGTAGAAGAAGAAGGGGTAGCTTTGAGGGGTGAAGTAGTGAAGGCAGCAGAGGATCAAGTAGGTAAAAAGACGAGGACTAGTAGAAATCCTTGGGTAACAGAAGAAATATTAAATTTAATTGACGAAAGGAGAAAATATAAACGAAGCAGGCAAAAATGAATACAAACGTCTCAAAAATTAGATCGACAGGAAGTGCAAAATGGCTAAGCAGGAATGGCTAGAGGACAAATGTAAGGATGTAGAGGATTATCTCACTAGGGGTAAGATAGATACTGCTGACAGGAAAATTAAAGAGACCTTTGCAGAAAAGAGAGCCACTTGTATGAATATCAAGAGCATAGATGGAAAAGCAGTTCTAAGCAAAGAAGGGAAATCAGAAAGGTAGAAGGAGTATATAGAGGGTCTATACAAGGGCGATGTACTTGAGGACAATATTATGGAAATGGAAGAGGATGTAGATGAAGATAAAATGGGAGATACCATACTGCGTGAAGAGTTTGACACAGCACTGAAAGACCTGAGTAGAAACAAGGCCCCGGGAGTAGACAACATTCCATTAGAACTACTGATAGCTTTGGGAGAGCCAGTCCTGACAAAACTCTACCATCTGGTGAGCAAGATGTATGAAACAGGCGAAATACCCTCAGACTTCAAGAAGAATATAATAATTCCAATCCCAAAGAATGCAGGTGCTGACAGATGTGAAAATTACCGAACTATCAGTTTAATAAGTCACGGCTGCAAAATACTAACGCGAATTCTTTACAGACGAATGGAAAAACTGGTAGAAGCCAACCTCGGGGATGATCAGTTTGTATTCCGTAGAAATGTTGAAACACATGAGGCAATACTGACCTTACGACTTATCTTAGAAGAAAGATTAAGGAAAGACAAACCTACGTTTCTAGCATTTGCAGACTTAGAGAAAGCTATTGACAATGTTGACTGGAATACTCTCTTTCAAATTCTAAAGGTGGCAGGGGTAAAATACAGGGAGCGAAAGGCTATTTACAATTTGTACAGAAACCAGATGGCAGTTATAAGAGTCGAGGGGCATGAAAGGGAAGCGGTGGTCGGGAAGGAAGTGACACAGGGTTGTAGCCTCTCCCTGATGTTATTCAATCTGTATACTGAGCAAGCAGTAAAGGAAACAAAAGAAAATTTCGGAGTAGGTATTAAAATCCATGGAGAAGAAATAAAAACTTTGAGGTTCGCCGATGACATTGTAATTCTGTCAGAGACAGCAAAGGACTTGCAAGAGCAGCTGAACGGAATGGACAGTGTATTGCAAGGAGACTATAAGATGAACATCAACAAAAGTAAAACGAGGATAATGGAATGTAGTCGAATTAAGTCGGGTGATGCTGAGGGAATTAGATTAGGAAATGAGACACTTAAAGTAGTAAAGGAGTTTTGCTATTTGTGGAGCAAAATAACTGATGATGGTCGAAGTAGAGAGGATATAAAATGAAGACTGGCAATGGCAAGGAAAGCGTTTTTGAAGAAGAGAAATTTGTTAACATCGAGTATAGATTTCAGTGTCAGGAAGTTGTTTCTGAAAGTATTTGTATGGAGTGAAGCCATGTATGGAAGTGAAACATGGACGATAAATAGTTTGGACAGGAAGAGGATGGAAGCTTTCGAAGTGAGGTGCTACAGAAGAATGCTGAAGATTAGATGGGTAGATCACATAACTAATGAGGGGGTATTGAATAGAATTGGGGAGAAGAGGAGTTTGTGGCATAACTTGACAAGAAGAAGGGACCAGTGGGTAGGACATGTTCTGAGGCACCAAGGGATCACAAATTTAGTTTTGGAGGGCAGCGTGGAGGGTAAAAATCGTAGAGGGAGACCAAGAGATGGATACACTAAGCAGATTCAGAAGGATGTAGGTTGCAGTAAGTACTGGGAGATGAAGAAGCTTGCACAGGATAGAGTAGCATGGAGAGCTGCATCAAACCAGTCTCAGAACGGAAGACCACAACAACAACATCTACTTCTTATTTTTTTCCAGTCCATCCTCTTCTTCAACTGCCATAAATATAACTCACTCTATGAATTCAGTGTTAACTATTGCAACTGACTTTTCATTGTATTGGTAATTCGTTGTATTTATTATAACTGATTTTCAGACGTAATAAAACAGAAATTCATGTTGTGAGGATGTATTTCATCAGTATGTTTTGCCAGTCCATCCCCCGTCTTCAAGTGCTTTAAATACAACCCACTCTATGAGTTCTGTGTTAATTATTAGAAATTACTTTCCAGTGCATTGATAATATTTTATTTTCGTCTTATAATAATAAATATAACAACACAGAAATTCATGTTTTGTAGATTTCGTATTTCATCAGTAGATGTCACAGTGACCAACAATACAGATAAAGTTGTATAATCATTTTAAAGTTTCTCTGTCATTTGTTGGTTGTTGAAGATTATGTGTACAAGAGGTAAACAAAATAACAGAATCAGGGAAGCGAAAGCCTTCGTACACATTCCATTACGACATCTTCCTTCTTTTTTTTTCATGCGTAATCCGTTGAAGGCATTCTCTAGAGCTTCCAACAATAGTTTCCTATATGTTCTGAGTACTTACATCCTCTGGAATCATACGCGTTTGATGACTCTTTTAACTGTTCGTCTTAAAAAATCAGTTATTTCCTGTTTATATGCACGCCCGTTTATTTTTCCCAGTAAACTTCATGTCACTTAGCGGAACTGAAACGCTTGTCGCAGAAATTACAACAGACGAAAAGACAAGATCTAGAGTTTAATTTCACGTCGACGTCGAGGAAATTGTGACACAGTATTATCACAGTTGGACTTCATAGTCACTCGGTCCAGTCAATGAGCGAGAAAGAGAAACTGAGGCTTGTGAGACCAAAATATCAGTCAGTCTGCATGAAGGGAAATAACCAGACCTATGTACATATGGTCTGTGCACAGCAGGGTAATGATGAACTTTAAACTACGGCACATCTTGTGTGGAACGTACTGACAAGCTGTTTGTCATCCCTAACCAATAAAGTGAGAGCAATGGTAAACTTGAAGTGCCCAGACAGGCGGTGCAGTACCACGTTGTGAGGGACAGTAATGTAGCTTGTACCAAAAACGTATAGGAGACAGTCTTTGTAATCGTAATAATGACACTTCTGATAGCGGAAGTGGCAGTAGTGGTATTAGGAGCAGTTGTTGATTATGTTCAGAAGTAGAAGTATCAATAATAATAGTGTTAGTTTCAACAGTAACAGCTCGTAATTCGTATGAAATATAATAACGTGCATAGTGGATCTTGATGGCGGTAGAAATGTCTGGCCTCATTTATGGAAGTACGAAGGGATACTAGGAATTAAAACTGAGACCAGATAGAAACTGTATACGGAGTTGTAAAACGATTGCGATTCTACCAACATTTGCATAGTAGTAGCAGAAGCGGAAAACAGCGGCACTTTGAAACACGAGACATACATATTTTATTACAACTGTAATTTATATTTCAACAGTACATTTTAGTCGTCTACGTAATCGACTAACAATAAAATGCAAAATAAAATTTCTTGAAGAAGTATATCGGCCGGTAACAGAGCGCAGTGGCTCAGTTGCTGTTTCATTGCATTAGAACTCCGCAATGTCACACTTTACGGTGCCGTAAACTGAGAGACATAAGGCTAAAGGTCGGTCTGTAGGGGGAAAGAGAAATACTTCCCAGTTTCATCACTGATCCATATTGTAAGCTAGTTTGTGAATTTGTAAGAACGTATTATCAAAGGAAAAACTCAATGGTAAATTCAAACTTTCCCCCGTTTGTAGGAGACTCCAACACAGATTACGATTACAGAGGAGTAACGTCTATGGAGTGAGCATAGCGTATGGCGCATGTCGCCAACAAACCGAAATAGTGACTTGGTGTACGTATAACGATTGTTTGTGTATATTTAAGTTAAGGCTGATACTTTGATATTACACTTACGTGGCTTGTTTTTACGTACACTGACACAAAAAATTGCAACACCAAAAAATAATTAATGGAGAGTAATGAAATTTCGGGAATATATTTGTCTAGGTAACTTATTTAAGTGATTACATTGCAAAATGACAGTTTAATGTAAGAGCAATATAAGCCATTGCAAATGTGAAATGCTGGTACATTAATAACCAGTGTAAATGCCAGAATGTTGAATGCAAACATGCATGCGTGCATGCATTGTATCGTACTGGTGCCGGATGTTAGTTTGTGGGATGGAGTTCCAGGTCTGTTGCACTTGGGCGGTCAGTACTGTTTGTGGATGACGCTGGAGTTGTCCTCCAGTGATGTCCCACATGTACTCGGTTGGAGACAGATCTGGTGATCGAGCAGGCCAATATAATACGTCGATACTACGTGGAGCATGTTAGGTTACAACAGTGGTATGTGGGCGAGCGTTATCCTGTTGGAAAACACGCCCTGGAATCATGTTCATGAACAGCTGCACAATAGGTCGACTCACCAGATTGACGTACAACTTTGCTGTCAGGGCCGTGGGATAACCACGAAAATGCTCCTTTTGTCATATGAAATTGCATTGAAGGCCATATGTTCAGGTGCAGGTTGGTTGCAGGCGCTCACCTGGCCTCCTTCTAACCAAGCCACGGCCGAAGCAGGACCGGATTTCGTCATAAAACACAACAGACCTCCCCCCTGCCCTCCAGTGAGCTCTAAGTTGACACCACTGAAGTCGAAAACTGTGACGGTTTGGGGTCAGTGGAACGCAAGTTATAGAGCGTCAGGCTTGGAGCTATACTTGACGTAACCGTTTTGTAACGGTTCATTGTGTCATTGTGGTGCCAACTGCTGCTCAGATTACTGCTACAAGTGCAGTACGATGTGCCAGAGCCATAAGCAGAACACGATGGTATCCCTCTCGGTAGAGCCAAGTGGCCGACCGGAGTCCGGTCTTCTTGTGACAATACGTTCTCGTGACCACCGCTGCCAGCAACCACGCACAATGGCTATATTCCTGCCAAGTCGTTCAAAACTTCAAACTCAGTGAGGTGACGATAATTGTGCCATTTATCTCCGTAAGGGCATCCTTGCCTAACATCAACTCATCATGTCCTATGTCAAGCTAACTCTCACGAGCGTGTCAGCGTGTATTCAAAGCAAACCTTATTTACATCCTCATCGTGGCGCTACTAGCACCGCTCTTACGCGACTGGTGCGACATTTGAATAGACATCATCTTTGAGATGTAGAAACACGCCTACCAACTTTAGTTTATGTCTCACAACTCCTTCTGGGCGTTGCGATTTTTTTCCATCAATAGCAGTAATAGTAATTGCTGCTACTATGGATGTAATTCGAAATACGTCGAAGGAGGAAAAGTCACTTTTCGTAGGTAAGTACCACAAAGGTTCCAGCACTCTTAGCAGTAAGACGCACTTTCTGTGTCGAAATAAGTGGAGCACAGACTAATAAAGAATTAATATGGTAGGGCTAATTTATGTGACTCTATAACCATATACACTGAGTGACGAAAACTTGTATCACCCTAAAAGGAAGCAGGAGACGAAATGAAACTTCACGGATTGAGAGGATATATGATATTATTTCAGTGATTACAAAATGAATGAAATTTACAAAGACCTCCCTGTGTGAGCCCACATATCGGTATGGCATTGCATTCCTTCTCGCCTGGATGCATGCTCTAATGCGGTTGGGAAGGGTGTCATAAAACCGTTGCTATGCCACAACTACTGTGAATGATGTTTCATATCTTGGATAGGAAGGTGGGTTTGGTCGTTCTGATCTGTAAGTGGGATTTATCTACAGCCACGTGCTTTCAAGGATTGGTCAGAGATGAGTGAAGTCACTCGTGTGGTCTAGGAGGGAGTTGACTGCCGAGCTATTCCCACACATGCTCTATTTGGGACAGATCTGTGGATCTTGTTGGCCACGGGAGTACCTCAGCTTCACTCTGACAGTTCATAGAGAAACGTGCCATGTGTGGATGAACAATGTTCTGTACAAACAGGGCACCACAATACTGTAGCATTAGAGGTAGCAAGTAAGGATGCAAGGAGTCCATACATATCGTTGAGATGTAAGAGTTCCCTCAACCACTGCCAGTCGTGATGGCTACCACCATCATGATGCCAGGAGTAACACCGCAGCGCTTCTCCAAAACATTGGAAGTATGGGACTTCTCTGTAAGCTGACACCATACTTACTGAGGGTGTTCATCTGGGGTAGCGTAGAGCTGTGATTCATCACTGATCGCACAGTGATGCTATTCATCAGCAGTCTTCATTTCCCATTACGACACCACACCAAATGAAGTCGTTTACGGTGTTGTGTTAACAACACTCTACACATGGGATTGTAATTTTCCCTAATTTCCTAATTTTGCTGCTGATAGTCTCTGACCAGTGTGCAGCATGACACAGAATGTTTCATGGACCCCTCTTCTTGTTCTCGGACGGCAGGCGCAGATTTGAAGGGACTGCGATACTTGGTGCACAATTTTGCGACCCTTCCTTTTGGTGATCAGATGTGTTTGACAAGAATCTTGCTGATGGGTGTACCTGTGCTCACAGCTTCCAAGCAGTTGAACATCGGTCCACTGTCACATCTGAATGCCCTATAAATCTAGATGTTGCATAATTCGACCAGCTGGCCGAAAGGAGGCCCATGATGAGGCCCCTTCCAAACTGTTAGGCACTGATAACCCTCTCTCACATGAGCATGTTACATCTCTGTGTCCTTCCCTGTAATCACTCAACATCTTATGCTGTTCATGCTGCTTATACATGGAGGTAATAAAAGTCGTGGGATACCATGGACTCAACGAATCATTGGAAGACCCATGCAAAAATATTGAGCCATGATGGTTCTATAGCCATCCATAATTGCGAAAGTGTGACTGGCACAGGATTTTGTCCATAAATTATTATGTCCAATAAATGTTCGATGGGATTCATGTCTGGCAATCTGGGTGACCAAATCATTCGCTCAAATTTTCCATGTTCCTCAAACCAATCATGAACAACTGTGGTCTGGTTATATGGTGCACTGTCATCCATAAAAATTCCATCATTGTTTAGTAACACAATATCAATGAATGGCTGCAAATGGTCTCCAGGTAGCTGAACATAAACATTTCCTGTCAATGATTTGCACAGGTGGACTATAGGATCCACAACATTCCAAATAAATGCAGACCAAATCATTATGAAACCACCATTAGCCTGCACAGTACGTTGTTGACAACTTGGGTCCACAGTTTTGAAGGGTCTGCATCACACTCAAACCCTACCATCAGCTCTTACCAACTCATGTGATCAAGTCGCGGGTTTCCAGTCGTCTAGGGGCCAACCGATATGGTCAAGAGCCCAGAAGAGGTGCTGTAGGTGATGTCACACTGTTACCGAAGGTGCTTACGTCGGTCATTTGCTGCCAGATTTCGCTGCACTGACCTAATGGATATGTTCCCCATATGTCCCACATTGATTTCTACGGTCATTTCATGCAGTATTGCTTGTCTGTTAGCACTGACAAATACCGGTCTACTCGGTCGTTAACTATGTTGTCGTGGTGAGAGGTAATTCCTTGAACTTGGTATACTTGCCACACTCTTGACACGGTAGATCATGGAATATTGAATTCCCTAAGGATTTTCGAACTGGAGTGCCCATGTGTCTAGCTCCAACGACCATTCCAAGATGAAAGTCTGTCAATTGCCAATGTGTGGCACGTCAGAAAACTTTCCACACGAGTCTTTAGTACAAATGACAGCTCACCAATGCACAGGGAGAGATTAGTAACATGCAACTTGTACAAGAACCAAATGGGAATAATAAGAGTTTAAGACCAAGAACAAATTGCTCAGATTAAAAATGGTGAATCTATATATCGAGGAACCAATGATGGAAAGAAAGGTTCAAGAGCGGAATTAAGATTCAAGGTGAAATGATATCAATAGTAAGATTCACTGATGACATTGCTGTCCTCAGTGAAAATGAGGAAGAATTACAGGATCTTTGAATGGAATGAACAGTCTAATGAGTACAGAATACGAACTGAGTGTAAATCAAAGATGAAAGTAATGAGAAGTAGCAGAAATGAGAACTGTGCAAAACTTAACATTAATACTGATAGTTAAGAAGAAGATGAAGTTAAGGAATTCTGGTGCATACGCAACAAAGTAATCCATGATGGACAGAGCAAGGAGGACATCTAAAGCCGACTAGCACAGACAAAAAGGGCGTTTTTGGCCAAAAGAAGATTACTAGTATCAGACATTGGCCTTAATTTGAGGAAGAAATTTCTGAGAAGTACGTTTGGAGCACAACATTGTATCCTAGTGAAACGTGGACTGTGGGAAAACTGGAAAAGAAGAGAATAGAAGTAGTTAAGATGGGTAGTGCTACTGACAAATTTTAAAAATTAACTGGACTGTCAAGGGATGAGAAGGGTTTGCATAGAATCGGATTGGAAAGGAATATATGGAAAACAGTGACAAGAAGAAGGGATAGGAAGATAGGACATTTGTTAAGACATCAGGGAATAACGTCCATGGTACTAGAGGGAGCTGTAGAGGATAAAAGCTGTAAAGGAAGACAGAGATTGGAATACATCCAGCAAATAATTGAGGACATAGGTTGCAAGTGCTATTCTAAGATACAGAGGTTGTAAGGGAAAGGAATTCGTGGTGGGCTACATCAAATCAGTCAGGAGACTGATGACTGAAATACAAAAAAATTGAAGCAGCATGGCTCAGTATTTCATCAGGAGTCTTCCAACAACTTGTTGAGTCCATGCCACATGGAGATGCTGCTTTATGCCAGGAAAAAGGAAGTCTGACATGATATTAAGAGGTATCCCACAACTTTTGTCACCTTAGTGTAGTTTGTCATCTTCATCTCTATGATCCTCAGGGCTGGACACGTGGATGTCACCTTGCCTTTGGATCTTGACTGAGATACCTGCCATAGCGGCCGGTCACACATCATTCGCGAACTTTGCACGGGCAATGAGAAATTAGGTTCAAAGAGAGACCCCTCTAGAGGGTGGGCGCTAGCAGGGGGCGGACCGGCATCCTCATCCAGGGAAAGCCATGTGGAGGTCTCACTCAGCTCTAGTTAAACCACCGCCAAGTCCTTCACTAGGTGTTGTTTGCCGCAGGGTCTCGACTCATGTTGAGTTCTCAGATGTTTGGTATTCTCACAAGTTCTTGGTGTAAGAGGTAAAGTCGCACAAGGCCTACTCAAACTGAGAGGTATATGGAAAAGGGAATGGAAGGTTGGTTTGGTCGTTCTGAACTGGAAGTGGGATTTATCTACAGCCTCGTGCTTTCAAGGATTGGTCAGAGATGAGTGAAGTCACTCGTGTGGTCTTGGAGAACTCATGCTTGACCGACTTAAGCACTTAGATCAGACATGCAACAGTCCATGAAGACATGATAAATGATTAATAAGTGTTTAAGCGCCACACTGGACATCAAGGCTTTGATTGTGAATTTAGGTAACTTCCCTCTGACTCCCAATACGTGAGGAGGACTTACCACAAGGTCGCTCTTTGGCCTGGTAGAGAGAAGGTAGTAGTATGACATAGTTTTGATATTGTTCTTCTGACGCCCTCCATAAGCAGTTACCACCTTCATGGTGGACTGTGATGTCAACCACAAACACCAGTCCTGTGTGGTTATAATCAGGTTCGGTTTGACAATCCTCCTCATGGCTCTAGATTGGTTATTCCATGTCAACTACCGCCCTCTGGCTTCTACATTGTACTTTCTCTGCTATGATGTCTCTGATCTCATGGCAGCTGATTCTTTGTAACTTGTTGCTAGGCATTGTCCCAGCATATGGCCCAACACTTCACATTGGTGGCAGGCCACATCAACATAACTGCTGTGTCCCTCATCCCCCCCCCACTGGCTAGGGTGGTTTTGTTCCCAATTGTATCTGATTGCAGGTGCAAGATAATACTGAGAGCATATGGCATCAGAAAATCCATTTCTGGAAGATCACATTACTTTCCGGTTTCTGTGATATGGACATCACTGCTTTTCCTGGAGTAGGAAGATTCGCTCATTTTTGTAATTCCTGAATGGCTGATCTGGCATTATATTGCTGAAGCAAGTTACATGTGTATGCCAATTTTGGACCAAAAAACATTTATTTTTCAAATTCTATGACACAAACCAAGATTTTAATTTAGCTGTATCACCTAGTCAAAAATTTATCCATACCCACAAAACGAAATTTTGATTTAATTAAAAACATAAATTCATTAAATTAAAACTAATATTAAAAACTAAATTAAAAACGAAACATTCTAAAATTTATGCAAATTCAACACAAATTAAACAATCTTTATTAAGTCTTTTACCTCGATAAATAAATTTTAACCCAATAATTTTTCTAATTTATCATCATCTTCTAAAAATATTTTAATACAACTGTCTGAAATAGTATTAAAAGATTTAACAATGTTTAGTTATTAAAATTTCAGCTTTTGAAATATTGTAAGAGTTACTTATTTTAAAATACAGATTTTCAGGTATTAGAACATATGACAAATGTTTTAAGTTTTGAAAAACAACTTTCTATTTTTCACTCATTTGTCCAAATATGAATTTTCAGTTAAAATTCTGTTGTGAATCACAAATCACTTTATTTTTACCATACATAATTAGATATGCAATTGTATCATTTTGTATTTTTTCATTAAAAATGTATATAATATCACTGTTGTCTTCTGAGTAGTTAAAACATTCATTCCTCTAGTCATATTTATGACATAAATAGGATAATTTTTAATAAAATTCAATGGATTTACATCTACATCGTTTTTAATCGTCTTATTCTTTTAAAACCTCTAAAAGTACCCTAAGGTTTTAAAAAGTTTTTGAGGGATCAAGGTTTAATAATTCTAGAGGGAAAACGTCTTTTCTTCCATTTTTGCTTTAATATTTTATAATTTAACATGACTGAATAAAGAAGAATCATTTAACTGATTACTTTTTCGATTAGTTTGAAATATAACGAAAATAAAGTAAAGCACATCAAACTCAGCAGAATTATAAACATTAGCATTACCTAGTTCAAAATTTCTCTTTCCATTTAATCCAGCAAATTCTATTGTTTGTAGTTCAAAGCGGAATTGGAATTTTTGGATTTTTCAATCTTTCTTATGCTATTATTATTAGTAGCCTATTGAAGAACAGAATCTTCTTGATCTTTTCTTGAACTACAAGTAAAAATTACTGTTATATCTCCTTTCCAAATTATTTCTTTAAAATCTCTAGAGCATCCACCAAATATTCTAATGGACAAAGTACGTCATTTTGCTTGTTTTTTATTTTCTTATAGTTAAGGATATGACCTTCCATAGGTAATTCATTTGATATAGATGAAGATAATCGCATAAGAGTGATGAATAAATGAATGAATATTCTGTTGTAAATAAAATATTAATTCCTCTTTTAATTGTAATAACATCAAAAATTTTAACACATAATTATCAAACAATTTAATTTTTGAGTTACTGTCATATGCTGAAAAATTTAATCTATTTGTGTGAATTACATCAAACATTATATAAAGTTGTGAATTATTAGGATGAATCCAACCACCACCAATATTCATATTAATTTCTGTTTCCTTGTTACAAAGATTTAAATTATATTCTGATTTACGTAAAGAGGAAATAAATAAAATTGATAACATTCAATTTTGTTCTTGATTTATTAAGGAAAAATTTATTAATTAATTTTATAATTACTATTACACAAGCACCCTTGAAATCAATCAAATTATCATTTTCATCAGTGACAGTAATTATTAAATTTTGAACAGTATCTAAAATTGCAATCTTTACAAGATAATTTGGTTCATAAATTATTGGTCCAACAAATTCAGCATTTGGTTTATATGAAGGAAGTTATCATTATGTTAATCACCCATTCCACTAGCTAGATTAAATTTATTAATTCATAAGGAATAATTTTAGGAAATTATTAACAGCTGCTTTTTCATAGCCTTCAATAATTTGATTGTTAAATCTTATTATTTGAACAATAAAATCTTCTATATGTATAAATAATTTAATATCACTTTCATCGTTTTCATTGTAACATTTGGAGTTAAAAAAGTTTAGTAAAAACCAAATAGTGAAACATTTTTAAAAGTTCCATTTATTGGATTAGTTAACCTTTTTTCAGAACAGAAGAATTATCACTGGATTGAAACAGTCCACTCACTTATATTAATAAATTTTATGTAAATGAATGACAGATTTGGAGCCAAAAATAAGAATTCCTGAAAAAAATTAAAAAATAAACATGATAAACTTTTGAAACTTCCTGGCAGACTAAAACTGTGTGCCCAACAGAGACTCGAACTCGGGACCTTTGCCTTTTGCGGGCAAGTGCTCTACCATCTGAGCAACCGAAGCACGACTCACGCCTGGTACTCACAGCTTTACTTCTGCCAGTATCTCGTCTCCTACCTTCCAAACTATTCATATCAGTGCACACTCCACTGCAGAGTGAAAATCTCATTATGATAAACTTTTGCTAATTTCTATTTGAAGTTCAATAAAAGGATCAAGTGCTTATGGCACACCAACATTAATGATTTTCAGTTGTATTCTCACTCCAGTATGGTTAAACTGGAAAAAAGTAATCATTTGTACCTTCAATCTAAAAGTTTAGATCAACTAAAACATCAAGATTTTATAAAAATATGTGACAAAATTGAAATTAAAAATAATGAAAAAGATTGCTACTTCTGTTGAAAATAATGATGAATTTATTCCATTAGATGAATGTGAAGAGTATTCAGTTATTTATGATAACTTCATTCTTAAAAATTACAGTATAGGCTGAGAATATTTTACTACTGGTAGATGTAAAGGAATAGATTGTTTTTAATTAGCACAAATTCTTTCAGAAATACCAGAAAAGTTAGTTAGAGATAATCTTCAGTTTTTAAAAATTTTCAGACAAAATGACACAAATGAATTTGATTTTATAATAATAGATATCACAAGAAAAATAAATATTACTAAATATGAGGAAATAATCGAGAATTTTTTTAACACTGTATGTGAAACATAAACCCATTGAATGCAAATGTTAAACATTAAATAAAACATATATTTTCAAAATACAATCCAGAAGTTGTTAAAAAGCTGGACAAAAGAGGAAAGTAAAAGAACAATTACAAGAAGAGTTTAAGAAATAGAAGAAACTGCTAAGATCAAAATGAGAAAAATTTTATAGACATCATCCAGTTGTTGATGTAATTGAACATGTTAAACAAGGAATCGAATGTTTAGGTGATAATGTTTTGATAGTGATTGAAGTAAATAGGCAAGTTGAAATAAGGTTCCATATATTCACCAACAATATTTAGAGTAATTTAATGATATTTCGACAATTAAAAAATATAAAAAAAGGAAAAGAGATTTACATTAAATCAATCACAAATACAAGATTTATTGCATAAATTTGATGTAGACATTAAAGATATAAAAGAATTAAGTGACAAGATGTTATAATTTATCGATCATAGCGAAGATACTGTTATTGGATTAAGACCTGTTGGGTCTTTCAAAGTACCAGTAAAATTTCTAGGAGATAAAATAACAGTGGTGCTAGAACATATGAAGGAAATGGTGAATTAATGAATCTTTTAACTAAAAACAAATAACAATGGATTCTGATTTATCAAATTATGTAGATACAGCGATTCACTCAGGAGCATACAAGCTGATGATAATCCAAATGAAGTAGAATAAAATAGTATCAAGTAAAGGTAATAAATATAAATATTTTATAAGAGAAACTGTTTATCTACATCCTTTCTAACATTACAAGTAGATTTTGATTCAAATGTAGATGAAAACTGAGTCAAAATTTGATTAATTAATGCTCTGAGAGAATTAATGAATGTAGTTAGAGATCTAATTGATAGAATAACAGTAATTCATGGTGAAGAATTAGCGGCAAATAAAAAATATCATAATGAAAAAATTGGAATAATGTAAATGTTAACAAACTAATTTGTGATTTTATTATTAATATTCCCAGAGGAATTGCATATTTGATTAGATTTTTGAATAATATTCATCACACTTTTTAGAAAAGTGAAAAATATGAAAAAGGATTAGTTATTACTTTGACAACTTACCATTCGAAATGTTTCTTACAGGATATCAATTTAGTGGTCCAGGGACCAAATTACAAGAAAGATTAGCTAGAGGAAATCAAGGTACTAATCCATTAGACGTAACTTGTAAACAACATGATATTGCTTATGACATAATAAAGAGTTAGAAAAAACATGAACCTGATAATAAAACTTGATTTATTTGCAGAAACAAGAACGCAAACTTGTGATGCTTCAATTGGTGAAAAATTAGCTGCAACTACAGTTAAAAGAATAACCTATGGAGAATGAAAATTAGGAAAGTATAGATATGTTGTACAAAAAAGATCTGGTTTTCTAAAATTCTTCATTAATTTTTTAATCTATACAAATGAATAATTTCTCAATTGTTCAAACTTCTTAACGAGTGGCAAAACTAAACGAGAATCAATTAAATTTAAACTAAATAGTGAACAAATAAATAGTATTGAATAATTTTTAACTTATGTTCAAAACAGAAAGAAAGCGAAAAAATAGTTGCAATTTAGTCACTACATTAACTATTATTAGTGTGACAAAACTATTTAATATCTAACTAAAAAGAAATAAGATTCTGGATTAACGAAATATGAAAGTGGATTTCTATCATTACTATTACCTGCATTACTATATTTCTCAATTATTGGTTCAATCTCTGCTACATCTGCAGTTATAAATAACAAAATAGCTGATGAAGAATTAGAAAAACAAAAAAGGCATAATTTAGCAATGGAAAATAAAGGAAATTGTATGAAAACAGTGAAAAGAATACAAAGAAAAAAATTAACAAATTTAATATAACTTTATCTCGTTTTGACATTGTAGAATTAGCAAAAACAGTTAATAATTAAATATTTTCATAGAGGTTTCATGACTGATGATTTACCAGATTAACCCAAATTAGAATGTGGAATAGTAAATTTAGATACTTATGACCATTTATTGTGTTTGTTATTATAAGAATAAAAATATAAAATTTATTTTTATTCATTTATAGCAAATATACCAAAACAATTATCACTTTATTTAGGTAAAAACTATTTATATTCTAATATCGAAAGAGTACAGAATTTTGAGCAGTAAAATGTGATATTTGTCTCTATTTGTTATGAAACTCTCATATATGAATTATAATTTTAATGGTACTTTAAATTTAATAGATGGAAATTTTTGGAAATAAGATAAAAAAATTAAAAATGGAGATTCAAAAAAGGAATTAGCATTAGATGAAACAGTAAATGTAGGAACATTAATTTACTCAAAAATCAAAATTATAATTAAACAATTTCATAACTCATTGTGTAATATATTTATAGCATCTAAAGGTAATTTTGATTTTAAAAGAAGAATAGTAGATACAGAAGATCCAGTTAATGGTTATGATGCTATTACTAAACAATATATTGAAAAGAATAGATTACAAAACTTGAATATACATGTATTTTAACACAGGCAAATATTTATGTTAATAAAATAAATTTTATTGATAATAGTAATCAGCCAAATAAAATTACTTTACAAATAAAGAAATTGAAAAAACTTTTTCAGGTTATTTCTAAAAAAATAGATTAAACTCCGTATTTAAATGAGTTAAGTAATCTTAAAGAAAAAGTATATGATAACAAATAACTGAATTTAATTTCAGACTGAAGGTGAAAAAATGTACAGTTTCAGGAATGGAAAATAATCCTCAAAGAGTAGCTATTAAAAATGAAAAACAAAGAATTGAAGGTGTTTCTTCATTTTGTAAAACTAGAAAAGTACATTTGTTACAAAAATTGTAGGTAATGGATTAAATAAGTTAAACGAAAATGAGCTAAGTCCTTAACAACATGTTCATCAAGAAATTGTAAGAGAATTACATTATCCAACGAGAAAAAATTTTAAAAGAAAAAATGTCATTTCTTTTGTAATAGTTGATTAGTAGCAAACTGATTTAGTCAAAATGGATTATGGAAAACAGAAAGCAATAGGTAAAGGATGTAAATGGTAATTAATTGTTATAGAGGCTTTTCTTCAAAATTTGTATGGGCTATTTTAGTCAAAGAAAAAACAGGTAAATATGTAGTTAATTTTTAAAAAAGAAATTTAGAGAAAGAAATCCAAAAAATTTACAAGCAGAAATTGTTAAAGACATCTATAATAAAGATGTTAAGGAATTCATGAAAAAATTAATATTAGTCGTTAATCAGCTTTTAGCAAATCAAAAGCATCTGTTCTTGACACATTTAGTAGAACCCTAAGAGGAAAAGTTTCGAAAAAATTTAACTTACAAGGAAATTATAAATGGGCTGAACTAGTTTCGAAATCAGTTGATGAATATAATAACTCAAAACATTCAACACAAGTCAAACCAAAAGTAAAGAAAATGGAAAAACTTATTGAAAATGGTTTATCTAACAAATTCGATAGATACTAATTCTAAATATAAAATTGGTGATAAAGTAAGAATAAGTGAATTAAAAAGAATTTTTGAAAATAGATACACTGCTAATTGCTCAACAGAAATTTTTAAATTCAAAATGTTATATTCCAATCCAATCATATATAAATTAAAAGATGTAAATGATGAAGAACTAAAAAGAAATTTTTATGAACATAAACTATTGAAAACAAATTTTTATTGTTTTGAAGAAGGAAGACAATAAAGCATATGTTAAATGGTTAGGTACTGATAATTCAAAAATAGTTGGGTAAATAAAACTAATGTATTTTTTTTTAAATATTAATATAAAGTATTTACAAATATACTGATATATATATATATATATATATATATATATATATATATATATATATATATATATATATATATATATATATATATAAATGGAGTTAGTTATTAAGTATTTAAGTGTGTTTGGTATAGAATATAATATTCATGAATCTTATTGTTTTATTAAAGAAGATAGAGTATATTTTGATATTCAGATAAGGGTTAACAAAAGTGACTAAATGTCGGCTTTATTTGAAAATTTTAAATTTGAATTTTTGGAATTAGATGTATTTGATGTATTTTGTGTACTAGATGCATATAAAAATCGTTGTGAACTTTAAGTAAAATTTAATCACGAAAGAAGTAGTTGGAAATATTGTCTTATATTCTAAGAAATGTCCGACAGATTAGTTATATCATCTTACTATTGCTTTCATGAATAGTGATTCAGGTATTGAAACAATTTCGACAAAAATTAATTATTAACATTTCTTTCATTCATTGATACAAATGTACTGCATTCGATAAGTGATTAATTTTAAAAAATTCTTACAATTTGGATGTCTGTTTCAGATATTATTTAATTGTTTATCAAAATTTTTAAATTGTGTTTGAGTAACACAGGTATCATAATTAAAATTAATATCATTATATCTTAAAATATCAAATATAATTCTTAAATTTTCATCTCTTAATTGAAGAACACCATGAGGTAATAATAAATGTATTTCTTCATTTCCTTCTTTATTATTTCTGAAGCAATATAAACTGTTTCTGTTAAATTTTCTATTTGTTATTCCTCCAGTTTATTGATTTCTTCATTTCTGGCATTTATTTTTTCTAGTGTTTCTATACAATAATTATTATAAGTTACAAGGTTTTTATATTAAGTTATTCTTTCTTACTAATTTTATCTTCTCTATGTTTTCTAATGGATGCTAAAACTTCTTCGTAAAGCCAACCCTGAAATTTTCTACAAATGGAAATTGTGAACATATAATTAGAGAATATAACCCTGGTTCATTCATAAATTTTGTATGGGGATGAAAATTTTTAGATAGCAACATTTGACCACAACTATAATTTTCATATGTTTTACATCTCGAGAATGTGTATAACGTATCACCAACTTGATTTGCATAAAAACATGCATTAGTTTTTCATCAATAGTTATTACAATTTGATTTTTGTTATATGCATGTTTGTTATTTATTAGACCTAAAAGCATCTGCATTTATACATTATTATGTTTAATATATTTTTATTATGTTAATTCATAGCTAATTTTTTTCCAAATGATAAGTGAAAATAAACTAATTTGTCGATTGTGCAACCAAGAAAAAGAAATACATAAAGAAATAAAAATTACAAATAAAAATAAAAATTCAAAAACAGGTCGTATTTATAGCATAAAAAAGAAAGAAAAAGAATATAGAGAAAATAAATCACAGCATATAAAAGGGCTTATTAATAACTACTATAAAATACATTTACTTGTCAGAATTGTAAAAAGGAAATTAAAAAATCTTCTAAATATATTCATAGACATGATCAAGAAAAAGAGAAGAAGCACTTTGATTACCAAAAACATAAAAAAGGTATTATTGAATTGTGGAGTGTTTTGTGGAAAATATGTTTGTAAAATATGTTTGGAATTATCATATCATGAAAAAATATCGAAAACTGATTAATTTTATATTTTGCATAATCTCCTATGCAACTGTTACATTCACATTGAGATCGTCCTTGCCATTGGCCTTACCATTGTTTGTGATTATTTTATAATGATGATATGGTAAATCATTTATTCAATCTTACAATACAATACATTTAAAGCTATCAGGGCTTGAAACTTTTTTGTACATTCAACACTATGCAATTCATATTTAAACTAACTAATCATATTCGTTTTCTATATATATTATTATTCACGTTTGGGCCCTACAGGACCACGCGAAGTACAATCACGGGGCATTCAGTTATTTTCTTTTAGACTTTCTCTCTGCCCAAATTGTTTTCATTCTCTCGGAATGAGCTCTTTTCCTTTCATCAGACCATGTGGTTCCAGTTTTCTTTGGTTTTTCAGCTTGACCAACTGCCCAGTCATGAATTTTTTGCCTAAATAATTTTCTGTCTTGAATTTCATCTTGTTTTATATCTGCCTCTTTCATGTCCTCTTTTATAGCAGCAATCCATTTTATTGTCTCAAATTTAGCTTTACTTCGATTTTCGTAGAATTCCACTACTTGTTTAGTAAGTCTGGTAGCATCCATTCTTTTAATATGCCCATAAAATTTTAATCTGCGTTTTTTCATATCCGAATATATGCTGGTGTATTGTTGAATTTCACTATTTGCTCTTAGCCTGTATGTTCCTTCTTCAGTATATTTTGGACCTAGAATTTTTCTGATTACTTTTCTTTCTCTTTTTTGAATTTCTTGAATGTCCTTTTTTCTGTTTAAAATTAGCGTTTCAGCCCCATAAAGGCACTCTGGTTTTATGACCGTGTTGTAATGTCTCAATTTAGAGTACCTCAAGAGACATTTTTTGTTGTAGATGTCTTTTGTAAGTCTAAAAGCTGTCTCCATCTTTTGACAACGAATTTCATTTCCAATTTTTTCTAGACCAGTCTCTGAGATTGTTTCACCTAAATATTTGAATTGCGAAACTCTTTTGATTTTTCCATACTTAGTTTCCAAAAGTTTGGGTGCCAGTTTGTTGCTAGTCATATACTGTGTTTTTTCAAATGAGATTTGGAGACCTACTCTTTCTGCTGTTTCTTTAAGAATTTCTATTTGTTTCTGAGCAATTTGGATGTCCTGCGTTAGAATAACCAAGTCGTCTGCAAAGGCCAAACAGTCTATTCGAATATTTGTTCGTCCTAATTTCACTGGTTGGTCAATTTTGAACTCCAATTTTCGTTCGCGCCACTCTTGTATTACTTTTTCTAGAACGCAGTTAAATAGCAACGGAGAGAGTCCATCACCTTGCCTCACGCCTGTTTTTATTTCAAAGGGTTCTGAAATGTCTCCTCTGAACTTTACTTTTGATTTTGTACCAGTTAGCGTGTCTCTGATAATTGCCGTGGTTTTAGGATCCAGGCCTTGTTCTTTCACAATTTGGAAAAGAGATTCACGATCCACTGAGTCATAAGCCTTTCTAAAATCTACAAAGGTACAAACTAGTTTTTTATTGTAAATTTTTTGATGTCTGAGAATTAGTTTGAGGACTAAAATCTGTTCTGGGCAAGATCTATTTGGCCTGAAACCTGCTTGATATTCGCCAATTTTCCATTCAAGTTGTTGTTGTGCTCAGTTCAGAAGACATTGAGAGAGGATTTTGTATGTGACTGGAAGAAGAGAAATTCCTCTGTAATTATTAACATCAGTTTTGTCTCCCTTCTTATGAAGTGGGTGAATCACGGCGGTTTTCCATTCATCAGGAATTTTTTCAGTTTGCCAAATGTTTTGCATGATTGAAGTAATTTCTTTAACGGTTTTTGGACCAGCTGCCTTTAAAAGTTCTGCAACAATTCCATCTTCACCAGATGCTTTGTTGTTTTTCAACCTATGAATTTCTTTAATGATTTCCTCTTCATTTGGTGCAAGTGAAACTGGATTGCATTGTTGGGGAATTTTTGGTGGAAATCTTTCTGTGGGCTCGGGGCAATTTAGAAGATTCTTAAAATATTTAGAAAGTTCTTTGCAATTTTCTTGGTTGTTAAGAGCCAACTGTCCATTTTCCTTCTTGAAGCAAAGATATATATATATATATTTATAAGTTAACTCTATTTTACAATAGATTTTTTCTCTCCTTTAGACATTTTCTATTCTTTATCTTCTACTTTATAAACATACATTTTCGAACTTAAATTACTGTGTTCTAATCTACGTTTTCTACAATTTTCATCTTTCTTTCTTACTAAAACATTCTTGTGTACTTGTGGAATTCTATAAATATTATATTTTGAATAATCAGTTGTGTAAAATTCGTTTATCATTGATTTCATATGTTCATAAAAATCTTCAGTTCTTATATCATAAATCAAAGACTCCATGTCCATATAACATAAATCAATATTTGCACAATATTATGCTTTCATAACATTATAATGAAAATCATACATTTCTATTTTCAAAATATGTAGAATACTCATTCTAATATAAAGTAGCCTTTTAAATGTTACTATTGTTTTTTTTCATAGGAACTGAAAATACAACAGTATGTTCATAATTTTGTTTTGAAGTATATTTTGTATATTTTTTTATCTGGTATTATTTTAATATTAGGTCTATTTCTAATATTTTCCATTTACAAATAATGAATTGTTCATCAATTTATAGAAATCATTTTGGGCTTTAGTTCTCAGTTCTGTATTAAAATAATAAAATATTGTTTCAACCAATCTGATTGTTCAGATAATGGAAATTATATGAATTTTGGTTAATTTTAAACCAAGATTTAAACATTGCCATAATGTAAAACATTTTTCTTTATTATTTAATTTGCCTCATATATTTCTTTAATCTCTCTAGATTCTTGTTTTAATACTCCAATGAATTTTTTGCTGCATATTTACTACCATATGTAACAGTATTTTTATAATCACCATTGGAATTTTTAAGAAAATAACTGAATGCAATTGGCAATTTTTTTAATATTTATTAATATAGGCTTTTTCATGATTGGGCAGCAAGTGTTAACATCTTTCAAAACACCTTCAAAATCTGAATCAATTACAGAGGGTGCCTGTAATGAATGTTTATATTTTTTAATTCAATTTTTTTTACCTTTTACAGACATATCTATTTTAACTTCTGTATGTTCTTTGAAGTGGTTTTCGTGCTTGTGTAATTTGCTTGGGAATGGAAATACCTTAAACATCACCAGAATAATTTGGTGTCCATTTTTAGTTGATTGTGAACTAATTAAGGTAGATAGAGTTTTTATCCAACAATAAAGTGAATTAGCTTTATATCGAATTAAAAGAAGATTTTCTTGTTTATTTTTAGTATGGCAAAGAGGATATCCAATAAATGTCTCTTAATATTCGATTTCTTTAAAATTTTGGAATATGTGTTAACTGAACATTAATATTAATTTTCTCTTTCTCAAAAATTTCTTCTAATTCTTCCAATACTTTTGTGATCATTAACATGTTCTACATGAGCATTTGCTGGCTATGAAGCTGATTTTAGTGAATAAAGACAATATTTTTGAGATGTGTTTTTACATTAATTTCAGCTTTTTCACCTTTAATTCCTTTTGTAACTCGATATAAGAAGAACCAGAAATCGGATTGTGTCTGTTAACACATAATTCTAAACTATTTATATAAAATACAGACCAACCAGAGTTTTTCCTTTGCATTTCTTCCATTTCAGTTAATAGTTTATTTGGTAATTTTTGATAATAATCTTCTAAGTCAGTTAATCTTAATGAAATTTTATTACTTGTTTTAAAATTTAATTCTTGTATTTCATCATCTGTTTTAAAAATACAATAAAGTTTCATGTTAGCTTAAACTGCTCTTCTTTGTATTAAAATATATTTTTAATTTACTGATTATTTCTTTATTTTGATTAAGAAATTCTTGTGGTTCAATACTATTATCAACACTGCTAATTTCATAAGTAATTATTTTGATTTCATAGCTGGAGCTTTCCTCTTCAAGTCGTTTAGATAATTTAAAAAATTGGTCATCACCTATAAAATTGTGACAGGTACATTTTTCTGATATTTTTTTGTTTAATTTCTAGATAAGCATCTACTAGAAGCTTTTGAAAGTAATTGTCACGATCGATCTTATAATTACCCTATGATCATTTGATAACAGCGATTAGTTTCTGTTTATTAAGTTCAGAATAACTTTTTAAATTTTTCGTTTGAATGATTTTACAAAGATCATATCAAGATTTTTTACTCAAATCTTTATCATAATTATTAATTTTGTCACTCACATCTTTCGATAAGAGCGATTAATTATCTTTATTAAGGTTAGAATATTTTTTTACTTTCTCATTTTACAAATTGTTCAAAGTTCATTAATTGTTTTACATCTTAGTTATCTGTTCTTCATTCCATATCAAAATAATCAATTCATTCCCAGAGATCTTATCTAGTTACTTCTGAATAACCATTTTCTTTACAATAATTTTCTAAATTCATGCAACTAAATCAGTATTTTCCTTTACAATAATTTTCTAAATTTTGAAATAGCTCAGCTATGGAATACATTTTATTTTGCTTTTATTTATACAGAAAAAATTTAACTTTTTTAAAATTAATACTTTCATATTTCAAATGTACCCTTGAGTTTTTAAATGAAAATTGCAGTCATTGGTAATAGATAGATGCAGTTTGGAAGATCTTATTTATGCAGAAAAAATTTTATTTGGTTTTGAAATTTTGAAGTAAATGACAATTTCGTTGTCTGGATATAGATAGATGAGGTTTGGTTCACCTTATTTATAAAGAAAAATATTTATTAGGTTTTTATTTTTTAGTTAAATGAAAGTGTTTTGTGGGAATGGATAAATTTTTGATTGAAGGATACAGCAAAACTAAAATCTTGGTCTATATCATGGAATTTTTAAAAAATGTGCACTTTGGTCCAGAATGGGCATATAGACATACTGAAGCCGTATAAAGTCATATGGCAAGTTGATGTGTGCCACCATGGATAGCCTATTCTGTCTCCAGATAGATGCTTTTTCGACTGCAGTAACTGCTACGTCGCCTATAGTGGCCCCTTTTAGTGCCCACACTAAATACTCGTAAATGACATGGTGTTCTAGCCCAGTTGCAGTATATCATGCTGTCCATTTAAATGCACTTACCTCTTGGTAAAGGGACCCCAGGAGCATACATGCCCAACTGATACTTAAGGATTAGATTAAATTAGATTTAGTTTAGATTCTGTAGCCCTAATAATGAGATGATTCTCCTGTGTGTGGAACAAGTCAGAAGGTATAACATAAAAAACACAAAACAATTGAATATAATACTCACTACCCAAATCATTTGTCAGTAGGCTGTCAAAATATGTGAATACATTACAGAAAACTGGAAGTGTTGACATTTACAAAATTAATACATATATCATAATGAAAGATAGTTATGGCTTTTCATAAATTTATCATACAGAAACATCTAATCTTGACTGTTTTTGACCAAGTGCTGCCAAAACGGAAATCTAACAGACATTTTTACTTAAGCAGGTCAAACAGTCCCTTTTAAGATAATCGTCTATAGAGCAGAAGGAATTGCCTATAAAAAAGTCTTGCAGACTCTGTTTAAACTATGCTTTACCTGAAACCAAGTTTTTAATAATTGCTGGCAATTTATTGAAAATATGTGTTACTGAATATTGGACCCCTTTTCAGATGAAGGTAAGTGATTTTAGGTCTTTGTGTAGACTGTTCTTATTCCTAGTACTGATACTGTGTATTGAGCTATTGGTTGGAAACAGATACATGTTACTTGTAACAAATTTCATTAAGGATTAAATATACTGAGAAGCAGTGGTTAGAATAACAAGTTCCTTGAACAATTTTCTACATTCCGGTTTCGAAGTTACACCACAAATGAGTCACATTACAAGCTTCCGCTCATTAAAAACTTTTGCTTCGTTGACAAGTAACCCCAGAATGTAATCCCATATGGCATACTAGAATGAAAGTATACATTTGTTTTTATATTTATATCTCCTACATTTGAAATCATTCTTACAGCATATGCAGACTTGTTTAGGCACTTCAGTAATTCAGTGGTATGCCCTTCCCAACCGAATTTATTATCGATTTGTCATCTCAAAAATTTAACGCTGTCAATCTCTTCGATTTGCATGTCTTCATATGTTCTACACATGTTGGAAGGAAATCTCTTACAGGTTCTGAACTGCATGTAGTTTGATGACAGTGAAACAGCTTTAAACCATTTATTAATGTCAGTGAAAATTTGATTAGCAGCTATTTCTAAATCTGTTCTTGGCTTGCTATTTATTGCAATGTTTGTATAATCTACAAACAAAACAAACTCAGCAACAGACCCAAAATGGAACTTTAAGGAACATCACATGTAATTAGATTCCAATCAGATGAAGACTGATTGCTTACTCCACAGGTATTTCCCAATGACAGCCTTTGTTTCCTATTAGTTAGGTAAGACTTGACCCATTTCGCAGCACTGCTGATGACACCATAATATTCTAGTTTACTTAAGAGAATGCTGTGATTCACACTATATGGGCTAAAGTTCATTTTTAGCATGTGCAAATTATGGAAGGGTTTAGGGGCTTGTCTTTGCAATGCTTTAGATGTCGTAGTTAGGCCTTCTTTTTAGTCCTAACCAAGGCAAGATGTCCATCCCTAGGTATCAAGGGGCTGCTTTCAGGACTGGTATGGGGCATTCTTTGTCCCTTTGCTGGGTCTAGTTCTGGCTTCTTGAGGAACCAACTGTCTCTAGTTATTTGAATTTGAAAGGCGTAGCTCTTGCTGGCCGAGACCGACATTGCAAGGTTGCCAAGGCATTTTAGTTTTTCACCAATGAGTGCATGGCCATGGCCTTTGATTTTGTCATCTGCCAGCAGGAGGATGTCATCAGCAAGTGAGAGACTAGAGGTGCTTGCCCCCTCTATTGTGTAGCACAGCATAGTGTCCAGTTTGTTGAGTAGGGGCTCCACTACCAATCGAATTGCATGGGTGACAGGGGTATCCATGTTATCTGGTCTGTCACTAGATCTTCAATCTTGTCCCTGTACAGGAGCTGGCTACCATATAGGCAAGAACTCGTGGAAGGCTTTTTTGTCGTAAAACCTGCCCAATGGCTGCATTTGGCACAGTGTCGAGGACCTTAGGAAAGTCCAGCTGGCCTCCCAACAGGCCTCCTGCGATCTTGGACCGCCTCAGCACTTCCGCAAGTCAGCTAAAAATCCCTTCTACCTAGGGTTGATGGTTGTAGTACTCCTAATCCTTTCATGTATCAGTCCCAAGAAAACTCTAATTATCGTTATTGGTCACCAATTTGCTGATTCCTTTTTATCTTTGTTGGCCTTTGAGACGAGCTTGATTCCGTTGGTGCCCCAGTCAGTCGGTTGCTCGCCCATTGTGGCAACAACGTTGTACACCATCTGTGTGCCTTCTGGAGAGAGAATAGTTGGTACATGGACTCAAAGGCGAGTCGCGTGATGCTATTCGACTCCAACACAGACAGGTCGATTTTCTCCATTGTTGTGCCCCACAGTTTCTCGTGTATATCTTTAACTTGATGCCAATCAGATGTAGCCTTCTGTCTCTGCCCTGCTGGGTTTGTGTCCCCTAACAAAAGGGCCGCCAGAGTCTTTGGATCTTTCTTGTAGAGTTTCTGTGTGATGGCAAATGTTATAGGCTTTCTTGCCTGCGCCTCTTCCCTTTCTGGGCCATTTTGGAGCCTCTTCTATCGTTTCGGCTTGCAGGTTCGTTATTATCATGCTGCATATCACCTATTGTTCTGCTCAGGCGCTGGAACCTCCCGCATGGCTGCGACCAGGGCGTCCCTTATTTTCTGTACCAGTGTCTTAGTTTCCTCAGGCAGGCTCTCCCCATCATCCTCTAGAAACAGTTGGAAGAAATCCCTCCTGTCCTGTTCGTTCTCATCCAGTTCTGTGGTGGATGGCCCCAGTGTACCCCCTCCCATTCGTGGTTGTTTCATCTTCATCGTTGCTATTGTTGGTCTAGTATGTTTCACTAATCACCCTACTGTGGTCAGTGTGCTAATGAGGTCTAGAGGTACCAGGATAGTTTTCCTCCATACTTCTACTGCTGCTGCTGCTGTTGCTACTACTACTACTACTACTACTACTACTACTACTACCACAGCTGGGGAAAGCCCTAGCCATCCTTATTCGTTGTCTTACTATCGATGAATCAATATCCTCACCTGAGTTGGGTGGTTGCTGCATCTCAAATTCTCTCTGTTTCCTCTGATTTTCCTGTTGGTGAATTTGTTCCCTAGTTCTGCCGCAGCAGTGGTGGTGATGTCTCCAGTCTGATTTCCAACTCAGCTACAGCCTGGAGGTTCTCTAATGAGAATGCGCATGTTTTCTTATCTTCATCTGGCTCTGTGTGGGTCTTTTCGCCCGTGTTGTGCGGGTTTCATTGCACTTAATAGGTTATTTTTGCCTTTCATGAGCTGACAGACCCCTTTGTGTCTGCCTCTACTGGGCATCTGCTCTTACATTTGGCCAGGTGTGATCTCATGCTACGGGGTCCCTCACCCGCTCTGTCGCACCAGCTGCATTAGTATTGCATCCGGCATCCTTTATGTGCAGCGCTCACGTGCTCACCAAGAGATTTCACTTTCCAGTATTCACTCCAGGGACCCTACCTTTCCAGACATGCCATACAGAGAGTTGACTCGAATGGGAGCGTGGCAATCACGACCCCAGGCGCCTACATTGCTGTTTGCTACTGCTCTATCTGTGTCCTCCCTCAACATCAGTTGTTATTGTGCTTGCTGTGGAGGATGGTCACTCAAACAAGCTGATTGTTGTTTCCCTGTCTGCTATTCCTCTGATAGCTGTTGCTGTTCCTTCCGTGTCAGCTCTCACTATTCTTGGCTCTGCTGCAGACGTTTCTGACCCTGGCATTCTGTCAGGGTGGTTGGTGTCGTCCTTTTCTGAAATGGAACGTACATTTGAACCCAGTTCCCCTATGTTACAATTTGCACAGCCGATCATTGTACTGTTCGCTGCCTGGTAGTCGTCAGTGCCCTCATGTGTGTACAGACAGAGACGAGTTGGGAACATCCTCCCACCTGGTTTGACTACTGCTGGATTCAATCTTCTTCATGTTGCCCCAAGATGTATTGCAGGAAGGCGAAAGCATAGTCTGCCTACCCGGGCATGGCTAATTACTATGGTGGGGGAGTGGGGGGAGGGGCGCAGTCCCACTAAAGGCTCCGCTTACAACACAGCACCCACTGTGCCACACGCCCCTAGCCACGGTTTGCTTGCCAGTATGGTTGGATCTTACTACCTAAAAAGAAAAGAAGGTAGGTGAAGAGAGAAAAACTAATGAGAGAGAGACAGAGACAGAGACAACTCATCATACCGCACTGCTGCTACGGTCGGAGGTTCGAATCTTGCCTCGGGCATGGATGTGTGTGATGTCCTTAGGTTAGTTAGGTTTAAGTAGCTCTAAGTCTAGGGGACTGATGACCTCAGATGTTAAGTCCCATAGTGCTTAAAGCCATTTGAACAACTCATCATTCAAAACGCACAGCCCGACAGAAAGAGAAACAGAATCTAAGACTCACGGGTCTTATGTACGTGGTGTTTCTCAGTAGAGAGTGCGGAGGTTGCGTTCCCGAGTAACGTTCCCCATTAAGGCTCACCACATGCATGGAAGAACTCCCCTGAGTCCACACTCCATCTTTTGTTAATTGAGTAAGAGCTGCAGTGCAGGTTACGGTGACAGAAGTTGCGCCCTGGGGTGATCAGACAAGGCCACGAGACAGGACGTTACAGCCCCCACCCCGCTCAGGGGTTTCTGAGGCCACCGTGTACCTAGAACGTGTTCCAAGCCACCTGGAATCAAAGGTCATCTAAAGACACGTGATTCATCCACAAGTCCCTAGTTTGAACAAATATTGCATATAGCGCATCAGTTTGGGCCATTGAAATGTAGAATTAATCGGGGAATAAAGAACATCAAAATAAGATGATCACTTTTTACCATGTGTAAGTAGGCTGTTTAGGCTTTCTTTATGTAAGTTTGCTGTTTATGTTTTTTATTGGCAACGTTACATAGCACTCTGTATGAAAATCACTGGCTGTGCTGTGTGCAGTATGTGGCTAGTTTGCATTGTTGTCTGCCATTATTGTCATGAACTGCTATAGCTGGATGCGAACAGCGCGTAGCGCTGGGCAGTTGGAGGTGAGCCGCCAGCAGTGGTGGACGTGGGGAGAGAGATGGCGGAGTTTTGATAATCTGTAAGACTGAATGTCAATTATGAATATTAAGGTAAATACATTGTTTGTTCTCTATTAATATCTTTCATTTGCTAACTATCCCTATCAGTAGTTAGTACCTTCAGTGGTTTGAATCTTTTATTTAGCTGGCAGTAGTGGCGCTCGCTGTTTTGCAGTAGCTTGAGTAGCGAAGATTTTTGTGAGGTAAGTGATTTGTAAAAGGTATAGGTTAAAGTTAGTCAGGGCCATTGTTTTGTAGGGGTTATTGAAAGTCAGATTGCGTTGCGCTAAATAATATTGTGTGTCAGGTTAAGCACAGGCTTGTATAATTGTTCTAAGTGGACGTTTCACATGTAAAAATGTTCAAAGGGGACGTTTCATATGGCGACCCTGCCAGGATACCTCACTGGAATCTTCTGATTTTTTTCTTGTAGTTTGTGTATTTAGTGTAGCTTTTGTTTATTGCTAGCGCGTAATTGTAGAGAGAATCTCCTTTGTAGTTGCAGTCTTTCATTGTTGTACAGTAAAACAGTTGTGGCATGCATGTAGCTTTGCGCCAAGTATTTCGCTGCTGCAATTAACTAGATATTATTTTCAGTGCTATGTTAATGTGTTCTCTTGTTTTTGCTATTCAAGTTGTGCTTTTCTGTGTTGTCGTGTGAAATATTGTGACAATAATGGCGTGTGAAAAACGTAACACTAGGCTCCAAACTAAATTGAGAAATAATAGTGACGACGAGCGTAGCTTATCAGCACCACTGGGTAGTGAATTAACTAATATTCAAAGTAGTAATTTGGTAACTGTGCATAGGGAAATGGAGCGGGCGTCAGACAATGGCGTAGGCAGTGAAACAGGTAGTGAACAGGGAAGCATTGTCGATCGATCGGTCGGCAACAGCTCGCCTCAGGAATCCGAAATGATAGGACACAATTTTGCAAATACTGTAGATTCAGGTTTTGCGTCCTCACCGTTTTCTCAAATGAGTCAAGACACATTTTCCGCTTGTCAAAATGTGAATGTTGCCGGTGCAAATTCACTGCCGAAAAGCACTGAGGAACATGTTTCAGACACCAGTGCATTGTTATTACAGTTAATGCAACAAATGGGACAAAGGCTACAAAAGTTAGACACAACGCTTGAACAAAATCAGAAACAAATGGGACAGAATCTTCAAAAGTTAGACACAATGGAACAAAATCAGAGACAAACACAGCAAAAGCTTCAAAAGTTAGACACAATGGAACAAAATCAGAGACAAACACAGCAAAAGCTTCAAAAGTTAGACACAATGGAACAAAATCAGAGACAAACACAGCAAAAGCTTCAAAAGTTAGACACAATGGAACAAAAGCTTCAAAAGTTAGACTCAGTGGAACATATGCTTGAACAAACACGTGAAGATTTAACTACTGAGTTACATAAAATAGAATCGAAATGTCAGAAAGCCTGTAATGACGTAAAAACACAAATTTGTGAGCATTTCCAACCTATTTTTTCGCGTCATGAGAATGTATTACAGAATCACGAAGCAGCCATAAAAGAACTGCAAACCATTGTTCATGAAAATCATGAGACCTTGTGGGCTAAAATTGACTCAGTTGCATCTACCGATTCGGTTACGCAACTGGCAAAAACTCAGGAAAACTTAAAGAACACAGTAGATTCGATTTCAACACAAATGGACACTCTGAAACTTGGTTCAGAAAAACACACTGAGGAAATGTGTTCACTATCGGAGAAAGTAGCTGAACTTTCGGATCAGGTCACTAACTTATCTACAAAGGTAGATGATGATCTGAATGACACAAGACCCGTAGCCTTCACTGACACAGAAGACTATGAACAAATAAGAAAATTCAAACAAAATCAAAATCAAATTAATACACAGTATAAAAGAGAAATCCGGGAAGTACAAGATCAGTTGACGCAGGTGATACAAGAATTACGTATTTCAGAGGACACTCGCGCCCCAATACTGGAAGAGGGACATAGAAATACGGAAAAGCCACAATATAATAACACAGAGCATTTCGGTAATTATGAAAGAAATTGGCAAGGTGCACCGAATTTTGAGATGGAACCGCCGACACGACGTAACAATGACCGATATGTGACTCGCCGACATGATGATTTTGACTATAAGCTGTTCATTACTACACGTAAATTCAAAACATTTAAGAATTCTGGCAACGACATTCATCCACAAGCGTGGCTCCATCAATTCTCTCATTGTTTTCCTCCCAACTGGTCATTAGAACACAGATTAGAATTTATGTGTGGCTACTTGGAGAATGAACCAGCTGTAAGAATGCGATCGGTCATTCACGATTGCCACAGTGAAGGAGAATTTTACCATGCCTTCCTCTCAGCATATTGGTCTCAAGCTACACAAGACCGCGTAAAACATAGCATCATGATGATGAAACACTTTGAACAATCTGAATTTTCCAGTCTTGTCAAATATTTTGAAGACATGTTGCACAAGAATCAGTACCTATCAAACCCATACAGCCCCTCAGAACTCATCCGCATTTGCTTAATCAAACTGCCTGAACATTTACGACACATTATTTTGGCAGGACGTTGCAAAGACGACATTGAAGCTTTTCAGGGACTGTTACAAGAACTGGAAATTGACACAGACAGTCGTGGGATGCGAAAACAGGAAATCAATCACTACAGGTCACATCCGTCACAATTCCGTGACGACAGAAATAATAACTGGACACGACAAGTCTATTCTTACAACGCAAATCGTGACCAAAACAGACACCACCCGTATGACAACCGTTGGCAGAGTAGTAATAATTACAGGGAAAGATCACCTCTCCGCAGTAATGACTATCACAGAGACAATCAGAGAAACAGACAATATGGGAACCAAAATAACTATTATCAAGGGAGACAGAATAACTTTAGACGCAACGGTCCAGCACGCAGTTACGACTCAGGCAGAAATTCTCCACCACATGACCGACAAACAAGAAACTATGTAAACTACCGACAAGACGACAGACGATGTGATCGTAACGACAGACGTGAATTTCATCAGAACTGGCGGGTTTCTGACAGAGCTGGGCCCTCTCGGCAAGGCGAATTTGTGGAAGTTAGGCCTCCTAATCCCAGTAACGGCGCGCGCCAACAAAGAAACAGACAATGACTCGCACCGCAGGCAGCTGCGTGCGCCGGCTGGCTCCGAGAAAAATAACATTGACGCTAACCTTGAGCAAAGTTCCAGTATTCTTTACGGACGAATACCGCATGATAATTGCATTCAAGTTGAAATTCTGCGTACTGAGAAGAGTAAAGGTTTACACCACATTTCACATGTAAAACCATTTATTGAAAGATAATCTGCTTTTAACTTAGTCTTTGCAATTTTCACTTCACGCTACTTGTACAATTTGTCAGAGTTAAGAAACTGTTAACATGCAACATTTTGGTTTGCTTACGAGTGGATTCTGGATTTGAGGTGCTTTCTGTGAAATGCCAGATGACACAGTGGTTGGTTTGTGTGACAGCTACACGATTATATCACGACGTTACTAATGAGTTACAATTTACAATGTTGCTTTTGCGGTGTATCTGTTTGATATCTGCACAGTTTTTCTGAATTCTTCTGTAAAGTAAAACATGTTTTAGTGGTGACTTTTGTGCTATTTCTACAAGGAGACAGCCTTTTCCGTAGGACAACAATACGTTACAGCACAGTACTTTCCTCATCACGGCAATAAGCGTAATAAGTATGATATCTATACGCAAAGCATTTCACTTTTGTGTATCATGAGGTAAGTACATTGACTTCTGCAGAACTTAGCTTTCGGAGGACAATAACTACGACACTCCCCAGAGATTATCTTAGAGCAAGACGCACATTTAGCGCTACTGGACACGTATTTGAGTGATTAATTTTGTACTGAAGACATTTATTTTTAGAGATTTTTGAATTACAAAGAAAGTTTTTCGTGACACATTTCATTTCATTGCTGTAAGCTGTAATACCTGAGGATACAATTACAATAAACCTCAGGGGGGTACACGCCTACTTTGTGTACCATGTGTTTGGCAAGCACAAGGAGCCCTAGCTAATATGGTATTTGCTTATACAATTTAACACATCGGTACCATATTTCTCTAACACATAAATTACACAGCTATCTGATCATTTAACAGAGAAACAAACATCCTTTTACTACGTCAGTGACACATGTTTACGCAATTACAGAGTTGGATTACTTCACACTTAAGAAATTGTACTTTGTCTGTACTTTGTGCACTGTTCATATTTTTTTGGTACCATTGTGATACTATGAGAGCTTTGAATGATGTATTTGGTAAGGGAGAATGATTTTAAAGTACGTTGGAGGCAGATGACACTTTTGACATGAGCAGAGAATTTTGTTAGGTTTTGAAATTATTGGAGGAAGCTACGACGATTTTGAGATTTGACTGAGGTTTTATGATGTTATTTTTACGACGACGATGTGTATTATGCTGTTGCGGTAAGTTTATGATCCATAAGCTGATGCTATATGAGTTATTTGATTATGCTATGTATCTGTTATGATGAAATATGGAAAAAGTGTCGACGAATAAGGTAAGGAGTAATGAATAGTGGTTAGGGACTCTTGACTTGTGAAAAAGGATGTTGGAAACCAAGAATCGTACTTTAAGAGCTATGAAATGTGTGTGTAAATGCGTGAATGTATCACAATGCAAACGAAAATTTTTTGGACACTGTCATGTCAATAGCATTTTTGTTTCTACAGATTTGCAACGCTAATTCTTGACCTGTGAAATTTTGTATATGAGACTGTCACTGTAGCGGAAACTGCTGTCGTAAATATTTCCGTAAGAAAGTTAAGTGACCACCTGCACATAATGCGTCGTGGGCACCCAGGTGTGTCAGACACCTGGAGAACAAGCCGTTAGGGTGTGCCAGAGGCACAGGTGGAAGAGAAGGACAAAGGGAGGCCATTAAACTCGCTGTTGACATACCTTTGTAGAGGGCATCGCTAATGCGACATGCTCGTTACTTGAAAACATATGATTTTTGTAATGCGTTGTGGGCACACAGCTGTGTCAAACACCTGGAGAATAAACCATTAGGATGTGCCTTTCATCGCTAATGCGACACCCTCGTTACTTAAAAATTTATGATATTTACTGAAATGCCTAACAAAATGACAAGAAATATTTTTACATCTGCACACCTGATTATGACAAGAGTCTTTGTACGAGAGTTGAGAGCAATTAACTTATGAAATGAAATGTCACATGACTACTGAATGACATTTTTATGCTTTGGTTTGTGTAATTGCTTATTTCATTTGATGTCTGGTTTCCAGCTGTGTTGCAGCATTGCTTTTATAAAATGAGATGCATTTGCTAATGTGAACTCTTTCTGTCAACAGATCTATTAAATGATAATTTTGTAATCCACATTCTTTAAAAAAGGAGCACTTGGAAAGGAAAGAACAATAAGAAGTAACTCGTAACAGTAACACTTAATTTTCTTTTCAGGTACATGGTAATATTTTTTTTACAATAAGTTGTTATGGTGCACCACTTTAATTACATAGACATTAAGATGTGAATATACATTTCCCTTGTCTGCATTATCGTCTTTAGTGCAATATTTTTTCTGCTTGAGCTATGTCATGTTTAGGTATAAGTTGCTGCTGTTTGCAAGGCATAGTGTTATTGAATTTGACTTTTGCTAATTTATGCTGCTAGCTTTGCCAATTTGCATTTCTTTGTCATTTCTGTTTGTGTTGATTTGTTGTGATGCTGCATTGCCTCGTCCTTTGGTATATATATCTGAGCTCAGTAGATTTAAGTTAGCTTAAGAGGGGGTAGACTATATAAGAAACTGACTATGGAGAATAGGTAAAGAATGCATTGCGAAGAAAGATTTGGGCCCCAATGAGTATTGTACAATCAGAAATAATTATTTTGAAAGAAATATGGATAGAATACAGGAACGAGGTATAGGTAGGATTTTCTTGGAAATAAATGATGAGGTAAGCAATGTGTGAACATATAAATACAGAAAGCATGCTTGGATAGGATTTTTTTGGTGGAAACAAATGTTGAAATAAGACGAAAGATCTATCGAATGAAGTTGTGGGGTGGACTGCAGTACCAAATGTTACACTGAAAACAAACCCTGTCCTTTCCTTTTGTGTTATCCCACTATGTGTTTGGGTACCCTTGTGTATTTGTGTTTTTCCTGTCTTTATGTGTTTAGCTGATGAGAGCTCTGTTGTAGACTTTTTCTAATAATATGTTATTTACTTTGTAAAGATGCTTAGACATTATTTATTCTGTGTTGTTTTAATGCTCATGTGTGAAGTTGAATTTTTAAAAGTGATTCTGATCTTTTATGTATATACTCATGTCATCATTCCTGTAACACTGATGTATATGTTTATTTCTATTGTTTTGTAAAGCCTGCACTACAAATATTATCTGTATTGTTATGTTTTTAATGATGTATTTTGTATCTTTGTAATTGTATTCTTGTGTTATAATATTGTAATTGACACCAGTTACTCAAATTAAGTAACTTGTAAGCATTCATTTCACTGCACACATTTCTGTTGGTCATAGTATATGGACAATATGTGAGAAGTAGGGACTGTTAGTGTTTGCACGTGTGTTAATAATTCAGCAAGGGACTGGATAACAGCATTGCTGGTTCTAAGGACAATTCCAAAAACTTTGTGAGTGCACAAGTGGTGGTTATGGACTTGCTCTATTATCCGCAAGACTCTTCAATGGTGATTGTGCACCTGCACAGTCGCAACAGATGGCTGCTGGCCATCTCTACAAGGACAACAGTGGGTCTGCTCCTCTGGTGGCCCACCAATACCATACTCTCTACCAGGACTACAGTGGGTCTGCTCTGTGATGACCTACCTACCAATCTTCTTCAAAACGTCGAATGACTCTGCTGTGGGTTTGCTCTGTTGTGGCCCATTACCTGTCAGCATGTCAAGAGTCAGCACTGTCTTTCCGTTGTAAGGACAACACTACTTCTTCAAGACTGCATGGAAATCCACTACTTCTGTGTGCAATTTTTTTTACTAATGAGACTTTGTGAACAAACACCTGTAATTACTATTATGATGAACAATCTGGACTGTCTTTATGGACTGTGAGAAAATTTTAGCTTTTGACCAACATTGTATCAATAAGTGTGTGCATTGGATATCTTTGTTAGTGTAATTATGAAAAATTTTATCAAATCATTATTGGCCACCGGCCAAAAACATTTTGTAAAATTTTTTGTGGGGAGCATGGGGGCTATGTAAGTAGGCTGTTTAGGCTTTCTTTATGTAAGTTTGCTGTTTATGTTTTTTATTGGCAACGTTACATAGCACTCTGTATGAAAATCACTGGCTGTGCTGTGTGCAGTATGTGGCTAGTTTGCATTGTTGTCTGCCATTATTGTCATGAACTGCTATAGCTGGATGCGAACAGCGCGTAGCGCTGGGCAGTTGGAGGTGAGCCGCCAGCAGTGGTGGACGTGGGGAGAGAGATGGCGGAGTTTTGATAATCTGTAAGACTGAATGTCAATTATGAATATTAAGGTAAATACATTGTTTGTTCTCTATTAATATCTTTCATTTGCTAACTATCCCTATCAGTAGTTAGTACCTTCAGTGGTTTGAATCTTTTATTTAGCTGGCAGTAGTGGCGCTCGCTGTTTTGCAGTAGCTTGAGTAGCGAAGATTTTTGTGAGGTAAGTGATTTGTAAAAGGTATAGGTTAAAGTTAGTCAGGGCCATTGTTTTGTAGGGGTTATTGAAAGTCAGATTGCGTTGCGCTAAATAATATTGTGTGTCAGGTTAAGCACAGGCTTGTATAATTGTTCTAAGTGGACGTTTCACATGTAAAAATGTTCAAAGGGGACGTTTCACATGGGTTCATTCGGCAAGCGCGAGCGCGTCACGGAGATGGTCAGGCGTCTCAAGTGGCAGGCGCTACAAGAGTAGCATTGTGTGCCTTCGAGAGATTTAAAGTTAAAATTCCGAGATTGCACGAAGAAGAGCCCCGTGGCTAGGGACGTGTGTCACAGGGGAAGCTCTGTTGTTAAGTGGAGCCATTAGTGGGAGTGCGTCCCTCCCATATACTTCTCTGGAAATGACCATAATGGTAATGAAATTCTAACGCAGAGGGCCTGCTGAGAGCCGCTCTTCCATCGCATCATTCACGAGTGTAACAGAAAGGGGGCAAATGACAGTCGTATCCAAAGTACATTCCACAGTACACTGTAATGTGCCTTATGGAGATGTAGATGTACGTGTAGATGAAGATGAGAGTGAAGGTGAAGGTGATGAAGGTATAGATGTAGTTATACGTAGTCTCAGTGAAGGCGGGCGATCCTGCTATAGTGATCCGTCGATTACATGGAGTGGTGAAATAGAGCGGCTCGTCGTTGAATTACGAGAGAATATTTCACACCATAATTTCATCCACACTGCTCTTTTCATTTTACATACATCGACTGAGAGACGTCAGGTCATTCCCGGCCTGACATATCTAATTTGTATTCCGTAACACTTTTTAAATCACAGGAATATCAGCGATATTCTACAGGGCTGCGGACTTGGGTCCCTGTAGGGTTACGTTCAAAATGACGTGGACTGACTTCTAGACTCATGCAGACAGGATGGGGACTAATACCTATGGTCAGCTGGGGCGCAGATACTCTGTGGACCAGCATTGTTCAGCTGGGCACCGTTCTGACGGACCTGTGAATTTTTTTTTCCCTTTGCTGTAGGAAATAGTGCACGACACTCAGGTCCTGCTGAAACGCGAAAAAAATGAACAGTATAGAAAGTCACCCGCAGCAAATGAATGGTTGTTTTACAACCAGAGCCCAGATCGGTGAAGGCAGGCTTCACATACGGCAAATTACTCAGCCCAGTGACTTTTCGGGCGTAAGGTGGAACGGAAACAACACTGTTAAGCTTTGTTTGATGCGTTTCTCCTGGAGAAAGCAAGTTGCCTTAACCCGACGCCATACAACTTCGTGTGGGTATTTCTTACGCCAAAAAGTGGGATATATTCTTATTGGGCGTTCTTTAAATATATTCATGAGCGTTGGAGGCTAGGAGCTGACTCTCTGCAAATTTTGCATGTGGTAAAATTGGGGATTGGGAGACTTAAAAAGAAATCGATGACGTAGGATAGCCAGACAGAATGTTCGAGGAATGGTGTCGGCGGGAAACTGGCTGGAGAACTTTAACACTGTTTCTTTGGAAGGGGGGTGGGGGAGAACAGACAGTGGCTAAACAAATACCTCATGGGGCAGAATTTGGCGCACGTTTTTTCATTGGAGAACTGTATTTTTGTTGTGTGGACTCTGCTCAGATTAGGGACTATAGATGCGGTAGAGAAGACAGTTGGGCTTTGACTGTGAGAAGAAGACTTGGTACTAACGCAGAGCCGCGTGTTGTCTCCTAAAAACCCAGCTAACAAGTGATAATGGTCGTTCTCCCTGGAACCTATTTAAAGACTACTATCCAGAGAAAAACAGTCCGTTGCCCTGAGTGGAACTAATTTTGTGACCAGCTGAAATGAATTTTTCTGCAGCAACTTCAGAAGAAATGTGTAATGTTATGTTTCCTGGCTCTGGCGACTACTTACCGCAAATTTCACCTTTCACAAATGTCCCTGAATGTGAACGTGGGCTCTTGCTCAAAGACTCAATTTTAACAAGAGTCGCCATCACGGCGATAATTTATAGCGTGTTAATACCATTAGCTATTGAGCCGCATCGAGGAAAAATACATCTACGGGTAAGGTATAACAGATTGTTAACGTCATCTCTCAATCGTCTCAGGAAAACAAATGATATAAATATTCAAATTTCCGTACTTAACAAGCAGTAGTTTCCAATTAATTTTTATCTTTAATAACTTCTTCTACTTAGTTCTAAGTGGCTGTTGTTGTGGACTTAAGTCCGAAGACTGGTTTGATACAGCTCTGCATGCTACTCTATCCTGTGCAAGCCCCTTCATGTCCGAATAGCTAATGCAAACTACATCGTTCTGCTTACTGTATTCGTGTCTCGGTCTCCCTTTGCGATTCTGACCCACCCCCCTCCCCCAAACACACACACACACTTCTCCAATACTAAACTATTGATCCCATGATGTCCCAGGATGTATCCTATCAACCGATCTCTTCTTCTAGTCAGGTTGTGCCATAAATTTCTTGTCTCCGCAGCTGTATTCAGTACCTGCTCATTAGTCACTAATTTTGAGCGTTCTTCTGTCCGCCTACTTAGCTGGGTGGTAACGTGGTCGCATCCTATACAAGCGGGACTGGGTTCGATTCCCGGCTGGGTTGGAGATTTTTCTCTGCTCGGGGACTGGGTGTTGTGTTGTGCTCATCATCATTTCCTCCTCATGACCGGCGCACAAATCGCCCATTGTGGCGTCGACTCAAATAAGACTTGCACTTGGCGGCCGAACTTCCCTGGATGGGATGCCATACGCTCATTTCATTTCAGTGTTCTTCTGTAGCACCACATTTCAAAAGCTTCTTTTGTCTTCTTGTCTAAACTGTTAATCGTTGTTTTTTCACTTACATACATGGCTACAATCCAGACAATTACCTTCAGAAAAGACTTCCTAACATTTATGTCCATATTCGATGTTAACAACATTCTCTTCTCCAGAAAAGCTTTTCTTGCCATTGCCAGTCTACATTTTATATCCTGTCTATTTCAGCCATCATTAGTTACTTTGCTGCCCAAATAACGTAACTCATTTACTACTTTAAGTATCTCGTTTCCTAACCTAGTTTCCTCAGCATCACCTGATTTAATTCGACTATACCCTATCTCGCGTCCGTTGGCCGTCGTAATTTAATTTATTGTTTACTACAGAAATTTATTGATAGCGGTGATTGTTGCCGACTTACGTGGTGGACCTTAATCAAAATGGTGTTTCATTCAATTTTGATTTAGAATTAAATGCTTTTGCGAAGTTCTCTTTTTTTAACAATATTGATCTTCCGTGAAAATTGTTTGTTACGTTAATGAACGTTAGATTCGCTGATCTTAAAACATGAACATATAAGATGAACAATGGAATAAACTTTTCATATTAATTTCCTCGGTTAGTCAGTTCACTTTAAAGCAAAAAAAATCTTTAGTTATTAATTACAATTGCGGTCCACACATGCGCGAGAGTATTTTTTATTTTTTCTTACCTCCGTAGTCGGAGTCCTGGCTCTGGCTCTCGGCTGTTGTACTGAAAATAAGAATCTTAAAGCTACGTATTTTCTGCAACGTCGGGCGGCTGTGGAGAAAAATGTATATTGTGTTAATAGCGGGCGAGTTTTTCGCTTCCGCTAATTTTTATAAGTTAATATCGCCACGTAATAGCGTCGTTGGCTGCATCGGCCGCTGCGATTGTTGAACTGTAAATTACTAGAATGCAGGTTAATTCAAAGGAAGGCGGACATAAAATGGGGATCACCTCTTACAAATTCAAAGTGAACAATAATATTAAATCAATATATTATCTGCTTAATTAGTACGAATATTCTTACCTTTTGCCAGCACTCGCAAGATGTCCGTCTACACGCAACCAAGACAAGAGAAGAAGCGAAGACGACTAAAAAATTAACAAAAGAGCGTATCCTGTCGTCTCTTTCGATGATTTTGTTATATTTCTTTGCCCTCGAAACTTACACAGAGAAATTATTATGATACGGAGAAAAATTTATGTTCGCCTGAGCGGCTACTGTTCACTTATTATTCAAATTTTAAATGTCTCTTCCTTAAAAATACTGTTTTGTACGTCTTTTCTTATTATTTCACTGGGGACGCTATACCCATTATCTTCGTTTTGCTTTTATTGATGTCCATCTTATATTCTCCTTTCAAGAGACGGACTGTTCAACTGCTCTTCCAAGTCCTCTGCTGTCTCTTACAGAATTACAATGCCATGGGAAAACGTCAAAGTGTTTTATTTCTTCTCCTTGGATTATAATTCCACTCCACATTTTTCTTTGGTTTCCTTTAGAGCTTGCTCAGTGTACAGTGTGAGTCAAAAAGGACTTTACAACTTTGAAATGACATAGAGATTTATGGAGATAATTTACAAAATCGGTAGATGTGTCTTTTTGTGATATCAACCTCAAGTATGATTTACGTAGTGCGTCAGTACACAATTCCGCCACCAGGGGCGTCAGTGTAGGGCACAGTTAAAATGTCTACTTTCATTGGTGCGGAGGGTGCTGTGTGTTTCGGTTTCATGAAACGAACTCTACAACAACTGTTCGGTGCAAATTTCGAACCGAATATGCTAAATAAACTCCAACAAGGCCTACAATTTACTTTTGGCGTAAGAATTTGTTGAGCGTATGGCTCTTTCCTCTTCAGCGAGAAAACTGTCACTGGTATTGTGTGTCTGGATATGCTTGAAAACTTTTTAACGATGAAGATGACCGAGCTGGGATGGTTTACCACCAGCAAAACGGTGCACCACCTCATTTACTGACGAAAGTTCGAGGATTCCTCGATAATCGTTTCCCAGGTCGGTGGATTGAACGTGAAGGCCCAGTCACATAGCCTCCTCGCTCTCCAGATATGACACCACCGGATTTCTTTCTCTGGGGTTTCATAAAGACCGTGTGTATGTTACTTCCCTAGAAAAAAAATTAGCCGATCTGAGAAACCGAATTGACGATGCCACTGCACAAGTTACGCCCGATTTTCTGTACGAATGTGGGAAGTAATTGGTTATCAGTGAATCACATCGATCCAAAATGACATTTGACACTTTTAGGTGAAACTTCAGGTTGTTTGCTACAAAGTGACGCATTTACCGATTCTGTAAATTATCTCAATAAATTTATATATCATTCCAAATCTTTAAAGTCTATTTTGACTCAGCCTGTACAAATGGAATAACATCGGGGATAGGCTTCAACCCTGTCTCACTCCCTTCTCAACCACTGCTTCTCTTTCATGCTCCTCGACTCTTATAACTGCCGTCTGGTTTTTGTACAACTTGTAAATATCCTTTCGCTTCTTGTATTTTACTCGTGTTACCTTCATAATTCCAAAGAGAGTATGCCAGTCAGTATTGTCAACATGTTACTTTAAGTCTACAAATACAATAAACATAGATTTGCCTTTCCTTAATCAATCTTCTGAGGTAAGTAGTAGGGTCAGTGCTTGTTCCTACATCTCTCCGAAATCCAAACTGATCTTAGTTAGTTAGTTAGTTAGGTGTTCCATTGATCAATAGCACGGAAAAACCGTTATGATGTGAAAATTGTCAAATGCACAAGAAATGCGCACAGGAAACAAGATTTTTTTGCATTATAGCCTTATACCTAAATATTTATATTATCTATCCCATTCCCTTAAATGGCACAAAATGCGTATATCATATCTCCAGATTTATTTACTCATATTCAAGAATTCATCTATGGTATAGAAGGAGTTGTCAAGGAGGTATGATTTCAATATATTTTTGAAACTATTATTGCTGTCTGTCAGACATTTTATTTCATCTGGTAATTTATCGAAAAGTTTTATAGGAGCATATTTTACCCCTTTCTCTGCCAAAGATAGGTTAAGTAAAGGACAGTGTAGGTCTTTCTTTTTTCTGGTATTGTAATCATGAATGTCGCTGTTGATTTTAAACTGGTCCATGTTGTTGAGAAAAAATTTCGTTACTGAGTAAATGTACTGTGAAGCAGTTGTAAGAATTCCTAACCTTTTAAACAGATGCCTACAAGATGTGCGACTATGAACCCCACACATTACTCTAACTACTTTCTTTTGAGCAATGAATACCTTTTGCCTAAGTGTTGAGTTGCCCCAGAATATTATTCCGTATGACATCGGAGAGTGGAAGTATGCCAAGTATGTTAGCTTACTAATTTCTACATCCTCAAAATTGGCAGTTATTCTGATTGCAAAAGTTGCTGAACCTAGTCGCTTTAGGAGATCCAAAATATGACTTTTCCAGTTAAGATTCTCATCTATATGTACACCCAAAAACTTAGTATGCTCTACCCTGGCTACTGACTTCTTTTGATGTGTTATGTTTATTGAAGGAATTATACTTTTTGCAGCAGAAAATTGGTTGTACTGTGTTTTTTAAAAGTTTGGTGCAAGCCCATTCGCAGAAAACCAATTAATGACTTTTCCAAAGACCTTATTTGTATCATTTTCTATCGGACTTTCTTTTACTGGATTAATAATTATGCTTGTATCATCAGCAAACAGTGTCAGTTCAGCGCCTTGTTTCTCATAAAAAGGGAGGTCATTCACATATATCAAGAACAGGAGAGGACCCATGATCGAACCTTGTGGAACACCTAATGTAATTTCACCCCAGTTAGATGAAGTGGCAAACTCCTTTGAATCACTTGAAGCATATAAAGAGACTTTTTGCTTCCTGTTCTGTAGATATGACTTAAACCACGACCTCGAGGTCGTCTTCTACCAGCATTTTTCCATTCTTCTGTAAAGATTTAGTGTTAGTATTTTGGAAACCTGACTTATTAAACTGATAGTTTGGTAATTTTCACACATTTCGGATGTGGTTATGGAATATTAATATGGTACCACCGCCCACTGAGAGTGTGCTGTGACAACTGGTCAGAACGTCTAATTTTCAGCGAAAAAGTAAGCAGGTGGACCAGTCACAACAAGAAGCGCAGTTTTTCCTGTAAGTAATTTTGAGGGGAAGTCGGTGCTATGATGAAGTAAATATCTCGCCCAGGCTGATGTAACATTTCTTGCACTGACGCTATGCGCTGTGTATAAGAAACAGTACGAGTTTTGTGAGGGTCAATCCATCAGAAGAATGTTATTGCAGGTAGGCTAATGAGTTTTGTTACAACAATGAGACGGTCGTCAGCGACGTATGGAACAGCAACACGTCCGTCTCGCTGGGCACGGAGCGCCAGCGACTGGCGAGTGAGGTAACTCCACGTCAGTGTATGGCGTTGCGACCGTGGCTACAAACGGCCAACTACATAGCGTGGGTGTAGCGAGGCGCCAGGCAGTAGTTACGACGGCGCAGCTGCGCTGGCAACGCCACGCGACGCGGCTCTGCTGTACGTATAAAACCTTGCGTTCAACAGCTCACCACTGTCAAATACTGCGCACTCAGTTTTATCGTTTCACTAATGACATGAATAGGCACACTGATCAACGTACTCATATTCGTAACGTGTAGCCCGCACAACAGAATAGGGATGGGAAAAACCGACCGATTAAAAACGATACGGTATTTCAGTTTTGAATAACCGTTTTTTTTCAGTATTTGTTTGATCTCGGTTATAACAGGTGCTTCCTTTTATTTTTTACTAATAACCGAGTGAAAAAAATCGAAATATCAATTAGCCTTAGCAGTAGTGCTAAAAGTTTTTCGTTTTTAAATAAACCCTTTTTAAAAAGGAGTAATTTTTGTTCGTAAAATATGCATTGGTTTGAAATTGCGTTATTATAAAAAAATGGGAAAAGTGATCAGTGTTGTTTTCATAACACTGCCGACAGAAATGAGCAACAAAAACATGGCATCAGAATTGGTACAGGAATGCTGAGACAATAATGTCCCTGTTGCCGTGTGTCGTGGCTTAAGGTACGCGTGTACGTCCCCACATCGCAGTCGTCGACGGACATCCGTTCTACATGTATTGCAGGGTGCCTCCAACCCTAGTACGGAAATATTTTTACGAAGTGTAGTAGCAATGAAGTACAGTGCTTCATTTGCTTTAAAACATTAGCGATTTGTGTGCCACTTCCACGAAATAATAAAAGAGGAAGGAAATTATGGTACTAGCAATAAATTAAAACTTGACAACAGTTCCTTCAGAGTATACAATGAAAGTAGCTAATCTGTTGCCTGTGTCCACATAATATCATAATATATCTTTATCTGCTTGTAGCCCTTGAAAACAGGTAAATTAACAAGAAAAATGTTCTTCAATCTCACTTTGCACCCTTTAGTACTGACTACCTGTAATGCCCAAATAATGATGTGATCAGCGATTACAACATGATTTTACAGCAGAGTTTCAAAGAATTAGAATCAGCAGGAGCATACTGGCTATTTTTTGTAGTATTCAACCACTTAACACTTCTCGAGAAAAGCAGTGAACGGTCGACGGAATAAATTCTTTTATTTCCCTATTCAATTTAATATTTTGATTCTATGCGTCTTGCAACTGAGTCAATTTTTATTATCTTTGTTCCATTTCTATGTTTACTACAAGAGATAATAAGAATAAAAAACCGACGTCGGTTATTTCAGAAACCGGTTACTTTGATCGGTTTTAATAGGTTAACTGGTATGCAAGAAAACTGACTTAACTGGAAAGCCGGTTGTTTCAGCGATAACCGCTATCCCTGCTATAGAATAGTGTGTAGGGAACGACACCGAACTCTGCGTCAGTAACTGCTATGTGTGGTGTGGTCAAAAAGTAACGGAAATTTTTGTTTTTCTTAAATATTCTTCAGTGATTCATTAACATCAACTTTATCCCCTTCAAAGTAATCCCTCTCAGATATAATACACTTGTGCCAGCATTTTTTCCAATCTTGCAAGCGCTTCTGAAACTCACTTTTCGTTAAGGTGTTCAGCTCCTTCACCGATCCTGTTTTTAGCCATGTCCGGCGAATACGGTGGCTGAGAAGAGTTAACGGTTTTGTTGTTTGCGAAAAAATCACGAACGAGCATTGAGGTGTGAACAGGAACATTATCGTGGTGCAGTTTCCACGGGTGGTTTTACCACAGTTCTGGTAGTTTTCTTCGGATTGTTTCACGCAAACGGTGCATATCTTCCAGGTAGCAGTCCTTATTGACCGTACAAACATTAAGGCAGGAAACCGGGATGCACTATCCCATTATAATCGAAGAAAACAGCGTGAAGAACCTTCGCACGTAATCGAACTTTTTTTCGGTCTTGGCTCTTTAGGTAGCTTCCATTGGCCTTGGTTTCGACGTCATACCCGCAAACCCATGTTTCGTCACCTGCTATAGCCTTCTTTAGAAGTTCTGGATCGTTTTCGACTTCATTCAGCTATTCCTGAGACATATCAACGTGGCGTAGTTTTTGGTCGAAATTCAACAATTTCGGAACAAACATTGCTGCTGAACGTTTTATGCCCAAAACATCCGGAAAATTGCTTGGCATGAGCCAAAGGATAAGCCGCCATCATCACCAAACTCTCTGAAGGTGATTTTCCAGAACCATTTTCTTTACTTCTTCAAAATTGTCGTTAGTAATGGATGCGCTAGGGCGTCCAGGGCGGCAGTCGTCTTCAACGCCTTCTCGACCTCCTTTGAAGCTTTTATGCCACTCGTAAAATCTTGTCTTACTCACAGTAAATGCGCCAAAGGTCACAGTCAACATCTGGAATTCGGTGCTGCACTTTAATCCAATATTCAAGCAAAATTTAATGCAAATTCTTTGAACAATCTCTAACGAAAGTAAACATTCACCGAGCACTCAAAAACACATAGAAACTTTTCGACTGTCAACAATAAACTAAAATCCAAACATAGATCAGGAACGTGCGTACCAACAACATAAAAAGAAGTCGAAAATCGGATGTATAAAGCTGGCGAAATTAAAAAATTCCCGTTACTTTTTTATCACACCTCGTATGTAGCCAGATATGCCAGTGACCGAGCTCTGTGCGGCATCAGCGAATTGTAAGTGTGTATACGGGATTACTCCGAAATCTACCGACAAACTATCAAAGTTTCATCCGAGAACGTTCGTTCCTAGAAGAGGCAAGCCAATATTTTGCTTACTCCCATGCATGTCTCACGGAAAGAACAGGAAGGCAAAATCAGAGAGATTCAAGATCACACGGTGGTTTACCAACAGTCGTTATTCCCACGCACAGAACAGGGGGAAAATGTCAATGGTAAGGAGAATACCCTCCAGCACACATCATAATGTAGCTTGCGGAATATACAGGTTCTTCCACCAGGAATGGTCAATATTCAGTAATACAACAGGAACCATCATTCGACGCAAAGAATATAGTAAACATCGGATTTAAAATGCATTCTAAAGAGCTATGAGCACGTGTTCATCTTCGACGCTGTGGAACAAATCTATCCTACAGCAAGTTCTTTGCTTCCATGTTTTGAGAGGTTATGGTATGGACCAAAACAAGAAAAAAAAATTCTGTAAATGGAAGCTTTAAAGTGTTTACCTTGAAGAGAAGAGATTCGTTTCACAGAATCGAAGACGAAGAAGTCTTCTTAGCTCTTTAGGTTAGCGTTTTAGAGCCCATGTTTACTGGGCTTTTTTCTTTCAAATGATCGTTCCTGGCCGTTCCCTGTGAGCGAGCGGTTCTGGGCGCTTCAGTCCGGAACCGCGCGACCGCTACGGTCGCAGGTTCGAATCCTGCCTCGGGCATGGATGTGTGTGATGTCCTTAGGTTAGTTAGGTTTAAGTAGTTCTAAGTTCTAGGGGACTGATGACCTCAGATGTTAAGTCCCATAGTGCTCAGAGCCATTTGAATTTGATCGTTCCTGTCATATTCCTGAATACTGATTATTCCTTCCGGGACACCATGTAGATGTAGACATGTTTGACTTACCTTGAGTGGCCCATTAAGAGCAGTCATTCGGTTAGTTATCCCAATTTCCTTTGCGGTTGTATTTAATGCTGGCACACATTTTGCTCTCGATGCTCATTGTTGTATAGCTAGAGAAGGCCGAAATGCACGCGTTAAAATCAAGCAGTCTGGCGTGAGGTCTGAAACAGGATACGTAATGAATGCTATAAAGAAAAGTACGTAGCTTCTGGAATACTTAACTTTAATCCACATTTGTAGAACATTGCTCTTGATGATACAATAATAGACTCGCAATATAAATGGAATACGGTGCCTTGCTAGGTCGTAGCAATTGTAGCTGAAGGCTATGCTAACTATCGTCTCGGCGGTGACACCACACTCATAACAATCGTTGATGTAGAGTTTGGGCAGAATTGGACTGGTTGTGGTGGTCCATTTCCCTGACCAGTTCGATCATCGAATGTGTCAGTGATCTATTTCTTCTGAAAAGCCAACCACCGGAAACTTCAGTTGATATTCACATGGAGCTGGTTTCCAGGATTGTCATACCCATTCTCTTGGAAAACATGGGGATGGTTCCCATGAAATTACCCTTTCCGAACTCGTGCTCCGTCTACAATGACTTCATTGTCAATGCGGCCATGAAGTCCTGAGCGTCCTTCATTCACAAAGTAAGAAACGTTGTAAATTAGTTGAATTTGCTGGACCAATCTGCCCATAGCGCTATGGCGACGCCTCTGCACCTGTATCTACATGATTACTCCACAATTCACAGTTAAGCGTCAGGCAGAGGGTTCATCGAACCACCTTTAAGCTACTTCTCTGCCGTTCACTCTCCAACAGCGCGCGGGAGAAACGAACACTTAAATCTTTCTGTGTTGATCTCTGATTTCTCATATTTTATTACGATGATTATATCTCCTTACGTAGGTGGGGCGTCAACAAAATAATTTCACATTCTAAGGAGAAAGTTGGTGTTTGAAATTTCATGAGAAGGTCCTGCCGCAGCGGAAAACCCCTGTGCTTTAATGACTACTACCCCAGTTCCTGTGTCATATCCGTGACACTCCCTTATTTCGCGACAATGCAAAACGAACTGCCCTTCTTTGAACTTTTTGATGCAGATCGCACACTGCAGAGTAATACTCCAGAGGAGGGAAGACAAGTGTAGCGTAAGCAGTCTCTTCAGCGGAAATATGACGAACGACCTATTATCTATCTCTTGGCTGCCCATACCAGCAACACTCTAGTCCCACATGAACATAAACTCGACATTTGCGGCATAGCCGTGAGTGCTTATATCTCTGAATCTTGCGCAAATAAAAAGCAAGACGACAAGAAAGTTTTGATCTGGGAAATGTTTTCTGCATGTCGATGGAAAGGTCGTGTATTTTTTCGAGTTTTCTTTAGCTTTGACACTTTTTTCTTGAAGTTTGATCCTCAAGGCTTCACTCTTCTTCTTTAAGGACCTCTTTCTTCTCATCCTCAGTACTCGTCGGATTGGCTAAGTATAACGTGGAGTCTATCAGAAGTCTTGGTAGTATTTGACTCTGGTAACTGAAATCCAATATTATATAACAGACAAAACGTCGTTCTGTATTTGTCTACGCTGACATGTTGAACGTTTTTTGTTTGCTGTGCTTTAGATAGTAATCACGACATAAAGCTGTCATATTCATGATAATATTATAATACACTTTATGCGGGCTTTGTATTCTTCTCTAATATCTCCCGTATGTAGGCATGTTTTTGATAGGTTTCTGCATAGCCTCGACCCTTGACCTTTGATCATTTTTTGGCAAGCATTGCGATTTAAGTTGTTTCAGAAAGTTGATCACACGTATTATGGGGAAGAACACCGACCGCCAGAAAAGTAATCTTAAAGTGATAGGACTTTGCGAACATGAAGATTGTGGCACGGCATGGCCCTGCCTCCTTTTCATAGGATGTGTTTTTTAAGACCACATAAACACGAATTTTATTTGTCTGCCAGATTCCAGAAGCCAATAAATTTTCATCCTTAACATATGACAGTATTTCCTCACGCTGCAATGAACGAGTACACATTTCTCCAGCAGAGTGACGAGGAACTGTTTCCCCTTTTAGTTTTCATAAGATTTGCTTTCAGTCCTTCTTTGTTTGTTTCCTGACTTCTTTAAAAATACTTCTTTTCCTCTTTCAGGAGTGTAGTAGTCTGTCTCGGGCAGGATGTGGTCACCTGCTTCCTGCTTATGTTTCAGTGGACGTAGGCTTTGCTCCCTCCTAAAAATAAGTACACACAGACGTCTGTAGAGAAATAAAGCAGGGTTCATTGTTAGGGCCAAAACAACGCTAACCCTCAAACGTATTTATTATATGTTTTTCTGTCGTTAAAGTTAAAAGGAATCAGTGAGTAACAGCCTGACAGGCAGTAACAGCCTGACCGGCATTTACTCATAAATATCATATTCTATCTATAAACTTTAAACATTAGACAATTTCCCAAAATTTTAACAAATTGTGGGTCTAAATCTTTTGGGATCAGACTGGTTGCAATATAATGGTAAGCCATACTTACAGCATCTTTAACATCTGATATATTTCCTGGTATGTAACCAGCACCTGTCACCAGTGAATGGATCGCTGTCATCATTAACATCCTCACCAAACATACACCTGTTTACTCGATTAGAATATTTCGGCGTCACTGCCACAACAACGTAAATAATGAAATGCACAGCAATGTATATAACCAAAAAACACGTTCTAGCAGTTCAAATAGAAGTACCTGTTGCCAGTATGTAGTGGAGTTGAAACCAAAATAGATGGTGTGATCAGACAAATTCCCACGAAATTGAGGTTTAGCTCCTTCTTCCGCCGACCCCTGAAAATTCACTACTGGGCCTCCTGGCGTCATATGTACCACCAGTGTTAAAATACGTCCACGGTTTTGAGTTTTAGCGTAGGAGAAAAAGATGAGAAGTAGCAAGTATTGGGACAGTCTTCCACCGACAGAGAACGGGAACGTTTTGTTTCGAGAAACCACAATAACAATACATTTATACATTGTTTCAGAGAAATACATACGGTTCAATTTTGTAATCGAGATGATGCACCACGTAAAGATATAAAAATGATAGTTCTTCTTGAGTCAGCCGTTTCTGAGACATAGGAGAGAATGATGTAATAAATCCAACAAAAATAGATGTGTGCGCAATGTCACAAAGTTGCTACGTGGCAGACCGTGTGTTGTAACACCTGAAGAGGCACCTAACGGGCGAAGTCGGTACTGGTACCGGCTTTGGCCAAAACCACCTGGGTCTTAGAAGCAGGGCAAACGACCATAGTGTGATGTCATAGTCAGGTGGCGATCATAACATAAAGCGGCCAGTAGGAAAAGAACTTAGCGAGTTTTGAGTTGATTTTTCAATGAAGTTGGTCAACACAAAAGACACATGCATTTGTTTAAACTGAAATGAGACAAAAACATTTACCAACGCATAACTGCTGTGCAGTTTACTTGGTACAGAGGATATACAACACGTCAAGAACATTTGTAAACAAAGCTGCTCACATCTTCGAGAAAATGCGTGATTTTCGTGAGTATGTACTGTTAGGAATGCCTGGAGCACTTTTAAATGTACAGGCATTGTTTACTAAAAGATTCAGACATATCCAAGCAATATTTTTATACAACATTGAGGCATGCATTTCGCAGTTTGTTGTATTCACACGATTTTCTGTTAACAGAACAACTTGAAGAACATAATCAATGACGTATTATCTATCGGTACCGAAACCCAGCAAAATTCACTAATTTTCAGGTTTCAGGATTTTCCTAAAAATGATATCAGCAAATATTACTAAAAGCACTGATGTCTAAGTTGGGCATTTCAAGCCTTCCACTATTTATATTTTCAATTACACAATCTAACTCAGTCGTTAAAGTACCATCCCTAAGTGAAAACCGTTTACAACCATTACAGGTCAATTTTTTAAGCAGAGAGAACAACAGTAGCGTGCGTAAGGCAACGTGGGAGTAGCGTCATTGAGATGTGATGTGATTGTTACTTTAAATTCTTTAGAAAACCTAACTATGGAATTAGAGGTGCAATAATTTTGGCTGAAGTGAAAAAGTCATGGGATAACTTCTAATATCATGTCGAACCTCGTTCTGACAGGCGTAGAGCAGCAACTCGACGTGGCATGGACTCAACAAGTCATTTGAAGTCCCCTGCAGAAATATTGTGCCTGCTGCCTCTTTAGCTGTCCGTAATTGCGAAAGTGTTGTTGGTGCAGGATTTTGTGCATGAACAGATCTCTTGATTATGTCCCATAAATGTTCAATGGGATTCAAGTCGGGCGATGTGGGTGGCCAAATCATTCACTCGAACTGGCCCGATGACATGACGCATTGTCGTCCATTAAAAATCCGTCGTTGAACGGCAGACAAATGTCTATAAGTAGCCGAACATAATTAGTTCCAGTCAGTGATCGGTTTAGCTGACCAGAGGATTCAGTCCATTCCACGTAAATACAGCCCATATCATTATGGAGCCACTACCAACTTGCACAGTGCCTTGTTGACAACTTAGGTCCACGGCTTCGTGGGGTCTGCGCTGCACTCGAAACCTACCAGCAGCTCTTACCAGCTCAAATCGGGACTCACGTGACCATACCACGGTTTTCCACTCATCCAACCGATATGGTCACGAGCCCAGGTGAGGCGCTTCAAGCGATGTCGTGCTGTTAGCAAATGCATTCGCGTCGTTCATTTGTTGCCATAAGCCATTAACACCAAATTCCGCCGCACTGTCTAACGGATATGTTCGCCGTATGTGCTACAGGGGTAATCCCAAAAGTGAGGTCTCCTATTTTTTATAAGTACATAGACCTTTTTATTTCTACAATGGTTTACATCAGTTTACAGCTTGAACATTTAGCTATTTTTCGACATAATCACCATTTCTGTCGATGCATTTTTGTAGACGCTGTGGCAGTTTTTGTATGCCCATGTCATACCAGCTCGCCGCCATGCTGTTCAGAAAATTATGAACCTCTTCTTTCACCTCGTCGTCGGATCTGAATTGCTGGGACCACAATTAACACTGACAAGTACTGTGAGACTCTGAAAAAACTCAAACGGGCAATTCAGAACCGGAGAAGAGGAATGTTGAGCAACGATGTACACATTCTCCATGACAACGCTCGCCCACACATCGCACGGCAAACCGTTGCTCGTGTATCGATTTCTGCGGTTATTTCAAACAGTGTTGCTTGTCTGTTAGCGGTGACAACGCTACGCAAACGCCACTGCTCTCGGTCGTTAAGCGAAGGTCGTCGGCCACTGCGTTGTCCGTCGTGGGAGGGAATGCCTGAAATTTGGAATTCTCGGCACCCTCTTGACACTGTGGATCTTGGAATGTTGAATTTCCTAACGACCACCGAAATGGAATGTCCCATGCTTCTATTTCCAACTACCATTCCGTGTTCAAAGTCTATTAATTCCCGTTCTGTGGTCATAATCACGTCGGAAACCGTTTCACATAAATCACCTGAGTGTAAATGGGAGCTCCGCCAATCCATTGTCCTTTTATGCCTTGTGTATGCGATACTATCGCCATTTGTATATGTGTATATCGCTATTCCATGACTGAACCTAGTATAGTATATCCTTTACAATGATCCTCCTAGTATGATCAATGGGCAGTTCAATGGAAGACATTAATTTAATTTTCTTTTCAGTTTCCACCTGTCACACAGAAATATGATTCTGTCCACCTTCAAGTTACCTGCACGGACCAAATCTAGATTTCAGAACATTTGTCTGAAATTTTACAGGAAATAAATAATCCCAGTTCAGTTTATGGTTCATATGGCTCTGAGCACTATGGGACTTAACATCTGAGGTCATCAGTCCCCTAGAACTTAGAACTACTTAAACCTAACTAACCTAAGGACATCACACACATCCATGCCCGAGGCAGGGTTCGAACCTGCGACCGTAGCAGTCCAGCCTGAAGCGCCTAGAACCGCTCGGCCACCACGGCCGGCATTTCAGTGTATGGATTAATCTGCAAGCTGAAGTACGGATTTGGTGGTATGCCTGACAGCAGTATAAGTTTGTGAGAATAATTTCGCTAACCCAGCACTTATATTTTTCCAGTGCTCCAGCCAAACTAAAAAGTCACTGAGGAAGATTTTCTGTTCGTGTAAAGTTTTGTTTGTGAGGTATTGTTGGAGTGTGTTTTCCACATTTATAGCACTCATCACACAATGATGATTCGCAAAAATGGAGCTGTTTCTTTTCCATTTCGTTAATGTTGTTCGTCAGTTAACATAACAAGTCCTTTTCCTACATCATCACTCAATATATCTTGCACACACACTGAATATTTCGTCTCACAAAACTTGTTGTCCAGAGGGCTTTCACTGGAAAATGATAGCTATGTTTTACAAGTTCGTTTCTTTCAATTTCATAGGAAGCTTTATGAGATAATTTATTGAAACTGGGACACAAATGTAGTCTTTCATTTTTTGGCTTAACCAATAATTTCTGATACCCTTAAACAGATGAAAGGTTTCAAAAGAGTTTTCTCATTTGATGAAGCGTGACAATATTGGGTTTTCAGCTCTGACAGAGTTGCAACGAAAGACATTGTTTCACTGTTCACAGCATTGTTATCAGCAACTACAGTTTATACTATAAAACCAGATATATGTAATCTTTTATCGGAACTAGATGTATTCGTTTTGAGCGAGTGTCGGCGCTCGAAAGTTACGCAAAAAAGGTCACATTCAGTCTCCAGATCGCTTTCCGTTATTTCCACATGACCGTTTTCAGACCAGTGCCCATCTTCAGATTCAAAATTAAATTTTTTTTGTAATAGATCTGAAGATGGGCAGATGGCTCAAAACTTCTCACGTGGAAATAAAGGAGAGCGACCAGAGACTGAATTTAAATAGTTCTGTGCATGTAATCCTGCGATGTCACGTTTAATGACCTCAGTCTTATCAACAGCTGTCAGGATAATGACAGGAATGATACGTACAACTTCTTTCTTGACTTATAAAATACTCTGAATAGTGAATACACGAGGTAGCAATGTATCACCTGAATATCAGGCAACAATGTTACCCCCTTTCTAATCCGTATATGGTTTAATATAAATTTCATTTACCGTCAATAAGACATGCCTTTCAGGTTCTTGAAAAATATCCACTTTGTCCACAATGTATCGCGAAAACGTACTAGAATTTTATTCTACAATTGGACTATCATAAAAGTTATAACATAAAGTTTTCAAAGTAATTGGACGGGAGAAAATTAGCCGACTTCGACTTCTGTCAGTGATATAATCATGAGGTGAAATTAGGAGCAAAAGGGAACAGAACATTATAAAATCAGTATCATACAGTCTGCTGTTTTTGTGAGACCTGTGACTTCCTGAAACTACTGAGGCTTTTATACTGCACAAGTAACTGTTCTATTAATGATGATCAGCCAACGATGTTACCTCGTTTATAATCCATATATGGTTTAATATAAATTTTATTTACAGTCAATAAGACATGTCTTTCACGTTCTTGAAAAATACCCACCTTGTCCACAATGATTCGCGAAAAATTACTAGAATTTTATTCTACGATTGGACTATCATAAAAGTTGGAACATTAAGTTTCAAAGTATTTGGACGGGAGAAAATTAGCTGACTTCGACTTCCGCCAGTGTTATAATCATGAGGTGAAATTAGGAGCAAAAGGGAACAGAACATTATAAAGTCAGTATCATACAGTATACTGTTTTTGTGAGACCTGTGACTTCATGAAACTACTAAGGCTTTTGCACTGCACAAGTAACTAGTCTATTAAACGTTTTTAGTTTTACACTTATCTAAGGTGCAATCACACTGATTAGTGATGGAATTCAGATCAGTTATATTAGTAACTCTGTCAGTGTTAACATTCGTCAATTGCAAGTTAATGAACATCCATTTGAATAGACCTCAACTTTCAAATTATTATCAGTCACAATGCACATTATCTAAAGAAACTGTACGTTTAGACCGATGTACATTAACATAAAACTCTCTTCTCTCACAGTTTTCACCAAGTTCTTCTGTAAAGATATTACATTACCTTTATCTTATAGTTCCTGAAGTCTTTTATACGATATTCTTTTTAAATATTGATTGTGACTGACTACACTAATCTTAATACTTCCCTACAAAACTGCCTGCAACCTCTTCTGGCTCCCCTCTAGATGGCCCTGCAGCTGGATAGGTAGGCCAGGCAGTTTGGAAAAATGCATGGAACGGCATCTGGATTCGAATGTGAAGCAGATTTGATTTTTCCAGGTTTTTCGTCGGTGGCAGATACTCCCCGCATAATGTCACTAGCTTTAAAATGTATTTGACACACGTGAAAAATGAGCAGTGGAGTATGGCAATCACAATACATTTAGCCAAGTGAAACGTATATTATACGAGAATAGTCGTATATTATAGTGCACGAAACTCACATAAACTCAACTTAGTAACATGTAATATGATTTTTGTGTGCACAACTATCTCGTAACGATCACACAGTTCAACGAGTTGTTTATACCCGACACGTTGTTGATGTGGCAAAAGACGTCCGTTGACATTCGCCGTTTTTCGCTACAGATGGCGGTTATCGGCGAAACAACCGGTGAAACAACCGGTTTTCACTTACATCGGTTTTTTCCACGCCGGTTTAATCTGACTTTAAAACCGCTCAATATAACCGGTTTCTGAAATAATCGATTTTCTAATTTTTATTCCTATTATTTCCTGTAATAAACGTATAAATCGAACAAATATTTACTCTCTCAGTTTGAACATATCTAGAATCAATATATAAAATTAAATTGGCCAATAAATGAAAACATAGCCCGTCCACTCTTCTCTGCTTATCTTGAAAAGTGAAAGATGGGTGAATACTACAAAAAATCACAACTGTTATCATATTGGTTCTAATTTTTTGAAACTCTGCTGAAAAACGATGTCCTAACCGGGGATCATTTCACAATTTGGGGAATATGAGTAGTCGGCGCTGAAGCGTGAAAACTGGGATAGAATAACTCTTTTTTCGTGTTAATTTGTCCGTTTTCAAGAGGTTGTTGTTGTTGTTGTGGTCTTCAGCCCCTGAGACTGGTTTGATGCAGCTCTCCATGCTACTCTATCCTGTGCAAGCTTCTCCATCTCTCATTACCTACTGCAACCTACATCCTTCTGAATCTGCTTAGTGTATTCATCTCTTGGTCTCTCCCTACGATTTTTACCCTCCACGCTGCCCTCCAATACTAAATTGGTGATCCCTTGATCTCTCAGAACGTGTCCTACCAACCGATCCCTTCTTCTGGTCAAGTTGTGCCACAAACTTCTCTCCTCCCCAATCCTATTCAATACTTCCTCATTAGTTATGTGATTTACCCATCTAATCTTCAGCATTCTTCTGTAGCACCACATTTCGAAAGCTTCTATTCTCTTCTTGTCCAAACTATTTACCGTCCATGTTTCACTTCCATACATGGCTACACTCCATACATATACTTTCAGAAATGACTTCCTGACACTTATTTCAAGAGGTAAACGCAGCTAATTGCCTATTTTGTAGACAGTGGGAGCAGATCGGCTACTTTCTGTTTTTATTGAATACTCATGAATGAATTGTTAAGGTTTTAATTTATTACAGTTACCATAACATCCTTCCACTTTTATTATTTCACAGGAATGAGAGACAAATCTTTACCTTACAAAGTAAATGAAGCGTTGGCTTCATTGCTACGTCACGTCGTAAAAATATTTCCGAGTAGGGTTGGTGCTTTTCTGCAGTACAACGGATGTCCGGTGCAGAAAGCGGGAAACTACCCTACAGAGCAGGTGGGGCCAGGTCTTGCACATTGTATGTTCACGTGTATATTAAGCCACGACACGCGCCAACAGTGACATTATTGTCTCAGCAATATTGTACCAATTCATATACTATGTGTTTGTTGCTTGTTTCTGTCGGTATTGTTATTAAAGTAGCAATGTTCGCTTTACTCATTTCCTACAATAACGCAATATTTCAAACAAATGCAAAATCTTACAAATAAAAATACACCTCCTTTAAAAAAGGTTTATTTAAAAACGAAAAATTTTAGCACTTTGCCATGGCTAATCGATAATTCGGTTTTTTAAACAGTTGTTAGTAAAAAATAAAGAACATCTATTATGACAGAGACCAAACGAATACCTAAAAAAACCGGTCTCGCGTTTAACCGGACGGATTTTCCCGTCCCTACTTCTGGCTGACGTCACGATTTAAAGAGTTCCCGCAGTGTGAGGCCTTCATGTCTATGTAGTGTTGTTTGGGTGCGATATTCGGTTCTCGTAAATATTGCTGTTGTTGTTGTGTTCAATCAAACTAAGCCTTTAGTCAAGATATACCATACATTTCTGTCCTCTCCTACTCCATTCAGTACCCATCCACTGGTTTCCGGTTGGCTCTGAGCACTATGGGACTTAACTTCTGAGGTCATCAGTCCCCCAGAACTTAGAACTACTTAAACCTAACTAACCTAAGGACATCACACACATCCATGTCTGAAGCAGGATTCGAACCTGCGACCGCAGCAGCCGCGCGGTCACTGGTTTCCGATCTACCCACAAAATCTTCAGTACTCTTCTGTAACACCACATTATTCTCTTCTTGTCTGTACTATTTACCTTCTACGTTTCACTTCCCTAGAAGGCTGCACTCCACACAAAATCTTTCAAAAAAAGGTGTGCTAACACTACTCGATTTTCGAAACTGTCATTTTCAGAACAGCTCTTCTTGCTACTCCAGTCTACATTGTTTATCCTTACTTCTGACGTCGTAAATTATTCTGCTACACGAATAACAAAGCTCGTCTACCACTTCCGATATCTCTTTCCCTAATCTAATTCAATCAACATGACCTGTTGTAAATCGACTAAACCCCATTACCCTTTCTTTGCTGTTGTTGGTGTCCATCTTACACCTTTTTTTCAGTACACTATACTGGGTGATCAAAAAGTCAGTATAAATTCGAAAACTTAATAAACCACTGAATAATGTAGATAGAGAGTTAAAAATTGACACACATGCTTGGAATGACATGGGGTTTTATTGGAACCAAAAAAGTTCACAAAATGTCCGACAGATGGCGCTGGACAGCAAAACGTCAGTGACTGCGCATGACAATCGTGTATAAAAGGAGCTGTAATGAGAAAGAGAATCAGATGCGCCAGCAGTCGCAGCATGTTGACGTTACCTGAAAAGGCGCTTTTAGTGAAGCTGTATTATCAGAATGGGGAATGTGCTAGTTCAGCGTTACGATCCTATCGCCATAGGAAGGGGATTCGAACGGGTAAAGGTCCGCTGACAAATGCAGCTGTGGCGAGAATGATTTCGAAGTACGAAGCCACGGGTTGTTTAGACGGTAGACCCCGTAGTGGCCAACCGAGCACAAGGCGTAATGCTGCTGAGACAGTTCAGGAAGAATGGAGACTGTAGCGGGTTCGTCTATGCACGGGGAAGTCAGCGCTCGTGCAGTCGCACGTCGCACCGGCATTCCATACACTACTGTTTGGTTGGCACTTGGGAGTACCCTCCGATGGTATCCGTACAAAATCCATCGGCATCATGAACTGTTACCTGGCGATTTAGTGAAGCAGAGGGCATCTGTGGTGTGGGCGTTTCAAAAGATGGCGGAAGATGACGATTGGTTGAGTAACGTGTTGTGGACCGATGAAGCTCATTTCACGCTCCAAGGGTCTGTCAACGCCCACAACTGCAGAATTTGGGCTACCGAAAATCCTAGAACTGTCGTGGAAACTCCATTGCACGACGAGAAAGTCACGATATGGGTTGGGTATACCACATCTACACATCTACCGTTATCGGGCCTTTTTTCTTCGAGGAAATGCGTGATTCTGGTTTTGTAACTGATACCGTGACGGGTGAGAGGTACGCCAATATGTTACAGAGTCGCATCATCCCCAGCCTGGCTGATAAACACCTGCTGGAACGTACGATGTTTATGCAGGATGGCGCTCCACCCCATATTGCTAGACGCGTGAAAGATCTCTTGCGCGCGTCGTTTGGTGATGATCGTGTGCTCAGCCGCCACTTTCGTCATGCTTGGCCTCCCAGGTCCCCAGACCGCAGTCCGTGCGATTATTGGCTTTGGGGTTACCTAAAGTCGCAAGTGTATCGTGATCGACCGACCTCTCTAGGGATGCTGAAAGACAACATGCGACTCCAATGCCTCACCATAACTCCGGACATGCTTTACCGTACTGTTCACAACATTATTCCTCGACTACAGCTATTGTTGAGGAATGATGGTGGACATCTTGAGCATTTCCTGTAAAGAACATCAACTTTGCTTTGTCTTACTTTGTTATGTTAATTATTGCTATTCTGATCAGATGAAGCGCCATCTATCGGACATTTTTTGAACTTTTGTATTTTTTGGTTCTAATAAAACCCCGTGTCATTCCAAGCATGTGTGTCAATTTGTACCTCTCTGTCTACATTATTCCGTGATTTATTCAATTTTCAAATTTATACTGACTTTTTGATCACCCGGTACATTCCACTCAACTGGTCTTCGAAGTCCAAAGCATCCCTGACATAATTAAAATGTCAGCAACAACCCAGAATTTTAAAATATTAGTTGCAACTTGTATCACCACTATTAGAGCAAGGCACAAATTTTATGACGATCAGAAGAAAGCGTTAGCCTGCGACCCCTGAAGCACCTGAGGACGCCGGAGTTTATTTAGTGTTGCTGCCCGGAGCAGCTGCAGCGACAGGGCCGGCGCGGCTTAGCCGGATAACCAACCGACCGCCTGTGAAGGACGTCAGCGGATGCCAGCCAGCGAGATAAAGAAGACTGTTTCGCAATAAGGCGCCGAGGAAGCGGACGGTCGGTGCAGCTGGGTAAAGCTTACTGGCGTCACGCTTTGTTAACCGTTCAGCGCTCAGGACTAACCACGACTTGCGGACCGGTATAGGCAGACACTGAACACTCGGATTACGTATCCGTTTACTACTGGTAGCGTATTTTAGTTACGGAAAAGTTTTCATTCGTGATGAATAGCGTACTAGACGCAATCGAAGCTAACTTGTGAGATACGGAAGTGAGCCAAAACAGGATCGAATCCATACGGCGGATTAACGACAACTTGTCTGGTACAGCATCCAGCCTCCGTGTGTGTTTTAAGACATTTTCCGTGCTTATTCAGGCAAATTCCGGATGGATCCCCAATTTCCGCCTCAGAAAATACGATATACAAACTGTTAAAATTCGGTAACACACATAAGAAAGCTTACACGATTCAGAGTCACATGGGTGCACATGTCTTCCCTCCCTGATTGCTGTAACGACAGGATCGAAAGACGGCCACAAAGTTAAAATAAATTAAATGTGGCAAATCATGAAAACAGCGCATCCTGTATGACGGTATAGACGCTAAGGGTGAGAGAGCATACTGTAATTAATCGATAACATCCACCTCCATCATCTTTGACTCTTCAGACACATCCTCTGGATTATACACTAGAAGAAATAAAGGGTTATTACAAATGATTGAAGCGATTTCACAGCTCTACGATAACTTTATTATTTGAGATATTTTCACAATGCTTTGCACACACATACAAAAACTCAAAAAGTTTTTTTAGGCACTCACAAATGTTCGATATGTGCCCCTTTAGTGATTCGGCAGACATCAAGCCGATAATCAAGTTCCTCCCACACTCGGCGCAGCATGTCCGCATCAATGAGTTCGAAAGCATCGTTGATGCGAGCTCGCAGTTCTGGCGCGTTTCTTTGTAAAGGAGGTTTAAACACTGAATCTTTCACATAACCCCACAGAAAGAAATCGCATGGGGTTAAGTCGGGAGAGCGTGGAGGCCATGACATGAATTGCTGATCATGATGTCCACCACGACCGATCCATCGGTTTTCCAATCTCCTGTTTAAGAAATGCCGACCTGGCATTCTGCTTTAGCCTTTTCCGTAAGATTTTCCAAACCGTCGGCTGTGGTACGTTTAGCTCCCTGCTTGCTTTATTCGTCGACTTCCGCGGGCTACACGTGAAACTTGCCCGCACGCGTTCAACCGTTTCTTCGCTCACTCCAGGCCGACCCGTTGATTTCCCCTTACAGAGGCATCCAGAAGCTTTAAACTGCGCATACCATCGCCGAATGGAGTTAGCAGTTGGTAGCTCTTTGTTGAACTTCGTCCTGAAGCGTCGTTGCACTCTTATGAGTGACTGATGTGAGTGCATTTCAAGCACGACATACGCTTTCTCGGTTCCTGTCGCCATTTAGTCTCACTGCGCTCTCGAGCGCTCTGGCGGCAGAAACCTGAAGTGCGGCTTCAGCCGAACAAAACTTTATGAGTTTTTCTACGTATCTGTAGTGTGTCATGACCATATTTCAATGAATGGGGCTACAGTGAATTTATGAAATCGCTTCAATCATTTGTAATAGCCCTGTATGTTGCCTTGGCTTAGAAGAAGTCATAGAGTTAGGAATTATCTTCGGTTTGGAAGGAGTCCTCTCGAATACTGCTGGATGACAAAGAGGAAAGCTATTAGCCAGTGTGAGATCGAGAGAAATAAAAGGTCTTAAATCACCTTTCAGTTGAGCTTCCCTCTTACACACATCCAAAAAAGTTTTGCATCACCACGGTACCCAGAAATCCTGAAGATAGACATTGACTGTTGGTATTGTATCACAGACACAGTCCCTTTGACTGTTCAGAGATCTCACTAAACCCGCCCAAAGATGTAAACAAGCATGCATAAGCAGCGCCTATTACACGGAGGGGGTCCGACAGCCGATCAGTTCCAGTCATTCCACCAGGAAGGAAGTACACGGCTCGTGTTGTCCGTAGTTCAACCATGCCTAGACGGTCAATACCGCGGTTCGATTGCGTCCGCATTGTTACTTTGTGCCAGGAAGGGCTCTCAACAAGGGAAATGGCCAGGCATCTCGGAGTGAACCAAAGCGTTGTTGTTCGGACATGGAGGAGATACAGAGAGACAGGAACTATCAATGACATGCCTCGCTCAGGCCGCCCAAGGGCTATTACTGCAGTGGATGACTGCCACCTGTGGATTATGGCTCGGAGGAACAATGACAGCAACGCCACCATGTTGAACAATACTATTCGTGCAGCCACAGTACGTCGTGTTACGACTCAAACTATGCACAACAGGCTGCATGATGTGCAACTTCATTCCCGACGTCCATGGCGAGGTCCATCTTTGCAACCACGACACCATGCAGTGCGGTACAGATGGGCCCAACAACATGCCGAATGGACCGCTCAGGATTGGCATCACGTTCTCTTTACCGAAGAGTGTCGCATGTGCCTTCAACCAGACAATCGTCGGAGACGTGTTTGGAGGCAACCCTGAACGCCTTAGACACACAGCCCAGCGAGTGCAGCAAGGTGGAGGTTCCCTGCTGTTTTGGAGTGGCATTATATGGGGCCGACGTACGCCGCTGGTGGTCGTGGATGGTGCCGTAACGGTTGTACGATACGCGAATGCCATCCTCCGACCGATAGTGCAACCATATCGGCAGCATATTGGCGAGGCATTCGTCTTCATAGACGACAATTTGCGCCCCCATCGTGCACATTCTGTGAATGACTTCCTTCAGGATAACGACATCGCTCGACTAGAGTGACCAGCATGTTGTCCAGACGTGAACCCTATCGAACATGCCTGGGATAGATTGAAAAGGGACGACGTGACCCACTAACCACCCTAAAAGATCTACGCCGAATCGCCGTTGAGGCATGGGACAGTCTGGACCAACAGTGGCTTGATGAAGTTGTGGATAGTATGCCACGACGAATACAGGCATGCATGCAAGAGGACGTGCTACTGGATATTAGAGGTACCAATGTGTACAGCAATCTGGACTACCAACTCTGAAGGTCTCGCTGTATGGTGGTACAACTTGCAATGTTTGGTTTTCATGAGCAATAAAAAGGGCGGAAATGATATTTATGTTGATCTCTATTCCAATTTTCTGTACAGGTTCCTGAACACTCGGAACCGAGGTGATGCAAAACTTTTTTTGATGTGTATATAAAGCAGCCAACCCCCACTGAATTACGTGCTCGGAAAAATTAGCAATTTTTGAGTTGAATGAAGTTAGTTGACTGTGTATTACCAGTCGGCGAAAACACGTTACCGTGCTGCAGCACATCATGGCGCAGTCATTTTGGACGTTCGCCTGTTTCTCTATTCGCTCTCTCTCTCTCTCTCTCTCTCTCTCTCTCTTCTCTCTGAGTCGGTGTGGGAACAGGTAATTGATAAACTATATACTATCAGATTAAAAGTGTCTTAACCCCTATTACTGGACATTAGTACGGGGTGTGTCCACCCGTCACTTTTATGACGGCTTGAACTGTGCGCGGGACATTTTCAATTAAGTGTCTGAATGTCTGTGATGGAATGACAACCCACTCTTCCTCTAGAGCCGAAACCAGGGCAGGTAGTCATGTTGCACGCTGGGGTCTAGAGCGAAGTTGATATTATCACTCATCCCAATCGTGTTCCGTTGGATTCAGGTCGGGAATCTGGACAAGCCAGTCCATTGTAAGAAATTTGTTCTTCATTAACTGTGGCCTCACAGGTGCTGCTTTATGGTGGAATGCTGTATCATGCCGACACAATCATCATCGTCAAACTGTTCCTCTACTGTCCGCAGCGAACAAAGCTTAAAATGTGTCCATATCCTTCCGCATTCAGCATTTTCTGAAGCGCATTAAGGGGACCGCGCCCTAACAATGAAAGACAATCTTATACCGCAACCTCCACCTCCATACTTCACTGTTCACACTACACATGATGACAATAACGCTCTTCAGGCATTCGCCAAAACCTAAACATTCCATGGGATTGTCTCAGGGCATGGCGTGATTGGTCACTCCAACGCACTTTTCCAGACGTCCACTGTCCAGTGGTCTCACTCCTTGCACAATTGCAAATGTCGTTTAATACTGACTACAGAAACGTGTGGCTTACAAGGAGCTGTTCTATAGTTGTACCCCAACCTTTTTAACTCCTTACGCGTCCGCAGCTCGTGGTCGTGTGGTAGCGTTCTCGCCTCCCGCGCCCGGGGTCCCGGGTTCGATTCCCGGCGAGGTCAGGGATTTTCTCTGCCTCGTGATGACTGGGTGTTGTGTGATGTCCTTAGGTTAGTAAGGTTTAAGTAGTTCTAAGTTCTAGGGGACTGATGACCATAGTTGTTAAGTCCCATAGTGCTCAGAGACATTTTCAACTCCTTACGCACAGTCATTGTTCTAGATGGACGGCTGGTAGCACTCTGAAACACAAGTGACATTTCTTCCACTGTTTTCAAGCAATTTTTACCACACCTTCATCATACTCTGCAGTTCACAATTAAGTGCCTGATAGAGGGTTCATGGAACCACCTTCTAGCTATTTTTCTACCCTTTCACTTTCCAACACCGCGCGGAAAAAACGAACACTTCAGTTCAAAATGGTTCAAATGGCTCTGAGCACTATGGGACTTAACATCTGTGGTCATCAGTCCCCTAGAACGTAGAACTACTTAAACCTAACTAACCTAAGGACAGCACACAACACCCAGTCATCACGAGGCAGACGAACACTTCAGTCTTCCCGTGTGTGCTCTCATTTCTCTTATTTTATTATGATCATCATTCCTTCCTATGTAAGTGGGCGCCAACTAAATATTTTCACATTCTGTGGAGAGAGCTGGTGATTGAAATTTAATGAGAAGATTGGTTCAGATGGCTCTAAGCAGTATGGGACTTAACATCGGAGGCCATCAGTCCCCTAGACTTAGAACTACTTAAATCTAACTAACCTAAGGACATCAGACACATCCATGCCCGAGGCAGGATTCGAATCTGCGACCGTAGCAGCAGCGCGATTCCGGACTGAAGCGCCTAGAACCGCTCGGCCACAGCGGCTGGCCATGAGAAGATTCCGCCGCAACTTTGTTTTAGTGATTACCACCCCAATTCACTATCATGCCCTCTTTCCTCTATTCGCATAGTACCAGACGAGCTGCCCGTCTTTGGAGTTTTTCGATGCCCACCATCGGTCCTCTCTAATGCGGATCCCACACCGACAACGATACTCCTCAAGAGGACGTACGTAGGCAGTCATTTCAGTAGACCTGTTCCATTTTATGCAGTGTTCTGCTAATAAAACATAGTCTCTAGTTTGCTTTACCCAAAACATTATCTATTTGATCGGTCCAAACTAAGTTATTAGTGTTGTAACCCCTAAGTACTTACTTAAATTTGTGTAATTCATCATATAACCAAAATTTAGCAGATTCCTTCACACTTTCGTTATTTAGAGTCAATTGCCACTTTTCGCACCATACAGATGTCTTGTCTAAATCATTTTGCAATTTTATGTTTTCACAAGACGGTAAATGACAGCATTATCCGCAAACAACCTAAGAGGGCTGCTCAGATTGTCTCCTACATCGTTTATGTAGATCAGGAATAGCATAGGGCCTACAAAACTTCCTTGGGCAAAGCAAGATAATACGTCTGTTTTATTCGATGACTACCGTGTAGGTAGAACCACTTAATAGACTATACATCTTAGCCAGAGCGCCACCTCGGCCCTTCGTGGACTCATTCTGATGAACGGTAGTGGATGACGATGTTTAATGGCTTCATTTCCGCGTCTATGGTGTGTTGCTAACGGTAATTTGCGTTCCGTTGCCACTTCTCCTCTCTTCCTGTTCCAGTCGCGAATGATGTACGGGAAGAACGGTTGTTGGTAAGCGGCCGTGTGAGCTCGAATCTCTCCAGTTTTACCTTCTTGGTCTTTTCGCAAGATATACGTAGGAATAACATACGGCTGACTCTTCCAGGAACGTAGGCTCTCGTAATTTTAACGGTAAACCACATCGTGACGAACAATGTTCCTCTTGTAGCGTCTGCCAGCGGAGTTGAATGAGCATCTCTACGGAGCATCCGCGCGAATTAAACGAACCGGTCTAGTTTAACGAACCTGTGACTAAACGCGCTGCTCTTACTTTGGATCGTCTCTCTTTCCTCTACCAAATCCTATCCGCTTCGGGCCCCAAGCATGAGCAATATTCAAGTGTAGGTCGAACGAGCGTTTCGTAAGCTGCCCTCTTTCGTAGGTAGACTACACTGCCTCAGGATTCTCGCAATGAATCACAGTCTGGTATCTATCGTTCCTGCGATTCCTTTTATGTGATCATTCAACTTTACATTGATGTAGATGTAGATGTATGCTTGTCCGTCCTCTTTTAGAATACTGCTGCGCGGTGTGGAATCCTTACCAGATAGCACTGACGGAGTACATCGAAAAAGTTCAAAGAAAGGCAGCACGTTTTTTATTATCGCGAAATATGGGAGAGAGTGTCACAGAAATTATACAGGATTTGGGCTGGAAATCATTAAAAGAAAGGCTTTTTTCGTTGCAACGGAAACTTCTGACGAAATTCCAATCACCAACTTTCTCCTCCGAAAGCGAAAATATTTTGTTGACACCGACCTACATAGGGAGGAACGATCACCACGTTAAAATAAGGGAAATCAGAGCTCGTACGGAAAGATATAGGTGTTCATTCTTTCCGCGTGCTATAAGAGATTGGAATAATAGGTAATTGTGAAGGTGGTTCGATAAACCCTCTGCCAGGCACTTAAATGTGATTTGCAGAGTATCCATGTAGATGTAGATGTAGATGTACATTAATCCGTATACGTGCTCACATATATTTCGTGTATGTCAGTGCTTCTAGTGACTGTTCGGCAATCGTATAATAATACAGTAACGGTTTCTTCCGCCTGTTTGTGCGCAAAAAGTTACATTTGTTTACGTTGTGAGTTAGCTGCCGATTCTAGCGTTGAGACTTTGCTATATAAAAACTGGTTATCCACTAGGTCAGAGGTTCCTAGACAGTGTTATGCGTACCACTGACGGTACGCAAGGACATTTAGAGTGGTACGCGTACAAGTGAACAAAACATGTTCTCATATAGGTATGATTATTTTATTTACCATATTTTTAAAATGAAACGCTTGTGAGAAAACTGATTGATAAAAGTGGAATCTGTGTAATGTTACAGAAAATGGATTTGCCACAGAATGTTTGTTTCGGACTGTTTACAGGAAAATCGGGTCGTACCCTCCCGAACCCTCCGTTCATTAGTCGTCTTGGCCGGGAATGATTCGTCCTGTTTTGACGTTGGCGATATTTTGACTAGATCTTATCGATGGTTATTCGAAAGTTTTCGTGCCGCTCTGCAAGTGCTGCCAACTTAGGCGGTGTGCCAATGTGCGGCGCTGTAGTAGTTATTACGCAGTGACCGGTTTATTGGTGTTCTTGTCGCATTAAATGCCACCGTGATACGCAGAAAGCTTGCGTCTCGAATCGGAGTGTGCGTACTACAACGAGCTCATTCCTGACTAGTATAATTCTGAACTACCAGCATGCTGCAGTAGCTGTGGGTCAGTAATTTCCGTTAATCAATACAACGAAAAATTAGTCTAGAGTTGCAAATTTTAATTTTTTTCCATTCATTGACTAGTTTCGGGCCGAGACCCATTTTCAAATCATCCTGCAGGGCAGAAAATCAAATTTACACTCACGTATAACACGGTATTACCAAATATGTAAGCATAAGCCAAAAACACAGAACACACGTTTTCAAGACTTACGTAACATTGTCAAAAATGGTATTTCCGAAGAAGTGAAAACAATGTCAAAAATGTGCAACGATCAGTACAGCACATACAGATAACTGGCAGTTTACTCCTTCCGCTGCCGTAAGGGGACCTGGCGTAGAGGGCGCCCTGTCAGGATGTTGTTGTTGTTGTGGTCTTCAGTCCTGAGACTGGTTTGATGCAGCTCTCCATACTACCCCATCCTGTGCAAGTTTCTTCATCTCCCAGTACCTACTGCAACCTACATCTTTCTGAATCTGCTTAGTGTATTCATCTCTAGGTCTCCCTCTACGATTTTTACCCTCCACGCTGCCCTCCAATACTAAATTGGTGATCCCTTGATGCCTCAGAACATGTCCTACCAACCGATCCCTTCTTCTAGTCAAGCTGTGCCACAAACTCCTCTTCTCCCCAATTCTATTCAACACCTCCTCATTAGTTATGTGATCTACCCATCTAATCTTCAGGATTCTTCTGTAGTACCACATTGCGAAAGCTTTCAATTCTCTTCTTGACCAAACTATTTAACGTCCATGTTTCATTTCCGTACATGGCTACACTCCATACGAATACTTTTAGGATGTAGGAAACCTATTTTATTTATTAAAATGTTGTCCAACCATCAAGAATACAACAGATAATACAATAACGGTAAAAGTCAACAATAAAATTAATACTTTTTAAAACCTTTACCAAAACTGCCAGATATTTAAAATCACTGAAAAGTAATACACAGCAGCGCCACATACGGCGTTTACTACAAAGCTGTGTGCCATGTTGGCACGTAAAAATCATTAAATGTGAACAACAATATTGGTATTTCTTGGTCAGAAATCAACCCCTCATATACTTAGAGGCAGTTCTTTACTCGGATTAACAGTCGAAAGTACAGCTCTAAACAAAAAACAAAAACAAAGAATAAACATCTGCCGGCCGCGGTGGCCGAGCGGTTCTAAGCACTTCAGGCCGGAACCACACGGCTGGTGCGGTCGCAGGTTCGAATCCTGCAAAAAAATGGCTCTGAGCACTATGAGACTTAACATCTGAGGTCATCAGTCCCCTAGAACTTAGAACTACTAAAACCTAACTAACCTAAGGACATCACACACATCCATGCCCGAGGCAGGATTCGAACCTGCGACCGTAGCAGTCGCGCGGTTCCGGACTGAGCGCCTAGAACCGCTAGACCACCGCGGCCGGCTCGAATCCTGCCTCGGGCATGGATGTGTGTAATGTTCTTAGGTTAGTTAGGTTTAAGTAATTCTAAGTCTAGGGGCTGATGACCTCAGATGTTAAGTCCCATAGTGCTTAGAGCCATTTGAACCATTTTTGGATAAATATCAAACAATCAAAAATCAGCTATTCTTCCAAGGAATAAACAATGTGCTTCACTGGTCGGTCTCTTGTTCCCATACACCCCCCCCCCCCCCTTAAAGTGCGGTGCACCTGAGATGTAGGGGTGCTTGGTGCTTGAATGTGTCTTGTCCAGCCCAACGGCCGGTTGCTGTGTCGATGTGAGCACAGCTGTGACTTGTTCTGTACTCCTCGGGCATCTTGGCGTTATCTTTTCAGTTCGTATAGTTGTAGATTCGCCCGACTTTCGATCATCCTGACCTGGAGGAGTGCTTTCGTGCTTCGGCGATGATAAGACCCATGCTGGTTTCATTCTTTCAATTCACACCCTGACTGTTTTTCCATTTTGCGAGATGTCTGTAGTAGGGGCATTACGTCGCAATACTTGTAGGGCCCGTTATAAGGATGTTGCAGGGGAGCCCGTACGATTTCAGTGCGCAGCATGACGTGTGAGCAATCCGCCAACGCTTTGTGCATGAAGATTGGATGTTCACTACGGTGGGATGCCGGTGGCCCTCTCAGCCTTCCCACATCGTCACGAATGCTCTGTACCAGCCATGGTAGCTCCGTTTCTACATGGCTCAAATGGCTCTGAGCACTATGGGACTTAACATCTGAGGTCATCAGTCTCCTAGAACTTAGAACTACTTAAACCTAACTAACCTAGGGACATCACACACATCCATGCCCGAGGCAGGATTCGAACCTGCGACCGCAGCGGGCTGCGCGGTTCCAGACTGAAGCGCCTAGAACCGCTCGGCCACCAGCGGCCGGCCGTTTCTACATCTACATCAACATCCATACTCCGCACACCACCTGACGGTGTGTGGCGGAGGGAACCTTGAGTACCTCTATCGGTTGTAGTGGTGCCATTGTGAGATAGTCTGCAGGAATTCTCAGTGGTTCTCCGTAAACCATCTCCGCTGCTGATGCCCCTATATCTGCCTTATACGCAGTCCGTAATTCTAGAAGTACTAGTGGTAGCGCCTCTGTCCAACTCTTTCGGTGACACATGAGGGCCGCCTTCAGTGTTCTGTGCCACCTTTCCACCATACCGTTGCTTGTTGGGTGATAACAGGTTGTCCGATGACGCTGGAATCCACACAGTCTAGCCAGTTCATTGACGAGATTAGATTAGAACCGTCGACCCTGTTCTGTTGTGATATGTAGGGGGCATTCGAAACGTGCTAACCAATGTGCAACAAATGACTGCTATTGTTTCGGCTGCTACAGCTGTCACTGTTACAAAAAAAAAAATGGTTCAAATGGCTCTGAGCACTATGGGACTTAACATCTATGGTCATCAGTCCCCTAGAACTTAGAACTACTTAAACCTAACTAACCTAAGGACATCACACACATCCATGCCCGAGGCAGGATTCGAACCTGCGACCGTAGCAGTCGCGCGGCTCCGGACTGAGCGCCTAGAACCGCTAGACCACCGCGGCCGGCCACTGTTACAACCTCTGCCCATTTTATGCATCTGTCTACTGCCGTGAGCAAGTATTTATAACCCCCTGAGGGTGAAAATTGACCCAATATGTCGAGGTGAACGTGACCAAACATGGCACTGAAGGTTCGAGCGACTCCAAATCCTGGCATCCTTTTTAATCGACGGCCACACAAACCGCTCAGTTAGCAACTTGGTAGTGGCGTTTGCACCTAGGTATGCTAAGTTGCAGACACTGTCAAAAGCCACTTTGTGGAATCACTGCATAATATAAGGCCGTGGCCTCTGTTGTGATACGTCGCACCATAATTTGAACCTGCTTCCTGGCACTTCTGTTTGTTCCAGCCGCAATACTGTGTGCCGATCTGTTGGTAAAAGTCTTACAACTCTTGATCTCTCTCTTGTGCTGTGGCGAGGTGGTCGTAATTTAGGATGCTGACTAAGCAGCATACTCGAGAAAAATAATTGGCGACTATGTTCTCTGCACCTTTAATATGTCGTATGTCCGTAGTGACTTGGCTGACGAACTATATGTGTCGGAACTGCTGTGGGGAACATTTGTCGCTGATGTTGTGGAATGCTGAGACGATGGGTTTATGATCCGCGAAAATTGTCACTGGTCGGGCTTCAATGTAGGTGTGAAAACGTCTCACACTCTCATACATAGCCAGCAACTCCCTATCGTAAGCATTCCATTTTGTATGTCTGTGCCGTAGCTTCTTTGGAAAAAAAAAACCTCAAAGTTTACCAATGTCCATTCAATTCTTGGTGTAGTGCTGCTGCAATTGCGACCTGGCTGGCGAAACTGGGACAGGGTGTGCAAGCAACACAGCGTCTTCAAGATTGGATTGTAATTGGCCAAAAGAGTTACTCATACCTGGTGTCCGTTGTAATAGTCGCTTGCCCTTAGCGCTCTTACCCGCAAGCGCGTCCGTTAGTGGTGCCTGGGTTACAGCTGTTACCGTCAAATGACGACGTAAAAATTAACTAAGCCCAAAAATCGTCTAAGTTTCTTGTAGTTCGTTGGCTTTGGTAGATTACACAATGTGGCAGTCTTTTCAGGTAAGGGTCGGATCCCATTGGCCGAGACTTTGTGGCCTGGGAAAGTTACCTCGCTTTTGCTCATGACGGACTTGTCTTCGTTTTAGTGCCACTCCATAGTTATACAACCTCTGTTGCACTTCACACATATGCTCGTCATGAACTTGTCCATCAGCTGAAAATATTAATATGTCATTTAAATAACGAAGCAAAATGGAAAGCCTTGTAACATTTCGTCAATTTTAAGACCAAATGGCATAAACGAAAAATCAGACAGGCCTAAAGGTGTAATTGCTGTCTTTTTAACATCGTTATGCGCCACTGGGATCTGATTGTGAGCTTTCCGGCAAACCAACACCGAGAAAACTTTTGCGCCGGACAGAGAATAGGTAGATTCTTGGATGTTAGGTATCAGGTACTTACCTGGGACTGTTCCTGTGTTCAGCCTACGATAATCGGCACAGGGGCGTCATGTGCCATTCTTTTTGCTCACAAGGTGTAACGGGGATGACCATGGGCTGTCTGGCATTTTGTGTAACACCAGCACGGAACGTATCCTCAAATATAGCCTTAGTCTCAGCCAACCGTTATGGAGTTATTCTATGGACGCGTTGTGAAGCCGGTGGACCTGATGTCGTGCGTATATAATGCACTGTTTATGCTTAACACTGCTTGGCTGCACCGACGTATGCAGGATCGACTGTTTACTTGCATCATTAATTACTCATGTTACATTGTCCACAGAACGTATCTGAATTACCTTTACCGTGTCATATTGTGTCCCGCTTATAAGGCAGGCATTTGCCAAGTCTACAGCCAGTGCAAAGTGCGTCAGAAAATCAGCACCTAATATGGGTCGCGTAATGTCTGCCACCACGAAACTCCAATTGCATGGAGTAGGAAAACTAATGTCTATCGACATATATTTGTGCCCATTCGTTTTGATGCTGGAGTTGTTTATAGCTAACAACTGTAAGGGCTCCTGGTCTGTCGTCTTAACTGTGCCCATGACTGGAAGGGTGCTGACCTCTGAACCAGTGTCCATTAAAAATCTTAAGCCTGAGATCTTATTAATCACGTGCAACCGACACATTGTCGTGCCGCGACTCCTCGGAAAGGTACTAAGCATACCATCATGGGCCTTACCTTTGTCGTGAGTCCATCTGCACGTTGTAGCAATATGACGCTTCTTATGTCGGCGGCGCCGTTTGTGAGTGCCGCAGCCTGTGGCACCTAATTCGGACTACCTTTGCCATTTGGGTACTCACATGGTTTCGTGCACTTTGGAGCACGGGCGCCGAACCGTCTGTGGTACCAGCAGATATCATTGGCAGTAGTTTGACCTTGAGTGGTGTCTAACGTCTGTAGGTTGGATGAACGACGCGACCGTGTCCTCTTATCCGAATCCGTCTGTAACTCCCAAGGTCTGTAACTGCGTGACAATTCTTCCCGTTGTGGTCCGCAACTCTCGGAGTTCCCGGCAATTCCGGCGACTGTCGACAAGATGCGGTGGCACAATTCGGCACCGCCTCCTCCAAAAGCTGCGATGCGTGTTTGTCACCTTCTGTTGCGACGCTCGTATTTGTCGCTACTACGCATGTCACAGTGGTTCACTCCAATGTGGCATATGCTCTATCAGCTACTAGCAGGAATTTATTCAACGGTTGTCCTTCATACGCTATTAATGTCAACTGCACTTGAGACAGAAGCTGTTGTTGCCAGATACGTAGCAGCAACTCAATAGATATTACGCAACAATCCACTAACGCTCGCAAATGTCTCCAAAATTCCGACGCGTTTCTGTCCTCAAGTTTCTCCTGTTAAAGAACTTGTGAAAGCCTTTGCTCGGGTAATCGATTCCCGGCGGGGTCAGGGATTTTCTCTGCCTCGTGATGACTGGGTGTTGTGTGATGTCCTTAGGTTAGTTAGGTTTAAGTAGTTCTAAGTTCTAGGGGACTGATGACCATGGATGTTAAGTCCCATAGTTCAAATGGTTCAAATGGCTCTGAGCACTATGGGACTCAATTGCTGAGGTCATTAGTCCCCTAGAACTTAGAACTAGTTAAACCTAACTAACCTAAGGACATCACAAACATCCATGCCCGAGGCAGGATTCGAACCTGCGATCGTAGCGGTCTTGCGGTTCCAGACTGCAGCGCCTTTAACCGCACGGCCAAGTCCCATAGTGCTCAGAGCCATTTTTGCTCGGGTAACTTCGTGCAGCGAGTGATTAGCGAGGTATGCTTGTTGATGGGGTGGGTGTAGATTCACATAGAAAACTATTGTAGTCGCTCTCTGGTGCAAATTCCTAATTGTTCACGGTCTTCTGTGTCCGCGCCCGGTATCTGAGTGGAAGCCGGTGCGGTATCTTAGCGTGTTCGGTCAGAGTGTTGCGTGCTCTCTGTAATAAAAAAGCTGAGTCGAGGTGTCAACGATCACCTTGAGCGGATGTCTTGTGACGTCCGCCTAGGCCTAAACGCAAAGAACTATAACGAAAAAAAAAAAGAAAAAAAAGACATTAAAGTGGTCAGCGCGACAGAATGTCAATCCAAGGTTCGAGTTCGATTCCCGGCTGGGTGGGAGATTTTTCTCCACTCAGGGACTGGGTTTTGTGTTGTCCCAATCATCATCATTTCATCCCCATTGACGCGCAAGTTGCCGACGTGGCGTCAAATCGAAAGACTTGTACCCGGCCATCGGTCTACCCGAAGGGAGGCTCTAGTCACACGGCATTTACATTTTACCGTCTTCTGAGATCCGTTGTTGTGCGAAAATGTTTTCCAAGATCGCAAATCGTATGTCCGGTTGTGCGGGCGTAAATCGAGGTGCCCCCAATTGTAGGCGCGGCGCAGTTGGCACGAACGAATCGGAACGCGGAAAATTTTTGGTGCGAGTGTGCTCTCGAGGCTCTGCAGTTACCGATGGAGTTTGTGATCTCATCGTGTCCGTCTTACTGTCGACTGTCAGCGTCGACTGTTCTAAAGCTTCAATCTCTTGTTGCAGCTGCAGGATCTCGTGACCAGTAGTTTGTAAAGAATTATTTTCGCCTTCCATGTTTAATGGATGCAATCCAAAAAAAAAAAAAAAAATGTTATTGCAGCTTAAACCGTTCCTGTTTTCGGGGTCACCAATTCTGTAGGTCAGAAATCAAACCCACATATACATAAAGAAATTTATTTACTCGGATTAACATTCGGAAGTGCAGCTCCAGACAAAAAACAAAAACAAAGAATAAACATCAAACCATCAAAAATCAGCTACCCTTCCAAAGAAAAAAAGATGAAATGAGCGTATGCCATCGTTGGCCGGGAGGCCCCATCCGGAGAAGTTCGGTCGCCAAGTGCGAGTCTTATTTCAGTCGACGCCACAATGGGCAACTTGCACGCCGGTGATGATAATGAAACGATGATGACAACACAACGCCCAGCCCTGTTGCATGGGAGGCAAGCACGTTACCACCCAGACCGACTCTTCCAAAGAATAAACAGTGCACTTCGCTGGTCGAGCTCTTGTTCCCACATATTAAAAGAAATCAAAACAATAAGAGATTAAAAATCTTCATCACATCCGATCCTTCACAAGCATGAAGACTTTACCATAACAAACTTTACAAATTACATAAAGACAAAGCAACTTTTTCCTAACATGTCCCAGGTAAAAACAAACATTAAAGCACAAAGTTGTCTTTTATAAAGCACCAAAAATATACTTGCCATCCTGAGGAAGACATAGCCTAGCTTAATCACACTCATGCGTGCAGACTACGTGGGTGCGCCAGGGCTCGAGCACCCACACACATAATCTTGTGAGTGGGTCCCATCCACAAAATTCCTCTTACTCCCAGTCCATACTCACTTACTACTTTTCCTTCCTTTCCTTTTCCTATTATCGAATTCCAATCCCCCGTGACTATTAAATTTCCGTTTCCCTTAACTACCTGAATAATTTCTTTCATTGCTTCAAACAATTCTTCAATCTCTTCATCATCTGCGGAGCTGCTTGGCATATAAACTTGTACTACTGTGGTAGACGTGGCCCTCGTGTCTATCGTGGCTACAATAATGCGTTCACTATGTTGTTCGTAACAGCTTACCCGCGCTCCTATTTTCTTATTCATTATTAAACCTACTTCTGCATTACCCCTATTTGATTTTGTATTTATAATCCTATATTCACCTGACCAGCAGTATTATTGCTCCTGCTACCGAACTTTATTAATTCCCACAATATCTAACATTAACCTATGCATTTCCCCTATTAAAATTTTCTAACCTACTTGCCCGATTAAAGGATCTCACGTTCCACACTCCAATCCGTGGAACGCCAGTCTCATTTCTCCTGATAATGACGTCCTCCTGAGCAGTCCCCTCCAGGAAATCCGAATGGGGGACAATTTTACCTCCGGAATGTTTTACCCTAGGGACGCCATCATCAGTTAATCATACAGTAAAGGTGCATGCCCTCGGGAAAAATTTCGGCTGTAGTTTCCCCATCAATCCTCAAGTTTAATGAGAGCTACTTATTATTTGGTTTTACAGTAAAGACCAGTACAGAAACAGGTAGTAATCCAGTTCCCCAATGCGTTGTACGTTTAGAAACGCTTTCAAATCAAAGTATGAAGCCTTCTTTCTTAAAAAGTTATAAAAGTACAAGTCACTCTGATGTAGTTGGTAAACCTACTGACTTTAACCACTGTGGCGTCAGTTGTCAGTGAGTGCAGTCATGTGTGTGTGAGTTGCGCGCGTGTGTGTGTGTGTGTGTGTGTGTGTGTGTGTGTGTGTGTGTGTGTGTGTTTTGGACGAAGGCCTTACTGGCAGAAAGTTTGTGACATTCTTTTTTTTGTGCCTGTCTGCGCCTCAGCATCTCCTTATATGGTGAGTAGCAACTTTCCTTTTCATAATATCGTTATTTCGCTCTTCAAATAGACGAGACTACAGACGTCACAAACATGGCGCAGTTACTCGTTTTTGTGTGTTTTCACAATCATTAAGATATAACAGAGGAGTTTTATTTTGCAAACCGCTTGAATCAAATGCGACAGCAGAAATCATACTCAATACGACTCACGTTTTATTCACGCTATTGTGTGAAGATATGGGCGATAAATTTAAAAATTTGCTTCTACATACTGAAGTAAGTTGACTCTCCCGCGAAAATTTTTTAAACCAAATATTTGAGCTGAGGTCCGAGTTTTTCATGTCCGAGTTTTTCGTGTCCGAGTTTTTCATGTCCGAGTTTTTCATGTCCGAGTTTTTCATTTTTGTCATTGCCAACAGTAATAACATGAAGAAGTTTTTCGCTGATGATCAGTGGCTGTCAAGATTGTTTTATTTAGCTGATACCTTTGACAGGCTTCACATATTACATGTTCACTATAATTTAATGTATTCCATTGTCAGTCTGTTACTCTCTTGCACAACTGGTTTATATTACTTGTGATATAAAAGTTTAATGACCATTTTAAATGTCATTCTTCTCTTACTCTATCAATATTTGTATCATAATTGGCTTAATTTAATTTCGTATTATTTGCTGAAAATAAGTACCACATGTGAACATGAACGACTCTGTAACAGAGTGCTTCGACGAAACAGTAAAACCTACTAATATCGTGCCGGGCCTCCTTTTGCCCGGCTCAGTGCAGCATCTTGACGTGCCATGGACTCAACAAGTCGCCGGAAGTCCTCAGCAGAAGTAACGAGTCCTGCGGCCTCTACAGTTCTCCATAATTGCGAGACTGTTGCCGGCGCAGGATTTTGTGCACGAATTGACCTGTTGATCGTGTCCCATAAATGATCGATGGGATTCATGTCGGACGCTGTGGGTGGCCAAGTAAGTCGCTCAAATTGGCCAGAATGTTCTTCAAACGAATCGTGAACAATTGTGGCCCGGTGATATGGCGCAATGTCATACAAAAAAATTATGTCATTCTTTGGGTACATTAACTCCACACATGGCTGCAAATGGTCTCCCAATAGCCGAACAAAACAATTTACAGTTACTGATCGGTTCATGTGGACCAAAGGACCCAGTCCATTCCATATAAAACAGCCCACACCATTATGGAGTCAGCGCCAGCTTGCACAGTGCCGTGTTGACGACTTGGGTCCATGGCTTCGTGGGTGTCTAGGTGACGTTCGAACATTCCCACCATCAGCTCTTACCAAAGGAAATCGGGACTGATCTGACCAGGCCACGGATAATACTTTCTTGGTGTACACCCATAGTTACTTTTATTTCTAAATATTTCTTTCCGTTAAGAATTACTTGCCGTGTTAGATTTCATAGGAATTCTTCAATCCAATCTCAAAGATGGTCTGATATTCTGTAGGCAACGGAGCAGTCCTATATCGAACGCCTTCCGAAAGTCAAGCAGAATGGCATAAATCTGGGCGATGGTGTCTACTGCTTTTATTTATATGACACATACTTTTTACGTTAGATATTATAGTTAACTGGCAAGAGTCCACAGCACACAGACCGTGTCAAAAGTATCATCTGTTCCTACGCCCACTGCCCCTTGTGCGACTGTTCCAGTATATACCCTTGACCGGGACCATCCACAGCACCGAGTTATTCGCGTGCACACACATCATCCTCAAAGAGTGCAGCACCGAACGATGAAGTTCTACAAGTGCTCGACGGATTAAGATCTGGTAAATCACAGACCACTGAAGATAATTGTCCACACTGTATAAATGTGCAAAATGTTCGTGTGCTTTGTGGTCTCAAAAGGTGCGATTTTTATTTTTATTTTCTTTTTTTATGGGGGGAGGGGGTGCATGTCACTACAGATGTACCCACGTCTACATAGAGGTCACCATAGTAGAAATCATTTGTGAAATCCCCTATGAGCACCATGGGTCCAAGAGCTTGTCTTGTAACGATGCTCCCATTTTGCCATCGTCGGCAACTTCCTGCATAGTGGGCAGTATGCATATTGAATAGATGGTTTCATGCTGCTGACACCAAATAGCTTTGTACGAGGAGAGTTAATGCATCAACGCCAGGCTAGCTACTTGTTTTCTGGTCTGTCGAACAGATTTTTAATAAAAACAAACAAACATGGTAAGAGGCGAAACTGTAGCATGCAACCCGAATATTCACACAGATCGTTTCGGAATCGCCGGGCCTAGTGGTCCTGTGGCAAAGCACGGGCCTGGAAACCGAAAGTTGCGAAACTGAATCCCGTTCGGACCACGGAATATTTGTCCGTCTTTGACCCAGCCTTCACTTCTCAGTGATGTGAAGATTCGCCAGAAACGACAAATGGTTCCGATTCCACGTTAAACTCCAGGTCCCCTTTCCCCAGTAGAGTTAAGGACACGCAAGTTGCCGAATTGGCATCCTATTGAAAGGCTTGCACCAACACATAAAATCAGGTCTGTGGTGTAAAGTTAGTTTTGCGTTATTTCAAGTTCACAAAGTAAGCTACCAAAATTTTGCTGAGCCATACAGTTCTTTTGATTTGAGTGACACGCCTTGCTGTCGCAGAGAAAAGATGGGAACCTGTGGAAAAATGCTCTTATCGGAGAACAAAAAAGGCGAATATGCTCCTGTTTAAAATAATCTGACTGAAAAGTAGAATACCAGCTGCCTCATTCTACCTTCCTCATCTCGTTTAAAATTTTTCACAAGGATTTTGGCATGATAACGTATTCGGTTTTTTTTATACTGAGAGAGAAAGAGACAGTGGCAGTGTGAAAAAGACGGAGAACTAACAAGTACTGGAAGGTAGTAGGCAGTGGTTCTGGCGCAGAAAGAAGAAGAACGCAGTGCACTGTGACAGAAAGAGAGGGACAGTGGCAGTGTAACATATTGCAGTTGACTGTGACGGAACAAGAGGAAAAGGGAAGGAGACAATGCAAGAGGAAGGAAATGGAAGTGGGTGAGAGTCAGTACTAGTGAGATACATAGTCTATGACAATGACAATGGGGAACAGAGAGAGAGTGACAATGAAAAGAGACAGCACCAGTGGGAGGCAATGAATGAGATAGTAGCAGTAAGAGAGAGAGTGAGAGGAGACAGCAGTAGTAGGGCAGAACGAAGGAGACTGTGGTTGTGAGTCAAGAGGCAGTGACAGAGAGAGACAAACAGATGATGTCGATGAGTGAGTGTGAGAATGGGCAAGTGGGAACGGATGGATATGAGCGACGTACAGCGATGTACTAGTGGATGTGAGCGAGTTACAGTTAGGGGAAGTTGCGGGAATGAGATGTGAGATGCGAGTTAAAAAGAGCGCGAACATGTTCGCATTCCAAAATGTTTGGGAAAGTCTTTAAAGGTACTGAGGAAGGTAGAATGCAACTGTTACCCCACTTTTCAGTCAGAGTCTTTTAAATAGTAGCATATTCACCTTTTTATGCTCCGATAAGAGCATTTTTCGCTGGGTATTATTATTGTTATGATTATTATTATTATCGGTATTATTACTTCGACATCGACCAGTAGGCACATGTGACGTTTCGGTGCAATAGCGAGAGACGCTTGAGGGTGATAGTAAAGAAGCTGTGGAATAGCAAGAGGAATAGCACAGTTCGTAATACTGGGTCTTAAAAAATGAATATCGGCGTTTTAATGCTGTATAGCATTTATGACGTTTAACGTGCAATTAAAAATGATGTATCAAATGAAAGAACAGCTCGAAAAGATTTGTTTGTTAATCTGTGTGCATGCTCATGCACTGCTTCCTGTGTCAGCTTTGCAAACGAAATGTTGCTGTATGACAAAGAAGATTTTCTGGATCGTGTGGTCTTCAGAGATGACTCAACATTTCACGTAAAGTTCAAATGTAAACACACAATATGTGTATATCCGGGAATCAGCAAACCATCATAAGACGGTATAGTTACAACGAGACTCCCTTTAAATTGATTTTTTTGGTGCCATATCTCGGTGATAAGTTTACGGGTCTTTCTTTTTCGGTGAAGCAACTGGAACTGGTGTTCCTTATCTTGATGCGGTAGAATTATGGCTCTTTCCTCAATTGGAAGAAGTTAAACCACAAAACTTTACTTGGTAGCAATAGAGTGCGCCGTCTCACTTGCATAACTCAGTGAGCGACTGGTTAAATAACGTTTTACCCTACCGTTGGATTGGCCGCTAGAGGCCGGATGACAGAACTTGTTTTTCATGGTCTCCGCGTTCATCCGATCTAACGCCAAGCGATTTTTACCTATGGAGGGTTCATAAAGAACCATGTGCTCCGCTACTAGCTGATCTACCCGACTTAAGAAACGGGATTAAAGCAGTTGTTGTAACAATTCAAAATGGTTCAAATGGGTCTGAGCACTATGCGACTTAACTTCTGAGGTCATCAGTCGCCTAGAACTTAGAACCAATTAAACCTAACTAACCTAAGGACATCACACACATCCATGCCCGAGGCAGGATTCGAACCTGCGACCGTAGCGGTCGCTCGGTTCCAGACTGTAGCGCCTAGAACCGTACGGCCACTCCGGCCGGCTGTAACAATTATTCTAGACACAAAGATCAAGGCTTGGGAAGAACTCGCCCATCGACTCGATGTGCGTTGTGTGGCGAATGGCGCTCACATTTAACACTTGTAAGAGAAAGTGTTTCAGCTGATCTTTCATTTGATGTTTTATTTATAATTGTAAGTTGAATGTAGTATATGCCACATGACCTTAAAACCCGGTATTAAGTTTGAAAAGTCTGGTATAAAAGACAGCCGGAAACGATAAAGATATTAATGCTACTGGAAGTGAACACGGAGAAGGCCGTCAGCAGGCGGTACAAGGTCTTATGAAATCTTCCTTTGAACACGTGCTTGCTGACGTAAAACGGCCAAGAGTTGAGGGTGATAGTAAAGAAGCTGTGGATTGCCGTCTGGTTGACGGAGCATGCCACATTTTCCACTTGTCAAAAATCCGATACCTTGGTTCGTTGACAAACTCGCTTAAAGCAGTGCTGACGTCGCATGCATCTATAGGAGCTGTCTACACGTTCTACCACTGTTCTACAGACGTTAAAGTAACCTCTGGCGTGCCACAGGGGAGTGTTATGGGACCATTGCTTTTCATAATATATATAAATGACCTAGTAGATAGTGTCGGAAGTTCCATGCGGCTTTTCGCGGATGATGCTGTAGTATACAGAGAAGTTGTAGCATTAGAAAATTGCAGCGAAATGCAGGAAGATCTGCAGCGGATATGCAGTTGGTGCAGGGAGTGGCAACTGACCCTTAACATAGACAAATGTAATGTATTACGAATACATAGAAAGAAAGATCTTTTATTGTATGATTATATGATAGCGGAACAAACACTGGTAGCGGTTACTACCGTAAAATATCTGGGAGTATGCGTACGGAACGATTTGAAGTGGAATGATCATATAAAATTAATTGTTGGTAAGGTGGGTCCAGGTTGAGATTCATTGGGAGAGTCCTTAGAAAATGTAGTCCATCAACAAAGGAGGTGGCTTACAAAACACTCGTTCGACCTATACTTGAGTATTGCTCATCAGTGTGTGATCCGTAACAGGTCGGGTTGACAGAGAAGATAGAGAAGATCCAAAGAAGAGCGGAGCATTTCGTCACAGAGTTATTTGATAAGCGTGATGGCGTTACGGAGATGTTTAGCAAACTCAAGTGACAGACTCTGCAAGAGAGGCGCTCTGCATCGCGGTGTAGCTTGCTGTCCAGGTTTCGAGAGGGTGCGTTTATGGTTGAGGTATCGAATATATTGCTTCCCCCTACTTATACCTCCCGAGGAGATCACGAATGTACGAGGGCAGTTCAATAAGTAATGCAACACATTTTTTTTCTCGGCCAATTTTGGTTGAAAAAACCGGAAATTTCTTGTGGAGTATTTTCAAACCATCCCGCTTCGTCTCGTATAGTTTCATTGACTTCCGACAGGTGGCAGCGCTGTACGGAGTTGTTAAAATGGCGTCTGTAACGGATGTGCGTTGCAAACAACGGGCAGTGATCGAGTTTCTTTTGGCGGAAAACCAGGGCATCTCAGATATTCATAGGCGCTTGCAGAATGTCTACGGTGATCTGGCAGTGGACAAAAGCACGGTGAGTCGTTGGGCAAAGCGTGTGTCATCATCGCCGCAAGGTCAAGCAAGACTGTCTGATCTCCCGCGTGCGGGCCGGCCGTGCACAGCTGTGACTTCTGCAATGGCGGAGCGTGCGAACACACTCGTTCGAGATGATCGACGGATCACCATCAAACAACTCAGTGCTCAACTTGACATCTCTGCTGGTAGTGCTGTCACAATTGTTCACCAGTTGGGATATTCAAAGGTTTGTTCCCGCTGGGTCCCTCGTTGTCTAACCGAACACCATAAAGTGCAAAGGAGAACCATCTGTGCGGAATTGCTTGCTCGTCATGTGGCTGAGGGTGACAATTTCTTGTCAAAGATTGTTACAGGCGATGAAACATGGGTTCATCACTTCGAACCTGAAACAAAACGGCAATCAATGGAGTGGCGCCACACCCACTCCCCTACCAAGAAAAAGTTTAAAGCCATACCCTTAGCCGGTAAAGTCATGGTTACAGTCTTCTGGGACGCTGAAGGGGTTATTCTGTTCGATGTCCTTCCCCATGGTCAAACGATCAACTCTGAAGTGTATTGTGCTACTCTTCAGAAATTGAAGAAACGACTTCAGCGTGTTCGTAGGCACAAAAATCTGAACGAACTTCTCCTTCTTCACGACAACGCAAGGCCTCACACAAGTCTTCGCACCCGAGAGGAGCTCACAAAACTTCAGTGGACTGTTCTTCCTCATGCACCCTACAGCCCCGATCTCGCACCGTCGGATTTCCATATGTTTGGCCCAATGAAGGACGCAATCCGTGGGAGGCACTACGCGGATGATAAAGAAGTTATTGATGCAGTACGACGTTGGCTCCGACATCGACCAGTGGAATGGTATCGTGCAGGCATACAGGCCCTCATTTCAAGGTGGCGTAAGGCCGTAGCATTGAATGGAGATTACGTTGAAAAATAGTGTTGTGTAGTTAAAAGATTGGGGAATAACCTGGTGTATTTCAATGCTGAATAAAACAACCCCTATTTCAGAAAAAAATGGGTTGCATTACTTATTGAACTGCCCTCGTAAAATTAGAGAGATTCGAGCGCGCACGGAGGCTTTCCGGCAGTCGTTCTCCACGCAAACCATACGCGACTGGAACAGGAAAGGGAGGTAATGATAGTGGCACGTAAAGTGCCCTCCGCCACACACCGTTGGGTGGCTTGCGGAGTACAGATGTAGATGTAGATGTATGTACAGCCTACGAAGACTCTTGGCCAGGTTATTGATGGGTATAACTGAATGGATGAAAATTGAAATACGTTGAGTGGTATTGAATGCATTCCATCGCTGTTAACATTAACTAGCGAACAACACAGTATTCAGTGGGTCTACCGTGACAAAAAAATGATTTCAAACTAGTAGGATACAGTTGTTCAGTAATCGTTAAACCAATCTGTAGACTTAGGTGCAATAAATATGTTGCTTGCTGGGGAACGTTGGCAGCAACCAGAAAATAATCAGTTCGTTAGACATCATTCGCTTTCTATTGATACAGTTACTTTTATCGCAGGCAGGCTGGCTGGAAGAATGAAGGGAGAGGTCTCTCACTTCCTCCGATGTTGATCAGGTAGGCGATAGGAAAGTTGTTTTAACATCTCTGGCCTAAACCATCTACCAGAAACTTCAATGCGGTCTGCTTCTTCTTCCGTGGCACCGTCGTTCGTAGAAGTGCTGAAATGTTCCAACACCGTACAGAAGTTCGACGCGGAGGGAATGAGTGATACCAGTTAAGATAACACATTTATGGAATTATCAAATTGTTCTTCACAGGTCTGCACTGTTCCCACGCCGTTTCAGTACGTAAATCGCAATCACTTTCACAGACAAGCCACTCAAGTCCATCGAGCATTATCAAGCACTTCCTATTGCGATAATCACTTCGTTTCTAAGTATCGTAGTGATCCATCGCAGTCAGTGTGTAGGCCTAATACACAGCACCGTATGTTCACAGTTAATTCTTTGATAGAGCTCACTGTTCCAATACGTGATTTAATCAGCGCGGTGCGGCAGCTTATAAGAATCAAATTCATAACACGTGCGACTTTTTTTTTAATTGTGCGCTGAAATGTATAGTTGCACTATTATGAGGCGCACATGTATTTGCACTACCAAATAAATGCCTTTTTAGAGCATAAACACAACTTTTTAACTTCACGTTCCGCCCCATGCTCCTATGATCGATACAAGCTTCTCTTATTCTGTACTTCGTGAGATCCCAACTGACCCTGCATTAATTTCACAACACTTCCTACAAACGTGACGTCATTTTGACGCCACGTGGTATATCGTCAAGCGCATGATATGCTACTGACTTTGTGACTTAGTGACACGATTCACTCGCAGCAACTTAAAGCTGTCCTCCTAGGTTCCTACCTAACCTCACACTCATAAATAGCCATATATTCAGAAACACAGGGCCAAATATGTGTGAGAAGGAATAATACTATTTTTATTGCAGCTTGCTTTAGGTGCAGCACGTGAAGTTGTGCTCATAGGTTGTCGTCTAACCGCACAATTTAGATATCGCCACATATTCTCAAATAAACAGCGAAATGTTTGTGACAAGGATACGAATGTTATTGCTCCTCGTTTCACTAGCAGCAATTTAAGCTTTCCTCTTAGGTTCCTACCTAATCGCACACCCGGAAGTCACCACATATTCGGAAATAAACAGCGAAATATTTGCGAGAAAGAAGAATACGAATTTTATTGCTGCTCGTTTCCGTCACAGTAATTTTAGCTGTCCTCTTAGGTTCCGCCTAAGCACACACTCGAAAATCGCTAAATATTATTTTCATTCTGCAGTCTCTAATCAGACAGAAATGTAAATATTGCAAAACATACTTGTATTACATTCATAAGAAACTCCCAGACTGTGCTAATAACGCTAATATGAAAAAAATGCATGTAGAGAGATATGAACTTCCATCTTTCGCCACCAGAAACTACAGCCTTATGCATTATGCTAACACATGTTCATGTGGTGTTTCTCTCCTGTCTTCGTTGTCATAGTATCTCTTGAAGTCTTATACCGTCGACGCTTTATTAACTGATATTTAATGATAATGGTAAAATGTTTGTAATAAATTTTCAATGCTCCGTTGCCTTGAAACGGCATACTGCAAATTATAATACAAACGTGTTTCACGCTTAATTGTCAAGCTATTGATGTTACGACTCACTCCTGAGGGAACACTAACATGAAGGCATTAACCGTTGCTAAATCATCGTGTGGCATTTAATTGTAACAATAATTATAATAAATCATTCCAAGAATGTCATAGTTCTGTAAATCTCTGATACGCGTGCATGAAGTCAAGAGAGGCCCATATCGAATGCTAACGAAAGTTGATAACAGTTCCTGTAGTCATCGATATTGCGTGTGGCGTCAAAACGTCGTCATGTTTTCAGGGAATGTGAAATGTGTGTTACCTAAACTTCTCAACCCCTACGGAAGTCAAAACGTCAGTTTCCAAGGAATAAACATAATTCAATCGTTTTTCTCTGTTTATTGCTGCTTTCTTTCCAACAAATATCACTATTCTTTGAAATGGACTACTCGTTCGTAAACAAGTAAGAAAGTCATGGAAAAATCTCTATATTTCTTTCCGGCTAGATTCAGAGGCAATGGAGGAGTGAAACTATTAAAACTGTGAGTTTTTTTGCAATTCTACTGTTTCTCTTTTCCATGCTTACTTCTTAGACGATCACCACGTAGCCTCTGATAAAACTTTCCTCCTTGGATGTAAAGAGATTGAGACTGACGAAAATAAGAAGCAGAATACTGTGAGACGTATACAAAAAACTGAACAGCAAGATTTGCTGCTGCTACAACACGGCCATTGAGGTCACCTTAGTCTTTACACTAAGACATCTTAACGCACGTCGCCGGTGAGTGGATACGTTGTCAGTAATGTAGGAATACAAACACAAGCTTCAGTACGTTTATGTATACCATGGAAGCTATTTCGCAATAATTCAGTTTCCTATGGTGACAGGAAAAATTTTACCATGTTCATTCATATGATGTGGTCGTTCTAGGTAATTTATTAATATTATTCACAACGCATAGGTGCAATTTACAGTGATGACTGGACCACGTAACATTTATTTAGCCGAAATAATGCTGTTAGGTGGAGTTCGAATTGTCATGATTTGTTTGTTCCTTCATAATCATCATAACCTTGTTCGTTCGTATACTATTTTTTTTATGATTTAGGATATGAGTTATGACGCGTTTCTATCACCAACCATGGTCATCTTTTGAACCGAGCATTATGAAAATGTTCGAACTTCTTTGGGAACGTTCCCGAAGATTAGTGATATTTTTTGGTGCAATATGCCAGTAATAAATTTGCATTTAGCTCTCACTGATCAGTTTTCACATGGCCAACATTTCCGAGGTGTCTCCTATGATGTACACAAAAATGATCTGTGGAGATTGTAGACTGATGCAAATTAATATACGTTTGGATGTTCACCAAACTCATGCACCAATCATTTCTTTGCAAAGCTTTCTCAGATGTTATGGTTCTATTTTTTCATGAAAATGCTCAATTTCGTGAACAATATTTTAGAAAAATAGTACGGGTACTCGGTCATTCGCATTGTTTATTGCCGCCTTTAAAGAACCATGTAACAGAAGAGAATGCAACCTCTACAAGCACTTCTTTTTTGATTTCGTTTCTGAATAACAAAATGAACAACTGTGACTATTTTTTAAGTATTGGATGCTGTGGCTAGTAAAGTAGACCGATTCTGCGGTACTTGATGGTACACTTCGACTAGAGTATACTTCCAGCCATATTTACACACGGTCGATGATTTCACGTAACTGAATACTACAGGTGAGTTAGACAAGGAACTTTGTTTACCGACAGCATCCATATACGACAATAGCGTCCTCCTTAAATTACTGCACCGTGTAGTTCTTTGAAAAGTGAGACAAATACAGACATCTGCATCTAACAACAGTTATCAATTTTTTTACATCTACATATACACTCTGAAAATCACAGTGAAGTGCATGGCAGACAGTAATTTAGCCTTGTAGCGACGGGTAAACTGGAATTTGCGATACTACCCGTTAATTTCCACGAGTGACTTAATGGCTGTTATGACGTCACTTCCTGTTGCGCTTTTTAAATTGCATTTCCTTAAAGCGCTGGTTGTTATCGTGTTCTCGCTGGTTTCGACAGGAATTTTATTTTTAATCTTCGCTGTATATGAGAAACAAAATATTCTCTCTCGTGTTTCGACGGAAGTTATAACATTTACTTAATTTATCGGTCTTCTTTTCCTTTATTATTATTATTTACATTTTATGGCCTTCATTGGACCACTATAGCCAACTTTATACAAAGAATTTTTCAGTTTCCTGTCATCCTAGTACTTCTTCATTCTCTCAGATCTCATCCTTCTTTATTCATCGGAAATCACCCTTCCTATTGTCTGTTTGTTGATTCCCGTGTGCAGTCTGGTTTGTTTGTCTGCCAGTTTCCTGATTTTCTCAGTTTTGTTTCTTAGGTCTTCCAATGTAATCTGTAGCTCATCCATATCTTCCTTGATTTCTGTAATCCACTTAATGTTGCACTTACTATTCTACAATTTTTCTGTTATTCTCCTGATGAAACTGTTCTCTGGTATTCTGGTTAGATGTCCGAAAAATGAAATGCGTTTCTTCCTTACTGTACTCATTATCGGTTCCATTTCCTTGTAAACTGTTTCATTTGTAGCTACTCTCCAGTGTCCATCTTTCTGGTACGATTTGTGGATGCGCGTTCTGATGATTCTTCTCTCTATTTTGAGTATTTTGTCTATTTGTGCAGTGTTAGTTGTTTTGAAGATGGTTTCACTTGCTATTTTATTTCTGGTTGAGTGACTGTTTTGCAGTGTTTTAGTTTTGTTGTTATTGACAGGCTCTTTATGCTGTAGGTGTTTTTGGTAATATATTGTGCTCAAGTCAATTTGTTTATTCTGTTATGCCATATTGGCTTTTCATTGAGATTATATGTTATGATTTCTCCCAGATATTTAAATTTATCTACAATTTTGATTTCTTGGTTTCCTATGGCAGTTTTGTTGTGAGTGGTGGGTTAATTAACATGATGACTGTTTTTTCAAAGGATATTCCAAGACCAATTATCTGTGCTATTTCCTGTAGTGAAATAACTTGTTGTTTGGTTTGGACAAGAGAGCAAGGCCATCAGCAAATCCTAGACAATTTAAACTTATGTTGTCTTTGGGTCTTCCGATTTGGATGTTCTTCGGCTTAATCTTGTACCATTCCCTCATTATGTATTCTAAAGCACAGTTGAACAGCAGGGGTGCCAAGCAATCTCCTTGTCTTGAACCTGTTTTTATTATGAATGGCTCAGAGAGTTCCCCCCTGAACTTGACTTTTGATACAGTGTTGGTTAAGGTGAGTTCTATCAGTTTGATTAATTTTGTATGGACCTCGAAATTTCGTAAGATTTTTAACGTTGAAGGTCTATGGATACCGTCACGTGCTTTTTTGAAGTCCACGAAGGTTATTACAGGAGGTTTATTTCGTTTCTTGTAATATGCTATGGCTAATTTTAAAGTGATGATCTGTTGAGCACAGCTTCTCCAAGGTCTGAAGCCTCCTTGGTATTCACCTAATTCTTCCTCTAGTTGCTCTTTGATCCTCTTGTATGGGATTCTGGAGAAAATCTTGAATGTGCATTCTAAGAGAGATACTTCTGTAATTATCTGGATTGCTTTTATCTTCTTTTTTGTGGAGTGGGTGGATTATGGCTGTGGTGCAATGAAATTTTTCTGTTATCCAGATTTTTGTTAGGGCTATGTGTAGGGATGTTCGAACTGTACCACTGGCATGTTTCCACATTTCTGCAAAAACTTGGTCTTCTCCGCATGCCTTATAATTTTTCATCTCTCTGAGTGCCGTTTCCACCTCTTGGCGTGTTGGAGGATTTAATAGATCAGGTGGAGTCTTGATGGGTGTGTCTGTATTAATTGCTCAAATGGTTCAGAGCACTATGGGACTTAACACCTGAGGTCATCAGTCCCCTAGAACTTACAAGTACTTAAACCTAACTAACCTAAGGACTTCACACACATCCATTCCCGAGGCAGGATTCGAACCTGCAACCGTAGCAGTCGCGCAGTTCCGGACTGAAGCGCCTAGAACCGCTCTGCCACCGCGGTCGGCCTATTAATTGCTAAAAGTTCCTGGAGTTCTTCACAATTCAAAAGTGTACTAAATGCTTTTGCCATGATTTCGGCATTTTCCTTGTCATTATGTACCATTTTTCCGTCTTCCATTGTCAGCATTATTTTTTTCCTGTACCATAAATATTTTTTATTCGTGCTGTTTGTTGTGATTCTCACTACAACTGTAGATTTTTATATGCTAGGCATTTTTTTCTTTTCAATAAAAAGCTTAAGTAGTTTTGTGATAACCATTTTGCTTTACATCTGGTATATACATATACTCTTAACCGCGTGTCACAGTTTCCACTTCAGCTGTATAGCTCAAGCGTATTTTCCAATACTTCGTTCCTTAAATCTACATCTAAATCACGTATTTCGTTCTCCAGTCAGTAATTTGACAAATACAGAGAAGGTACGTTCTCGAATTCTGCTGATACATATCTAAGCTTTTTCCTGAAAGCTATCTCTTTTGTGGTTTTAACAATTAGCTTTGCTTCTTTTTGCAGTTCTCCTAGACATCAGCATTCGGGGATTTTAAACGTAGCACTATTGCTAAAACACTCTACATCTTATGGGGTGTATGCTGCCAGCCTTTCTACAGCCGACTGTTGTGGAATGTCCATGTAGAACTTGAATTTACAACTTTTGCAAACGAGTGCCCATTAAATGTTGTTACTCTGTCGGTTTTAAACTCTGCAAATGGTCTATTGCTAGGTGCACAACATCCAGCACATCATATTTAGGTGCAATGAACCAATCTTTTCAAGCAGATCTAAATGGGAATGTAGCTTTATAATAAGGTGTTTAGTGTGTAATAAACATGCTCGAATCCCATCATTTTCGGCCAGTACTTCAATGATTAGTTCTATTAAATTGTTATGAACAGTAAATACCAGTTTCTTTTATTCTCCACTTGTATTCAGATTTCTCCATACACTGTGTTTAAAGTGATTTGTAAGCCTTGCATGTACATTTGCAATAGCTTCTTCTTTTCCCAAGAGGAGCTTTTATTCCTCTTCCTTCGCAATTGTTTTCGCCATATTCTCCAATTTTCGTTTTTTGCTTCAATCTCTTCCATTTCCAGTTTTCTTTTTCGTACACATAACACATTTTAAGTCGGTGTGATACATGGGTTCTTTTTCTTGGGACTTGTGGGATGACGTCGTGTTGCCAAGTTGAATGCCCATGACATTCAAAGCCTGTGTGAGTCCCATGAAGCTGTCGTCGAAGGTAACTGTAGCAAAATTGTCTGGAATTTCGAGTACTTCTTTACTTGAATATATGTGTTTTGAGGAAAGCAACCAAATCAGCGAATTTATCTACTTGTTAGAGTTTTGAGTGTTCACGACAACACGTCTTTCCAGTAAACTGCCGATAGGTCTTCGTATACAGGTCTCACTGCTACCCGAGCGCCGTCCGTAGGCGCTCGATGACATGGGACTGCTGGTCCAATGATCGTGTCTTTCGACTATATGCAGTAGTTTACGGGAAGAACGGTTTCACTCCCATATTATCCATAAAATATCGCAGGTATAGAAATATGCAATAAAAAATCTAGTTTTTGAAACTTCTAGACCAGAAAATCCCCTTAACACCAGCCAGACAGTTGTATGAGGCACTGCCAGTTATCTACTTGCACGACGAATAGACCTTTGTGGACTCCGCTGAAACGTTTGCCGTATGCTTTCCACCATGTCATCAGAAGTGCGAAGTCAACCTGAATTCTTACCGTTGCACAAGCATCCTGTCCTTTCAAATTTTCGATACCAACGACGAATGCTTTTGGGTGCAGGTGGTTCAACGCCAAAAACGTCGACGAAAAGGATGCTGGACCGAAGTCACTGACTCACTCTTTGCAAACTGCAGCACACAAAAAGCCTTCTTTTGAGTGCACGCCATCTTACTTCTGACACTGCAGACTGAGGAGACACATTGACTGACGTCTAACGACGATTTTCTGAAACTCTAGGAACGTCTCTTCAGACAACATACATTTCCTTGCCGTCACTTTCCATGTTTCGTAATTATTACCGTCCGAAATCAGGCCATTATTTTTGAAACACCCTGTATATATGAAGCAGGAAAACTAGCAAATGTCATGCACGAAATGACATGGCTCACTGTTGATACATTAAGCATAGCAGAAACATGATGGCCTAATAGGGGAGAGTGTGAATACTAATATTGAAGGTACATTCTTTTTTTCTGCGAATCGGGACCGAAACCATACATGAGGAGTGTTCGTTATAGTCTCAGAGTGCATTACAAATAGTGTTACAGATTTTGTCCAATATTCCACAGAATCGCCTTGTTAATGCTCAGTGCCAAGCCAGTGAACCACAAAATCACTCAAGTGTATGCGCCACCTGCTGAAACAAATGAGCAAGAATCAAGGCAGTATACGAGATTAACATAATAATGGGAGACTTCAACGTCAAACTGGGAAATGGTAAAGTTGAAAACCTTACTTAGGAACACAAAACGAGAGAGATGATCGACTACTGCAATAGTACCAGGAATAAAACGTCAAAGTCATTAATATTTGGTTCAAATTACCACCTCGACGACTAAGTATATCGAAGTCTGCAGCAGACAACCAAGATAACATAATTCGTAACCAGATAGAATGTATTTGAATCAACAAACGTTTTGGAACTTTAGTCACAAGAGCATCCACTTGTCCTGGAACAGATGTACAATCTGACAATAGCAACTGACAGCTTCTCTAAAAACGAAACTCCTAAAATAAAAAAAAGAACAACTCAACAAAAAATGCTGTCCTTCGCCAGACTCTTCATTTCAGAGTAGCACCTGCAACGTAAGTCTTTAATTATTTCCTGGATGCATTCCAGTCCCTATAGTTTCTACCGTCGGCACATCCCTATAGTACTACGGAGGTAATTCACAAATGCCGTAACACAAGTACTATCATCCTGTCCCTTCTTCTTGTCAGTGTTTTCCCTATGTTACTTTCTTCTCTGTTCTGCGGAGAACCTCTTTGTTCCTTATACAGGGTGTTTATAAACGAATATCGGGGTTTTAACGCTTTATAATATTTATTACATTGAACGTACTGTTATAAATGATATGTCAAATGAAAGAGCAACTCAAACAGTTTCACCAAGGACCTTCAATGTGAGCACCATTTGTCACACGGCACACATCAAGTCTTGAACTTCACTGTACCCAAGCGCTGGATAGGCCGCAAGGGGCCCAATGAAGGGTTTGCTTCGCATGGCCTCCACGTTCACCCGACTTAACGCCATGCAATTTTTTTTCCTTTGGGGCTTCATCAAGAATGGCGTGTAAGCGCCTCCGCTACCAGCAGACCACCCTGAATTAAGAAACTGGATTGAAGCAGCTGTTGCTACAATCACTGAAGACACACATATCATCGTTTGGGAAGAACTCGGCTATAGACCTGATGTGTGCCGTGTGACAAATGGTGCTCACATAGAACATTTATAAGGTTCTTGGTAAAACTGTTTGAGTTGCTCTTTCATTTGACATATCATTTATAACTGTAAGTTTAATGTAATAAATATTATAAAGCATTAAAACCCCGATATTCATTTATAAACACCCTGTATTATCAGTTCACTTGACTTTCAACATTCTTCTGTACCACCACATCTCAAACGCTTCTGTAACAGTATTCCCACTGTCCACGATTCACTACTATACAGTGCTGTGCTCCAGTCGCACATTATCAAAACTTTCTTCCTCAGTTTGATACCTGTAGACTTTTCATGGCCAGGAGTGTTTGTCTGTGCCAATCTGCTTTTTGTGACCTCCTTGCTTCATCTGTCATGCGTTATTTTGCTTCCAAGGTAGCAAAATTGCTCTTTAACTTCATCTGCTTCATGACCACCAATGTTGACGTAAAGTTTCTCGCTATTCTCATTTCTGCTACTTCTCACTACATTTGTCTTTTTCCGGTGTATTCTCAATCCATATTCTGTACTCATTAGACTATCCATCCCATTCAACAGATCCTGTAACTCTTCTTCACTTCCCTGACGACAGCAATGTCAACAGTGAATCTTATCACTAGTATCTTTTCACCACGAATTTTAACCCCACTCTTGGAACTTTCTTTTATTTTCGTCATTGCTTCTTTCATGTATAGATTAAACAGTAGTGGTGAAAGAGTGCATTGCTGCCTTACATCCTTTTTGATCCGAGCACTTCGTCCTTCGTCTTCCAGTCTTGTTGTTCCCTCTAAGTCCTTCTACATATTGTATATCACCCGTCTTCCCCTGCAGCTTATTCCTATTTTTCTCAGGATTTCGAACATCTTGCACCATTTTACATGGTCAAACGCTTTTTCTAGATCGACAAATCCTATGAGCGTATCTTGATTTTTCTTCGGTCTTGCTTCTATTATCAAGTGCTGAGACGGAACAACCTCTCTGGTGCGTTTACCTCTCCTAAAACCAAACTGATCGTCATCTAATAAATCCTCAGTTTTCTTTTCCGATCCTCTGTATATTGTACTTGTCAGCAGCTTGGATGCATGAGTTGCTAAGCTAAATGTGCAATAATTTTGCATCTACGGGGTGACAGTTATTGAACTATATGAAATAAAATCGTCATAACTTCTGAATGGTTTGCGTTAGGACGTTCAAACTGCAGGGTTGGCCGCGGGACATGATGGGTTCAAAAAAATGGTTCAAATGGCTCTGAGCACTATGGGACTTAACATCTGAGGTCATCAGTCCCCTAGAACTTAGAACTACTTAAACCTAACTAACCTAAGGACATCTCACACATCCATGCCCGAGGCAGGATTCGAACCTGAGACCGTAGCGGTCGCGCGGTTCCAGACTGAAGCGCCTAGAACCGCTCGGCCACAAAGGGCCGGCCATGATGGGTTCAAATGGTTCAAATGGTTCTGAGCACTATGGGACTTAACTTCTGAGGTCATCAGTCCCCTATAACTTAGAACTACTTAAGGGGCTCCGGAACGCCCTATACTTGCAATGTTAAAATAACGCTTATAAATTACATCTTTCCTCTCAAAGTATTTGAGGTAGGAAGTTGAACTTTTTACAGATTATTTATTGGAATATGGGCTACAACTTAACATAGGGATTTTACAAAATTTTAGTTCAGTTATTAAAGATGATTTTTTTTTCAATTGTAATGAAAATTCACAACATTTTTTTGCAATTTTTTATTTATATATTCAAAAATATACAGTTTTTTGGAAAAAGGCTGTGTTAAATTATGCAGAAGGTACTGTGTAACATTTACTGAAAGTCTGAAACAAATATGTTTGGAAGATCCTTAGAAAACATGTAATTAGTATGAGAAAATAAAAGTTTTGGGAATCGAGCGACAAAGATTGGATTAACTTTTTAGTGCATTCCAGGTCCATAGGATGGATTATCTTCATCCTCTGCAAACTCCTCCTCCAGCTTCCTCTTGTTCCTCCTCCTGTTTACTCTTGCTTGTATTTCTAGACTCTTTACAGCCCTGTCTGCAGCCCGAAGGCGTTCCTTGTCTAAAGCAAGCATCGCTCGTACCATGTTAGAATGTTATTATTTACAGTAATAACACATACCTTTGGCTTTCCAACATTTCTCCTTTTCTTAAAAGCCTTCAGAGGATTTCTAATAACTTTACTTTTACTCATTATTATACATCAACAAAACAGAGACTCAAGAAACAGAATTAATTACGAATATTTTCGAGATAACGACAGAGTAAATAAACATGAAACAATCGACAATCACACCAGCGATATATATTGAACCATCACAGGTTAGCCACAACACATACTTTATCTCACATCACTAAAATGTACCTGATGAACACGGACCTTAATAATAACACCATTTGAGAGCAGTTTAACAGCGCCACAGTGGGTCACGCCCATGTAGAACACATTTCAAAAAAAATTTAAAAATAGTTGTAGTCTTCGGAATTGAATAAATTATATATCTATTAAAAGGTAATAGTCTGCAGATTCAGAAAACGCAAAAAAGTAAAAATTGAACTTTTCATGATTTTGAGCCTTTCCGGAGCCCCTTAAACCTAACTAACCTAAGGACATCACACACATCCATGCCCGAGGCAGGATTCGAACCTGAGACCGTAGCGGTCGCGCGGTTCCAGACTGAAGCGCCTAGAGCCGCTCGGCCACTCCGGCCGGTGGGACATGATGGGAATTAGTATATTTTGGGTTAGCGACGAAACCCACTTTCATTTGGGTGGATTTGTTAATAAGCAAAACTGACCCATTTTGGGGACTGAGAATTCGCATTTCGCGATCGAGAAGTCTCTTCATCCTCAACGGGTGACTGTCTGATGTGCAATGTTCACGCACGAAATATTCATTGATGGCACGGCGAACGGTACGTGAAGGTTTTGGAAGATGATTTCATCCCCGTTATTCAAAGTGACCCTGATCTCGACAAGATGTGGTTCATGCAAGATGGAGCTCGACCCCTTCGAAGCAGGGCAGTGTTTGATGTCCTGGAGGAGCACTTTGGTGACCGCATTGTGGCTCTGGGGCACCCAGAGACCACTGGCACGGGCCTCGATTGGCCACCATATTCTCCGCATCTGAACACACCCAACTCATTTCGGCGGTCATATTACAGATAAGGTGTACAGCAATAACCCCAAATCCATGGCTGAGCTTACAACAGCCATTCAGGGGATCATCGACAGCATCGATGTTCCGACACTTCAGCGGGTCATGCAGAATTGCGCTATGCGTCTGCGCCACATTATCGCCAATGATGACAGGCATATCCAACATGTCATAACGTAAATCCGAATATCTATAGTGACGTTTACATGTTGAATAAAGTGTCTGCACACCGTAAATCATAACTAGTTTAAGTTTTCTTTATATAATTGAATAACTGTCACCTTGGATCGCCCGTGCTATCTTCGGAATTGAATGGATGAGTTTTTCGGAAAGTTTGATTTAGTCATTTCGTTGCCATCCCCCCAATTATCTTAGGAATTACGATGGAATGCTATTTATACCTTCTGCTTTATTTGATCTCAGGTCTTCCGGACCTCTTAAATTTTATCTCTGATACCGTACCCCCTATGTCATCCTTATAGACTCCAATTTCTTCTTCTGTCACGTTATCCGATAAGTCCTCCCCCTCAGAGAGATCTTCAGTGTACGCTTCCCACCTATCCGCTCTCTCCTCTACGTTTACCAGTGGAATTCCCACTCTTAATGCTACCACTTCATCGAAGTTTGTTTTGACTTTTCTGTATGTTGAGTCAACCCTTCCGACGATCATTTCTTTTTCGATCTCGTCACATTTTTCCTGCAGCCATTTCGCCTTGGCTGCGCTGCACTTCCTATTTATTTCATTCCTATGTGATTTATTTTGCTTTATTGCTCTCTTTCGATGAACATTTTTGTATTTCTCCTTTCGTCGATCAATTGAAGCGTTTCTTCTGTTACCAAAGATTCCTTCGGAATTATCTACCTCGTACCTATATCTGACTAACATCTGTGATTGCCCTTTTAGAGATGTTCACTCCTCTTCAGCTGAACTGCGCACAGTGATATTCCTTATCACAGCATCCACATTCTCGGTGAACGTCAACTGCGTCTCACCATTCCTCAGTACTACAGTTTTCCACTTCTTCCACACTAATTGGTTCAAATGGCTCTGAGCACTGTGGGACTTAACATCTATGGTCATCAGTCCCCTGGAACTTAGAACTACTTAAACCTAACTAACCTAAGGACAGCACACAACACCCAGCCATCACGAGGCAGAGAAAATCCCTGACCCCGCCGGGAATCGAACCCGGGAACCCGGGCGTGGGAAGCGAGAACGCTACCGCACGACCACGAGATGCGGGCTCCACACTAATTCTTCCATACAATTCTCTTAACTTCCACTCTAATCTTCATCATCGTTAAATCATCATCTGCTTCTGGGCACGCCTTATAATCCAATATTTGATTTCGAAATCTCTGTCTGACCATAATGTAATCCAGCTGGAATCTTCCCGCGTCTCTGGGTCTTTTCCAAGTATGGTATGCCTGAACTACCGTTCTCGGTGTTGGTTTGCTGTCGAATCTGATGAGAACAACACTATCATTGAACTCTTCGCCGCAGCACACTCTCTGCCCTACGTTCCTATTCATAACGAATCCTACTCCCGTTACACCATTTACTGCCGTTGTTGATATTACTCTATATTCATTTGGCCAGAAACCAAATGAAGTTCTATACACGTTCTGTCAGATCTTGACAAGATGTTTCACTGATTTGAAAACTGGCAATGTCCTCAGATGAAAACAATCGAAAAATTGCGTACATCAAAGGACATAAAACTATAGAAGCCTTTCACTTCTCGATAAATGATTCGCCACAGATGTCATACAAATACGCGGTAATAAAGAGCAATGTGTTCCACTATGTAATGATATGACATTATACGTTGAGTTCTAACTGAAGCAACTGAGAGGTTTTGATACGTTGGCAAAATACCGATGCACTACAGTTTTCTTATGAGAGAGCGCTAATAAACGCTTATACGACCTGTCTGAGTAGGTAAGGTCTGCGTATAACTGACCACACCGAAATATTTAGTGTAAACAGGAATGTGGTCTACTTTGTACAGAGTGATCAGTAACGTTATACCAACAAATGAATGTTTACATGGCATTGGACTAAGCAATACCAACTTGTGTCTCAAATGTGGACTAGTGAATACGTTAATATATCGATTTACTTACTAGGGTTAGATTGCTACCTGGAACAGTGTAATGGAACAGGAAGCATTTTTAGAACTGACGGATGCATCATCACTACGGTACAGATGATAGCATCAGATGCGATGTACTTCCCAAAACAAAAGAAAAAAGAATAATATTATTATGTGACTCGAGGGGAACTTTGTTAAATATGTGGTCTGTAAAAGAGGTTTAGACTCAACGCAGAAACAAAAAATTTATATTGAAGCTGAATTCTATAAAGAATCACAAGGCTGGCAAAAGATTTCGGTTTAGTGCCCAATTATGATCTCCGACAGAGGCTGGTGAGGGGGAGGTGACCTTCAGAAAAAGATAGAACAACCAACGAAGGCATAACAGTCTACGAGACGGAGCGTGGAATGCCAGATGTTTGAACGTAATGGGAAAGCTAGAAAATCTGAAGATGGAAATGCAAAGGCTCAGTCTAGATTTAGTGGGGGTCAGAGAAAGTTTTCAAACCAGTCAAACATCTTGTCGAGATCCGACAGAATGAGTATATAACTTTATTTACAATACTTCTTCGAGATATGTCGAATGCGAAAACGTTGTTGCTTTTTCAACTAATACTATCTACCAGACGTGTAGAGCTCGCATTGCCCATCCCTAAGGGGAGTCGAAATTACTTCTATGACAGTGGACAAGGTCTCAGGTCCAGGATACTGAAGTTAACGAAGTAGTGTAGTAGTGAGGACAATGAACTCTCATTCAGCAGCATCAGTATCCAAATCCCCAGCTGGTCAGATCTGGGTTTTCTGCGGTTTCATTAAATCAATTAAGGCAAATGGTCAGATATCTCCTTTGAAAACGACACGGCCAGCAGTTTCCTTTCTCAGTTCGAGCATTTATTCCGTGGTACTGAGTTAAAAGTTAATTATAGGTCTAGGAACACTACAGCCACTTGGTGGCTTTTAGATATCATAAGTCAGAGAAAACAAGTTGCGTTGTACATGCTGTTTTCTTAGAAGCCTTAATATTTGCCGTAAAGTACCGTAAGTCATCTTGTTCGAGAAAAGTCATTATTTTCGAACTCAGAATATCTTATAGAACGTTTCTTGGAGCGTATTTGAGTAATACATGCTGATTGTTCTGCATGTCAATTCTATTCGCGTTCTTGTAGACGAATGTGATCGGTGCTCTCTGCCAACCACTAGGACCAATTGTCTGTCCTACTTACGTGCTGTAAATTTTCTTAAGAGTGTAGCTGTGACTTCTGCTCTTAATCACCAGTGCTCTCGAAATATATGTCACATGTAATTTATTTTTTTAAATTTGTGATAAGGTCTTATGGGACCAAACTGCTGAGGTCATCGGTCCCTAAGCTTACGCACTACTTAAGCTAGCTTACGCTGAGGACAACACACACACACAGTGCCTGAGGGAGGACTCGAACCTCCGACGGGGGGAGGAGCGCGTACCGCGACAAGGCGCCCACAGATGTCACTTGTTTATGTCACTTGTTTATGTCACTTGTTTTTGTACATATGTCACTTCATCTTAAGATGCTTACATTTATTTACAGATGATGGACATTTTATCTTTACTTACGATGTTTTACATCAGCTATCTTAAAAACATCCGTTCTGCAACGTCTTTAGTAAAACATATTCACAACACAAAGTGAGGTGACAAAAGTAATAGGATACGTCCTAATATCGGGTTAGACCTCCTGCCCGGCGTAGTGCATGCATTCACAGTGGCATGGCCTTAACAAGCCGCTGGAAGTTCCCTGCAGAAATATTGAGCCATGCTGCCTCCACAGCCATCCATAACCGCGGAAGTGTTACCGGTGCAGGATTTTGTGCACGTTCTGACCTCTAGATCATGTCCCATAAATATTCAATTGGATTCATGTCGGCCGATCTGGGTGGCCAAATCATTCGCTCTAATTGTCTTCAAACCAATCGCGAAGAATCCATGAATGCAAATAGTCTCCAAGTACCCGAATATAACCATTTCCCGTCAATGATTAGTTCAGTTGGACCAGAGGCCCCAGTCCATTACATGTAAACACAACCCCCTCCGTTATGGAACCACCATCAGATTGCACAGTGCCTTATTGACAACTTGGCTCCACGGCTTCGTCGGGTCTGTGCCACACTCGAACCCTACCATCAGCTCTTACCAACTAAAATCTGGTCTCATCTGACATGGCAACAGTTTTCCAGTAGTCTAGGATCCAGACGATATCGTCACGAGAACAGGAGAGGCGCTCCAGGCGATGTCGTGCTTTTGGCAAAGACACTCGCGTCAGTCGTCAGCTTCCATAGCCCATTAACCCCAAATTTCGCAGCACTGTCCTAACGGATACGTTCGTCGTACATCCCACATTGATTTCTGCGGTTATTTCACGCAGGGTTGCTTATCTGTTAGCACTGACAACTCTACACAAACAACGCTGCTCTCGGACGTTAAGTGAAGGCCATCGGCCACTGCCTTGTCCGTATGAGAGCTAATGTTTGAAATTCGGTGTTCTCGTTACACTCTTGACACTGTGGATCTCGGAACATTGAATTTCCTAATGATATCTGAAATGAAATGTCCCACGAGTCTAGCTCTAACTACCATTCCATGTTCAAAATCTATCAGTTCCCATCGTGCGGTCGTAATCACGTCGGAAACCTTTTTCACATGAATCAGCTGAGTACAAATGACAACTCCATCAATGCACTGCCCTTTTATGTCTTTTGTACGCGATATTACCACTATCTATACATGTGCATATCGCTATACCGTGACTTTTGTCACCTCAGTATATAAATGAATCTAAAAATCTGAAGATGTGTTGCCAGGCTTCTGGAAATGTCTCACGTAAAAATAAACGCCTGCAAAAACAGCTGGCTGTATCTAATTCATTATAAGTTACCTTCAGTTTCAATAGCTGTGGTGTTCTAACATGTCCACAACGGACAAGAATTATTTGCCAATGTTAATACGAGTAAAACAAAATCCGGTGTTAGTTACTTTCAGTTTCAATAGCTGTGGTGTTCTAACATGTCCACAACGGACAAGAATTATTTGCCAATGTTAATACGAGTAAAACAAAATCCGGTGTTGGTGTAGGCAAACTCAGTCGACAAACAATTAGGAGTAACTTTGCGAATTACTGCTGTGTGCTGTATTGAAATCAAAAGGGTTGCTGCCGCTGGTTGCCCGGTATTTTACATGATGTGTGCACATCTGACCGTTTTTAACGCTATTTTACATGATGTGTGCTAATGTGAATGTGCGGGTTATCATTAGTGGGAGTAGGAGAGAATGAGTGTAATTTAATGTCAGATTGCTTATTACTTTTTCTATCCCGTTTTCTACGTTTTAACCACATTCATTTCTGCTAGTTGGGCACTGATAACCTCGTCATTGACGCCCCTATCTACCCTAACTTACAACCACCAACTAAACATCACCACTCCCATCTCTCTCAACACCACCTATAAGATAAACTAAACACTACACTTATTTCGCAGGACGGATATTTAAGACGCCAAAATAGCTTGCACTCTCCAGCAAGTTACATTGAAACTGAAGTATTATACTCAAGGCCATTCACTTTCTTGTTCTTTTTTGTCAGTAGATTTATGGTGAATCTAATATCCTGTAGTCTTCTCCGCTATTGTAAGAAATGTTTGGCAGACTTTTTAATGTCATTATAGACGCTTATCGGATGATGCATATGACACCATGAAACGCTTCAGTACCATTTGGAATAACCAACAATGATGGGAAGCAGTTTTGTATTTACATCAAGTGCACCCTAGATATTTCTTTTCTGGCCTAGTGGTTATCTGTGGAATGTATGGAAAACCTAAAACAGGGTGACCAGACAGAAATTTGGGCATGCTACCTTCCAGAGACGGATCCAGTGTTTCAACACTGCACATTCTCGTTCACAAGTTAGTAACTGACCTCACTTGCAAGATAATCGTTTATTATACAGTAAGTTGGGTGCATGACGGCATTTAGTAGTTATTCTAACACCAATATTGAAGTGCAGATTAGTCTCATTACTCTATCCATGGATGTACTAGTATTAGCTGGGGTTGTTGAATTAGTTCACCGGTCCTTCAGTGTATCTGAAGAAGACAGTGAGGTACGTCATCGAAATACGACACACAGATGCCCAGAAAATCGTCATTTAGCGAATAAGGGCAGATAAAACTGTTTTATACGATTCTGGCTATTGTATTGTTGTTCCAGAACGTACTGACCTTCTCAGTATGCGGTTCAGCACCTTGTGGTGCCGTTTGACTTAGATATACGAGCTGTGATAAAAAGTAACGGGAATTTTTGTATTTCTCAAATAATCTTTATTTATGCATCAACATCAATCTTTTCCCCTTCAAAGTAATCCCTCTTAGATATTATACATTCGCCATGTCGGGCGAATACAGTGGCTGACGCAACATGACGGTTTTTTTTGGTGACATTGGTGTCAAATGTGTGTAGTGTTGCAGAACTTTTTAACAAACATTTTATAACAGTTACTGAAAAGTGGGGTTGTCAGGTTCTGTAGATGCTGCGATGGAATACCTCAGACCAGACATTTCAAGTAACTTCCATAATATGAATTTGACCCATCACTACCCTAGCAGAAGTAATGTCCATCATAAAATCTTTAAAATCACAAACATCTAGTGGGTATGATGAAATATCAACAAAGTTAATTAAAGAATGTGATTCTGAGTTAAGCAACATATTAAGCTATCTTTGTAATCAGTCGTTTATCAGTGGAATATTTCCTGAATGGTTGAAATATGCCGAAGTTAAGCCACAGTTTAAGAAGAGATATAAAGAAATAGCATCAAATTTCCGTCCAATTTCACTTTTGCCAGCATTCTCCAAAAATTTAGAAAAGGTAATCTACAATCGGATTTATAAACATCTTATCACAAATAACTTACTGTCAAAGTCGCAGTTTGGATTTCTAAAGGGCTCTGATATTAAGAAGCTATCTACACTTACAGTGAAAATGTACTTAATTCATTAGACAAAAAATGGCAGGCAACTGATATATTTTGTGATCTGTCAAAGGCATTTGACTGTGTAAGTTACAATATCCTTTTAAGTAAATTAGAATATTATGGTCTAACAGGAAATGCTGCAAAATGGTTCAGATCTGGCAGGGAACAAAGGATGTTATTAGGAAAGAGACATGTATTAAGTTATCAGGCATCATCCAACTGGGAACTAATTACATGTGGGGTCCCACAAGTTTCCATCTTAGGGCCCTTACTTTTTCTTGTGTATATCAATGACCTTTCATCAGTAACATTATCATATGCCAAGTTTGTTTCGTTTGCCGATGATACAAACATTGCAATAAATATCAAATCAAGTGTAGTCTTAGAATGATCGGCTAATAAAGTATTTGTGTACATTAAGCACTGGTTCCTAGCCAATTTTTTGTCAATAAACTTTGAAAAAACCACTACATGCAGTTCAGAACCTGTAAGGGGTCTCCAACGAGTATATGCCTAACATACGATGACAAGCAGATAGAAGAAGTGGACTGTGTTAAATTCTTGGGATTACAGCTTGATAATAAATGCAACTGGGAGGAGCACACCACAGAACTGCTGAAGCGTCTTAACAATCTCTATTTGCAGTGCGAATTCTGTCAGACATAGGGGATACAAAAATGAAAAAGCTGGCATACTACGCTTAGATTCATTCCATAATGTCATATGGGATTACTTTTGAGGTAATTCATCAAGCCAAGCTAAATTTTTCTGGACACAAAAACGTGCAGTAAGAGTTATTTATGGTGTGAACTCAAGAACATCCTGCAGAAGCCTGGTTAGGGAACTAGGGATACTAACTACTGCTTCCCAATATATTTATTCCTTAATGAAATTTATCATTAAAAATATATCACTTTTTCAAACCAAGAGCTCAATTCATGGAATCAGTACTAGAAATAAGAATAATTTTCACAAGTATTTAAAGTCACTTATTCTTGTACAAGAAGGTGTACATTATTCAGGAACACACATTTTCAATAACTTGCCAGCAGCCATAAAAAAACTTAACAACCAATAAAACCCAGTTTAAGAGAAGCCTAAAGGATTTACTGGTGGCCAACTCCTTCTACTCCATTGATGAATTTCTACTAAGAAATTTTCACGAGTGGTTTTGCCACAATTTTTGTCATTTTCATCAGATTGCTTCATACAAACGGCGCATAACTTCCAGGTTGTATTACTTATTGACCTTATGACCGTGAGGCTGGGACTCATGATGCACTGCCCCATTGTACTCGATGAAAACAATGAGAAGATCCTTACCGAACTTGTGGAATTCTTTTCGGTCTTGGCTCTTTAGGCAGTTTCCATTCGGACGATTGGCCCATGGTTTCGACATCATACCCTTACACCGATGTTTCGTCACCACTTACAACCTCCTTTAGAAGTTTTGGGTCGTTGTCGATTTCCTTCGGCAATTCCTAAACTGTGTCCGTGCGACATCGTATTTGGTCGAAATTCAGCAGTTTCGGAACAAACTTTGTTGCTACACATTTCATGCTCAAAACATCCAAAAAACTGCTTGGGGTGAAATAGTTCAAATAGCTCTGAGCACTATGGGACTTAACTGCTGAGGTCATCAGTCCCCTAGAACTTAGAAATACTTAAACCTAACTAACCTAAGGACATCACACACATCCATGACCGAGGCAGGTATCGAACCTGCGACCGTCGCGGTCGCGCGGTTCCAGACTGTAGCGCCTAGAAAGGCTCGGCCATTCTGGCCGGCGCTTGGGGTGAACCAGGGGATATGCCGACATCATCAGCAACTTCTCTGATGATGAAAATGAATGAAATGAAATGTCGTGTGGTTAGGGCCTCCCATCAGGTAGATCGTTCGCCTGGTGCAAGTCTTTTGAGTTGACGCCACTTCGGCGACTTGCGAGTCGACCTCTGATGGTGATACGACTCTTTTCTAGAACCATTCTCTTTACTTCTTCCACATCGTTGTCAGGAACTGAGTCGAGCGTGTTGATGTGCTAGGGCGTCCAAGGCGGCCGTCGTCTTCAAAGTCCTCTAGACCCTCGTTGAAACGTTTATAGCCTACATCGCGTGAACTATTGTCTTACTCATAGCAGATTCGCCAAGAACCACAGACATCATCTTGAATGTGGTGCTACACTTTATTCCATTTTTCAAGCAAAATTTAGTGCAAATTCTTTGATCCATTTTTTTCGAAAGTAAAAATTCTCCAAGCACTCGAAAACACGTATAAACAGGTATACCATTTTCGACTGTCAGCAATATGCTAAATACTCAAAACAGCTGAAAATGCAAACATACATCACGAACATGTGTATCAACAAGATAAAAAAATTTGAAGATTGGATGTATAAAGCCTGCAAAATGAAAAAATTCCTATTATGTTTTGACCACACCTCGTATTTACCTTTGAATATTTTCAATGCAGTGTGTATCGTCAAAGTGTCACAGGTCCACAGACAAATTTACAGTGGCCGGAGAAATGTGAAGTGGCAACTCAGTGAAGACGGCCAACAAAAGTTACGTGAAGGTGAAGTTTGGCCGTTATAAACTTATTACTGCCTTACACATACCAGCTTAGAATAAATCAAATAAACCTATATCGAAATATCTCTTACGTTTTTCTCAGTTTTTACGTATTGGTTTTTCTGAATAAGAAACTGTGATGGTAAAACAGCTCATTACCATTTTCAAATGTCAGGCAATACGTCAGCTTAGCGCAAAATTTTTTAAAATATTTACTTAAAGGGAAGTTGTGTACACATTTCGAATAATTTCCTGCGTTCCGTTGTTTTTTACGTTTATCTTTGTCTAATTGCTTCTGTATGTGCAAAAACTAGGAGGGAATCTACAGAAACAGCTCATCAAAAATGGGTTGTTTGCCACACCGTACACATCATTATATCTTACTGTTTACAATGTGGAAACTGCTGAGATTAATTTGAATTAAGTAACACTGTTATAATATTATAAACTGTTCACTTCGTTTTACATTTAATGCATATCAACAAGATGCCATCATCTTTGAAATTTGTTGGCGTGGAGAAATTGTATTTTAACGTGTTATATACGTGCATACCGTGCATGCTTGGCCTGTACTTGACAATTACACAATGTTTTATTTTCATGTATCAAAATTTTCTTCATTTGGTAAAAATTCCATACTTGACCGTTTAGATGGGAACGAATAGGGTTTATCACAGATTCTTTGTTGTGCACATGTGTTGATGGTAACATTGCTCTTATGCCTGGTTATTTGTGCAGTGTGCAAAAAACCTAAAACTAGATGACAAGACTGACACTTGTGGCTATTTAAATGAAAAGATATCTGTGATTCATTCTTGTGTGCATGTGTTAAACATTCGGTTGCATATATTAGAAATTAAAATAGCTTTCTTTTAACGTGCAACGAGATGTCCGTTCTGCGAAAGTGGTTATCCTCTTGCCATACTGTAGGTTCTCGTTTCTACGGAATTTATTTATTTATTCTTTGCTCCTGGACTCTAGCTTATAATTTTCAGTGAGAGCACTGTGTGAGTCACACAATTGTATCAGCAGAAAGACTACGATAAATATAACATCCACCATTTCACATTACTTATAATGTATATTCAATAAATGTAATTAAATGTACAACAAAGATAACGGATATTATTCTTTACAGACACATAAAAGGATATTACATATTTCCTGTTACAATGTAACACTGATATTTAGTTTCATTTTTAATAAACATACTGTATACACATTTCTCTTGAGGTACATATTTAAATGACTTTTGAAAAATTTTAATATCTTTTCTTCGTTTATTTACACTACTGGCCATTAAAATTGCTACACCGAGAAGAAATGCAGATGATAAACAGGTATTCAGTGGACAAATATATTATACTGGAACTGACATGTGATTACATTTTCACACAATTTGGGTGCCTAGATCCTGAGAAATCAGTACCCAGAACAATCACCTATGGCCGTAATAACGGCCTTGATACGCCTGGGCATTGAGTCAAACAGAGCTTGGATGGCGTGTACAGGTACAGCTGCCCATGCAGCTTCAACACGATACCACAGTTCATCACGAGTAGTGACTGGCGTATTGTGACGAGCCAGTTGCTCGACCACCATTGACCAGACGTTTTCAATTGGTGAGAGATCTGGAGAATGTGCTGGCCAGGGCAGCAGTCGAACATTTTCTGTATCCAGGGAGGACCGTACAGGACCTGCGACATGCGGTCGCGCATTATCCTGCTGAAATGAAGGGTTTCGCAGGGATCGAATGAAGGGGAGAGCCACGGGTCGTAACACATCTGAAATGTAACGTCCACTGTTCAAAGTGCCGTCAATGCGAACAAGAGGTGACCGAGACGTGTAACCAATGGCACCCCATACCATCACGCTGGGTGATACGCTAGTATGGCGATGACGAATACACGCTTCCAATGTGCGTTCACCGCGATGTCGCCAAACACGGATGCCACCATCATGATGTTATAAACAGAACCTGGATTCATCCGAAAAAAGTCGTTTTGCCATTCGCGCACGCAGGTTCGTCGTTGAGTACACCATCGCAGGCGCTCATGTCTGTGATGCAGCGCCAAGGGTAACCGCAGCCATGGTCTCAGAGTTGATAGTCCAAGCTGCTGCAAAAGTCGTCGAACTGTTCGTGCAGATGTTGGTTGTCTTGCAAACGTGCCCATCTGTTGACTCAGGGATCGAGACGTGGCTGCACGATCCGCTACGGCCATGCGGATAAGATGCCTGTCACCTCGACTGCTAGTGATACGAGGCCGTTGGGATCCAGTACTGCGTTCCGTATTAACCTCCTGAACCCACCGATTCCATATTCTGCTAACAGTCATTGGATCTCGACCAACGCGAGCAGCAATGTCGCGATACGATAAACCACAATCGCGATAGGCTACAATCCGACCTTTATCAAAGTAGGAAACGTGATGGTACGCATTTCTCCTCCTTACACGAGGCATCACAACAACGTTTCACCAGGCAACGCCGGTCAGCTGCTGTTTGTGCATGAGAAATCGGTTGGAAACTTTCCTCATGTCAGTACGTTGTAGGTGTCGCCACCGGCGCCAACCTTGTGTGAATGCTTTGAAAAGCTAATCATTTGCCTATCACAGCATCTTCTTCCTGTCGGTTAAATTTCGCGTCTGTGGCACGTCATCTTCGTGGTGTAGCAATTTTAATGGCCAGTATTCCTTAACTGAGTTGGGTACCTTGTTAACAAAACCTTTTGCCTGCTTCTCCTGCAGCAGTCATTGTCAATTTGAGATTTCGTTTCCTCTTGTTTATGGTCAAGTATGTTTTTATTTAGGTGGTGTTTATCACCACATGATATATATGCAGTGACTACACTGTCATAACACTCTGCTCCTCAAAACTTAAGGACGTGTTAGGTAAAGTTATGAAACATATTAACAACTCTGTGGAAATGAATGAAAGTGTAGGAGTATGTTGCCGAAGGTCTCCCAGTATTTTCGGACACTGTGGTAGTACTCTTCACTACAGCATGGCCCACAGACAACATTTGGGCGACCTCACATGGGGAAGAATCATTGAGAAACTGCAAGAAGGACGAAATGTGATGAGTGTCTCCCAGGAGTCTGATATTGCTCACAGCATTGTTTCACAGGCATGGAGACCATTCAGAACCACAGGCATCGCTACCCAAAGGAGAGAGGTAGTCGATAACAGTCAACTACAGCAACAGATGACCGCCACATTTTGCAAAAGGGAAGAAGAGACCCACGTCAAATAGTGGGAGCAATTGCAACCACAACCAACAACACTACAAGGCATGCAATTCCGGTCTCCACAGTGGTACGGCGAATGCGTGAGGTTAGTCTCTTTGCCCGACGACCAGAACGTTTATGTTCCATTGACACCCGCACAACAGCGCTGGTGCCAAGAGCGTATGGTCATGTGCTGTTCTCAAATGAGAGCAGATTCAATCTGAATAGTGATTCTGGACGAATCCCCGTAATGGCGAGAGGTTGGAACACGTAATGCACCCAGGAACATTGTCAGACTTCATCGTTTTAGTGATTCAGGTGTTTTGGTGTTGGGTGTCATTATGTTGCATGGCCATACTGGCCTCCAAATACTTGAATACGAATCTGATACACACAACAATCAACATTATGTTAACGCTGTACTCCTTCTCCGTGTGTATCTTTTTAGGAGTGCGTTCGGCATCCATTTCAATTTTATGGATCACAGTACTCGACCTCAGCGAATAGCTCAAGTGGAGGAGCTCCTGGAACGAGTTGATGTTCGGCAAATGGACTTGCCTGCCTGTTCCCCTGACTTAAATCCCATCTAGCATGTATGAGATGCGCTGTGGATATGTATTGCAGCACATCCACATGCACCAAAGACCATCCAGCAGTTGTCAACCGTGCTCGTGGAGAGATGAAACTCCCTACAACGAGAACTCCTAACCAACTTTGTGACCTGCGTGGGAGTATGTTGCAAAGTATGCATTGCTTTTCTGGTAATCACTCAGCCTATTAAGAACTGTATCCTGGCCTTTGTAATGTCCAGGGGACCTTCATAAATCGTGGTGATTACAGCGTGAAATGTTTCCCTCTGGAATTTATACTACAAGAGAAAGGTGTGGGATATTACTGTTATGTAAACTTGTCCCATTACATCACGGAAAACAAAAAATATTGATTATTATGAAGTTATGTAAAGGGCAATAGAAAAGTTCAAAGGCGACAAACAAGAGCAAAAAACGTAGATAAATGAAATTGATGGTCTAATTTGCGTATTCACGTAATAATGAGTTTACCGTCTATTAATATCATGAGGTACGATACATCAAGTCACTCATGCGACTGCCGACGTCATAGTTCGAATGTAATTGACAGGTCAACCTAATGTGATTCTTACGTAAAATAAACAAAAGGAATGAAAAGAATTGATTGGTAACTCGATCTCAGGGCGGTTCTACTTAGCGATGTTGAATAAGTAACGAAAGAACACGCCGACGTGTTCAGTCGTTTTACCCTCGAACAGTTCTTAGCCAATCCTGTCTCTATGGCCTCTGATAAGAAAGATGCAAATATTCATGCAAAGTTATGGTTGTTGTGATGGAATATTATTAGGTTCGACTGCAATTAAATTCCTCTTACACATGTCAAAAAAATCTTATGCTTTATTTAAAGACAAGATACATAGAAATGCGTGTTTACTATGTAACAGCAGTATAGGAGAAGGCCCCACAGAATGGCAAGAAGAAATGAAGTGCCGTATCATTTGTTTTACAGCAAAACATATTCACATTTCGTTTCCATTTGACCTCTTCAGCAAAAGTCTCTGACCAAACGATTTGATTATGATTTTAACTACAAACTTATTTTTACATAGAAAACCAACAACTTGCATTCACAATCTAGCAAAGTATTAATATGTTTCTATTGGTATTTTTCATCCCAGTCTTTGTACAGTAACAAAGGCACATGGGGGCAATGTATATATGTATTTCATGGGTAGCATATACAATGTTATAAGTGTCTTTGACTAAAAGTGTCATTTCTGTTCATCTCATTGTGTATTTTTTGTGTTGCCTTCTGTACTATACTGTAGCAATTCTTTCTATGTAAGGTCCAAATTTTATTGAGCTATGTTAGTTGGCAGTGACACAACATGCAAAAGTTAGGTCGTCCTTAAGTTTTGCATACAAGTGTGTTATGGTGCATAAACGCTTACTTGTACGAATGTCTGATATTTTTACTATAAACTGCACTGCTCTTTTCTGAATTTGAAATATTCTTTTTAAGAACTTTTGTTGTTTTGTGCATTCGAAAAATTTTAGGTATTTATTTATTTACATCTGTGTGCTCCACAAGTCAAATGCTTATAATACTTCCTAAGAGTTTTGTGTGCTTACTTCTTTGCCCTCTGTTTATTTTAATACTTACATTTTACATTTCACTCTGTTTTGCTTGAAACACTACATATATTGTTTTAGACTGATATATAAAAAGTTTGTTTTCTTTTAGATATTCTTTGCATTTTCAATGTTCAGGAGTGTATCCATTTCAATCTCACTCATTATGATAGGTTGGTTTCGTTTGTCCATCTATGTACTTCCTTCCTGAGCCATGCCATGCCAAGTGGACTAGAGGTTCCCATATGACCATTATGAATTTTGATTGAGTTTTGTCTGAACAATTCGCACATGTTCCCAGTAAACAATGGAAAAGTTTCATGATAATTAATTCAATACTTCCAAAGATATAGTCGTTTGTTTGACCCCACAGCACAACTATCAACAGTGCGCCCATTAGTATTCAGTAACTTTGAGATGGAATGTCTCTGGCAATATGTTCTTGAAAGAAACTAAACTAGTCCATCTTGTACATCCTTTTGCACTCTCTTAAACGAAATAATAAGAAAAAATTCCAGAGCAGCTTTTATATGGATACTTTGAAGCAAAGACGCCTGAAAAAATAGACACTCGAAAAAAATGTGAACGTTAGGTTTTGTACATCTCCAGAAGTAACTGCGGGATAAACCTGAAACTTTTCACATAATAACCTACCAATACAAAATCTTAGAACATAAAATTTCTTCTCCTGATGCTTTCCAGTAGTTTACAAATTGAGGGCAAAGATGACACTTTATCTAAAAATGCCAAAATGGCTATGTTTGGAGCATTTTTACAAAAATGTGTATTCTGCAAACTCTTTTAAGCCACTTTCATTAGAAAGACCATTTAAAACTTAGACTTGTTTTTGTAACACCAAGCATATAAGGCCCTAAAAAACAACAAGGTGATGGTGCATTGGAAACTGACTGATATACTGCTGGTACTCAAATCTTTTATTGTGATCTACAATTGCTTAGTACTCCCTGAGTAAGGCAATATCAAAAGTTTTGATGCATAGGAAATGACATAACCCTTTACGACCTGAAGAATTTTTAAAAAATTATTTCACTTCCGACTGCTTTTTTCTTATTTGTTTAGCTTCAAATGTTACTACAAAAATAAGAAAAAATTCCAGAGTTCAAAGTTTTGGGAGGGGCAGCGTCATGACCATCAGAGTCAGATAAATACTAATACAAAGTACTTTAGAGAACACAAAATTTATTATCCTTGCAAAAATGTACAGTATTTAATTTTGAAATTCAACCTTTGTTGTAGCTGTTGTCTTCCCGATTTTTAATTCGGAGAAACATGAAAGTCCTTAAAACATGTCTTCTCCTACAAAAGGCACCAATATACATTACATTTTTCGCTGTGACTTTTGCATGGCTTGTATTTGCAAGTATGTGGTGCTAGAATACCATTAGAACATGGAAAATGTTAATATCCATCATAACTCTTATCACTACATGTAAGCTTAGCAGGTGGATTAAAGAATTTAGCTCCTTTGGCTGCAGGAAATTCATCATCACCCTGTTCAGTCTCATTGTCATTTAACACTCTTCTATCCACAGGTGGAAGTGCAAGCAGTCCTTTTCATAGCTAGAAACATGTAATAATATCAAATAATGTTTGTGCAAACATAAATTAATTTGGTATTGAAAATTATCCCTTACCTCAATTCGAAGATGTCAGATTTGAGTACTTGCGGCCCATTTTGAATACTCCACCTTGTCATTGTTGTTTAGGGTCTTATATACTTGCATTGCAAAAGCAAATCTAGTTTTTAGGTGGTTTAGAACATGGTCTTCCTAATAAAAAAGAATTAAAAGATTTTGCAGAAGACTTTTTTGTAAAATTGGATCAAAAATAGAAATTATTGTTGTTTTTTTTAAAAAAAAGAAGATCGTCATCTTTGTCTTCAATTTGTAATTTATTGGAAAGCACTTGAAGAATAAAATTTTGTATTTTAAGACCTTGATTTGATAGGTTTATATGTGCAAGGTCTCATGTTTACCCCACAGTTACTTTCGGAGATATACAGGGTGACTTTTTCCACCATGAACAAACTCTGTGGACTGATTGATGAGAGGATATGGAACAAAAAAAGTCGAATGAACTTACGTCCGAAAATTCGTGGTTTTCATGCTAGAGACCATTTATTCAATCATACATTGTCAGAGAGACTACAGTATAATACACACTGTACCAAGCAGCCATAGTTACAGTATGTGCTAAAAATGGTTTCCATGCACCTCAGTGCTTGTGTGTACACCAAGTAGCATGTTCTGTCTCACATAATCACATCATCCAGGCTGCATCCTAACAGTGTCAAATACACCGCTCCAGTGTCTCCACATCTGGAATGGGCTCTGTATACACAATACTTTTCAGGTGGCCCCATAACCAGGAATCGCATGGGTTGAGATCTGGTGAGCAAGCAGATCATGCAACTGGACCCCCTCGTCAAATCCATCAACCAGGGAAGACACAGTTGACATGTATCCAGATGTTAACGGTGAAGTGGGCTGGAGTACCATCGTGTAGGATTTACATAACCCTTCAAATCATTGATGGCTCCTCTTCCTGCAGAGAAGGCAAAGTCGCCCGCAAGAAACGCCAATAGTTCGGCGTGTTAGGAAAGAAGACTGGTCACAAAATACAGTTGTCAGTTATCACGGCTCACACATTCCATCTGCACCGATGCTGATGATTTCCTGTCACCCTGCCATGGGGGTTCTGCACACTATCCCACAGCTAACTGTTATGAAAGTTGGAGACACCACTCTGCGTATAGGTGGCCTCATCTGTGAACAGGATGAATGACACAAATCATGGTTGCCTGGTGAAGAAACCAGTGGTAAAACTTCTCCCAATGTGGAAAGTCTGTCGCTAGTTAGCCCTGCACAAGCCATAAGTGATAAAAATTGTCATGTAGAATGTTCTGCATGGTCGTCTGGCTTACCTTGTTCTGGTGGGCCAACTGCCTGGTACTGGCATGGTGATTACCTTCCACAGTGTTAATCACATTTTCCTCCAAGTGTGGTGTCTAAACATTGTGGGTATGTCCTTCATGATTTCCTGCTCCCTGAAACGATCCTGTCTCAGACAATCAGCGAAACACTGTTGCAAACATTGATTGCTGTGGTTGCTGTTGGCGGGAATGGGTCTCCTGATACAACCTTGCTGCCCTCCGCCCATTGCCAGTTGCTTTCCCTTAAGTAAACACCATATCGGCAAGCTCTCGATTCAAATACGGAACCATTGTGTACAATGTTCTATCACATCCACTACAAGGTGAGTCAGCAAGAGAAGTGAATCGGACACAACATAGGGCGTTCGAGCATGATGTATGAGGAACAGTACCATCCTCTAGGAGGAAACCATGCAGACTGTAACTGCGGCTACATGGTACAGCGCGTAATAGACTGCCGTCTCTGTAACAAAGTACGACTGAATAAATGTTCTCTAGCATGGAAACTATGCATTTCCAGACATAAGCTCATTAGAACTTTTTCGTTCTTTACTCTCTCATCGATCAATCCCTACAGTTTGTACATGGTGGGAAAAAATCATACTGTATAAAGCTAAACTTCACATTGTCTTGTTGTTTAGGGCCTTATATACTCGCAATGCAAAACCAACTATAGTTTTTAGGTGGATTAGGACATGATCTTTCTAATGAAAACAGTTTAAAAGAGTTTGCAGAAGACTCTTTTTTGTAAAAGTGGCCCAAAAACAGCCATCTTTGGCGCTTTTAGAAAAGTCAATCTTTGCCCTCAATTTGAAAATTATTGGAAAGCAGTAGGTGAACGAAATTTTATATTCTAAGACCTTGTATTGGTAAGTTATAGCGTGCAAATTCTCAGGTGTATCTTTCAATTACTTCCAGAAACATAAAAAGCTTAACTTCGTATTTTCTCCGAGGGTCTGTTTTTTTGGGCGACTTTGCTTCAAAATATCCACATGCACGCTACTCTGCAAATCCTCTTTTTATTATTATTTCGAATAACAGAGCGCAACTTGTGCGAAATGGCCTAGTATTGTTTCTTTCGAGAAAATGTTGCCTGAGATGGTATGTCTGAAAGTTGCCGAAAACTAACGGGTGCACTATTGACAACTGCGCTACGGAGCCAAACAAATGACTAAACAGTTTTTGATGTTGCTGAGCAACAGTTATACAATAATTTTTAAATCAACACACCGTCCTTTGGTTGTATTGCTGTTTATTTAATTACGACCTGGGTTTCAGCCTTTTACGCCATTTTCAAGTGACTGAGTTTATGCAATTAACACATACTGCAGGGCATCAAGCTCAAAACTGGCCATAAATTAAGAAAAATATTCGCTCCCCACAAAATTCCGTGGCATACACTCAGTCACTTGAAAATGTCATAAAAGGCCGAAACCTGGGTCGTAATTAAATAAACAACAGTACAGTCAAATGACGGTGTGCCAGAATTATTCCCGTTTCTGGAATCCAAATGCAAAGACAGCACAAGGACAAAAGCGTTACCAGCTGTTCACGTAACATGAGATGACAGCCCACTGAGACAGTGAGTAGTCTGTCATATCATGTTACACGTACAACTGGTAAAGATCTTGTTCTTGCGCTACGCTAGAACTTGGACACCTGAAGATAGAAATAATTCCGAAACGCGTCATGCATATTTTGTGATCAGTGAGGTCATTCTTCGCCTGTTGTATAATTTTTATCCATTGTGGATGACGAACTGCGACTGTGATTTAAATTAGCGATTTAATCGCCTAATTTTTATTGACGTAGCCACCTCAACTGCAGATCTACGCTTATTTACTAGAATGGTCGCTAGCCTCCCACGTTATTTTAAGCCACACCCTTGTAAAGTGACTATATCTCCGGAAGTATTGAATTAGTGATCGTGAAACTTCACCAATTTTCACTGGAAACAAGTGAGAATGTTCACACGAAATTTCATCAAATTGTGAGATGGTCATGCAGGAACTTTTCCGAAATTAGATCATTCGGCATGGGATGACCTCCTCAGTAACTTTCAAAACAACGTCGGTGAATGATATACATCAAGGCACGCTAAAAAGGTAGCCGCTTTCCGAATGTGATCACCCACAACTGCATTGCTAACGAATTGAAGACGAGGCTACAGTGCAACACTTGCGCAGCTGGCCATATCACTGCAAACAACAAACTCGCTAATCAGTACTATTGCTTGATTGGCTGTCAGGCCGACCAATGACGGAAGATTACCAGTAGAGCTCTCCACTGTGACGGGAGAAGAATTGTTTTGTAAATAATTATTATTAGGTAACGAGATTACAGTAGATATATACCTACACGATCTTGAAATGCAATAAATATTCGTGTGCATACACCTAAGAGGTGAGTGTCTTTGATACTGTGCTGTTAAGTTGTTTTGTGAACAGTCTGTTCCGTACACGTATGACAGTTTTTTTGACAACCAGACCTACAGCTGGTATTTGTTGCTGCGATTGTTTCAGCATTTTCGGAAGAAACTCGAAAAACCTTTGCTAGTGCAATGTCAGACGACGGTGCCGATCTTTGCGAATGCTTATGCAGCCATGAATTAGCGATGAGGCGCCTGCTGTCACTGGTAAGTCATGAATCATTATTTCTGCCACGAATAATATGTGACACTTACGGGTAATTGTAAAAGAGACTATGCAAATAACCCTTTCCATATTTTTACCTCCTAAATTAGTTATTCCAACTTCAAAGTTATTTGATGTAGTTGACTGGTTTGATAGAGTATTGCTTGTGAAATTATTCATGCCAGGAAAAAAAATCATCAAATCCCTGAAGGTTATGTTATTTCCTCGTTCATTACAGTAATTTACAAAATAAAAATGCAGATGATTTAAAGGACAAGTAAAGATATATTTTGAAATATATAATTGAACAGGCATACTATTATGACGGCACATAAGTAAAGAATGCAGTTGCTGTTACGTTAGTTTTTGTCAGGATGCCTGCCATTTAATTGTTTCACGAAACATTTTTCGATGTGCAATAATAACTGGTCCTGTCACTTGAGTTATAGTATTAATGACACATAAAAAACTTTGAAATGATATTTTTTTCATGTAATAACAAAATAATGTATCATTGACTTTCAGTGAAAGCTTTGCTGTATAATAATTGTGATGGCTTTAGTGCCGTCAACTGTGTTTTTAATAGGTGGTCAATCTTATTTATGGTAACAGCTTATATGCATTATTACTGTGCCCAGATGTGTAAAATGAGTAGCGTCTATGTTTTTCAGATGAGCATTTAGAATTAGTACATATTTTATTAAAGTCATAACCAACTACATTGCAGGCCTACAGACTTATCATTATGCTTGTATTTGAACCATTGTTGATGATGTCTGTGATTTCTGAAGTTTTCCTCTATTGCTCAGCTGGCCAAAGTTATTCATGACTGCCTTTCATACAATTAACAGTGCCTTGTTTTATTTATTTTTATCTTTGTGATTATTGCAAGGGATATACACCTTGACATGGAATTGTTTGCCTCTTACAAGACTGCCCTCATCACAAATGCATGTGTAAAGTTAGACTAATGTATAATTTTTACATACTCTTGGCAACAGCTTGTGATTGAAATTCATCATCAAAATCGTTAATTGTTTGTACAAACCATGTTGCTTATATATCTAACTTTGCTTAGATTCTTTACAAATCGCTATAATAAATGTGGTTGCAGGTGATGATTTTGTAGTTGTGAAGTGCTTATTATTCTGTATCCTCATTTTTTTATACTTTTCATTGTATATACTTATATTTTTAAGTGTATTTGATTCTGCACAAGTTTCAAGAAACGTGTAGAAAATAGATTATACTTACATCTCTGTATACAAGCAAACATTAATAAGAAAAGTCATTTAGCTGTTAAAAGCAGATATGCAGTTTCTCTTGATATTGTGGCTTAGCCTTAATTTATGTGTACATGTTCATTTTCAGCAAATTTTAGTTATTTTTCAAATTCCTAATGTAATTTTTCATATTTATTTCACCAGTTTTTGGTTGAGGTATCACATGTAGCATCTTGACAGTAAAGCTGTTTTCTCAAGATGTCATTGTAGTTTGCATATTAAACTGTCATTGTGGAGAGTTAATATGCTTTGCTAAATATTGCCACTTAAATTTCATTTTGTATTTAAAAACATGTTTGGTTACAGCTGCGGCAGTCGCAGGCGTACTGTACGGACAATGAATGCTTTCAAGAATGTAAGTTTAAAAGAGATTTTGTGGCCTCTCTTGAGATGCATGTACCATAATGAAATTTCAAAGTTAATGAGCTTTCTTTTATGAAATGTAATTTTCCAAAAAAAGATAAGTAGAGCCACAAATAATTAACAATTTCCTTGTATATGTGAAGATTCCTGACCTTTGTCAGCAAGTTTAAAATAAATTATGTATATCAAGACAGTGAGGTGCAAAGAAGGCGAGAGTATGAATAGATTCAAATAAAGCTCATAGAAATGCATGTCCAGAATTATGACTATTTAAAAGTTAAATGGAAATTATGAAACTCGTGTACATCTACATCCATACTCTTCGGATGTCTGGGGAACTATAGCAGTCACTATTGCTCAACTGGAATGTGTTAATGTTTGCTGAGATCAGTGGTTCAAGAATTGAGCCTGGGGAACACCACACTAAATAATTCACCATGCTGATTTTATTGTTTCACCTGCATATGTTAGGGCGACTCCTTGTTTTCTGTTACATAAGTAGGATTTTGTTCAAGCTAATGGTTTGTCTTTGATGCCATAGCGTGGGAGTTTTTGTACTGATGTGGTGTACAGTCAAAAGCTTTAGCGAGAGCACAGAAAATGCCTACAGGAAACCTTCTACAGTTCAGTTCACTTAGAATTTCTTTTGTGAGACTGAATATTGCTCTCTCTATGGACGGCCATCCGCCCCGGTAGCTGAGTGGTCAGCGTGACAGACTGTCAATCCTAATGGCTCGGGTTCAATTCCCGGCTGGGTCGGAGATTTTCTCCGCTCAGGGACTGGGTGTTGTGTTGTCCTAATCATCATCATTTCATCCCCATCGACGCGCAGGTCGCTGAAGTGGTGTCAAATCGAAAGACCTGCACCAGGCGAACGGTCTACCCGACGGGAGGCCCTAGCCACACGACATTTCCATATGGAGGGCCCTTTGCGAACACCAAACTAGAAAGGTGTCAGTAAGCCATTTTGTGTTCATATAGCCTGGTGTACATTATTCTCCCCTATATTTTTGAAAGAACTGGCGGCAGAGAGGTTGGCCAATAATTAGATATCACATATCTCACTGCTTTTGTGTATTGACATTATTGTAGCATGTTTCAGTCTAATAGTAAATACCCCAATGGTTAGATAAATAGCACAATTTGTTACTGTTGATGTCAGCACATAATTTTAGTGTCCTGGTAGATATTCTGGCATACCCAGAAGAGCTGGTGCTTTTTAGGGATATGACAATTTTCATAATTTCATGTCACTGACAGCCTAAACATTTGATCAGGATTTCTTTTGTGATAGATTTTTCAATAAGAATCTACTACGGTAGTCACCAGACACTTCACTAAGTGTCTGTTTTTCATTCAGTGTACAATGCTATACTTCGATTTATGTCTTATTTCCTTCAGGAATTTCTTTAGAGAAACAGTATACAGAAAATGGGGGTCCCACAGACCATGAACTGTTGTACAAAGTACATATTTCTATGGGTTAATGCAAGAACAACCAGTGTCAAAAAATGGTATTTGTGGGAATTGAGCATTGAAATTTAGAGAAAAGTTTCAGTGCCATTAGTGCTGTTAATAGTTTATTCTGCAGTTTCATATTTGACACTTAAAAAGTATGATCAAGAATGTTATTATTTGTGCTATCTGAAAATTCTGTGGTACTTTTCTTCATTAGAATTTTCTGACATTGGTTGTTTTTGTACTGAATTAGTTTCAATAACTTTTATACATTGGTTTTTTATACTACATTTATTAATTACAAAATACACCTATTTTGCTGTTTTAATCAATACAACAAAATTGGGTATTTTTACAATTAAAATTGGTGGATGTTGCAATATTGGAAGGCATTCTCCATATAGAATCATCACTATGTGTATCAGTCCATAGTAGAGAAAGATTAACAACTCTTAAAAACTCAGATAAATTGCAATTTTCACACTGTAACATTATTCATTTTCACACTGTAACATTATTCATCATCACTTTCATCTGGTAAATAGTCTACACAGTCTGCTGACGACAGGTAACAGAGTCTTACGTATAGCTAAGTCAGAATATAAGTATTTCTTTTTTATTTATGACTTTGAATAATGACTACAGTAAGGAGGAAGCATAGCTTTGTGATTCATATTTCTGCTTCTTTCAGCATATGTCTTTGTTTTCTGTGTCTTACTCCACTCTTTTTGTAAGAAATATCAAAATTACTAGTATGTTTCTTTTCAACAGTTACTCAAATTTTAATTAAGGTTAAAGCTAGTGTGTTTAGTTACATTGTCTGGCACACCTAGATTGTTTCCTCACTAGATTTTTGCAAGAAGTATTTTCTTGAAAAGTGGCAACTAACTGCTGGTACCTGCTGCATTTTCTTCTCTCAAGCAGACAATTTTCTTTGGATATTTTAGTATACAGAACATACTATTTGTTGATTTTATGTCTAGCTCAATAGGTTATAAAACTCCATAAAAATATTTTCCTGGTCTTGTTCATTAAATTTCTCAAGGCATTTTCTTCAACATTTACATGTCTGTTTCAATCTCTTACCTGGCTGTTGTTCTGCCGTTGTCAAAATGTGTTGGTATCCTGGCTGGTTTTTTACTATTATGAGTCCATTTTGTTGGGTCAGGTTTTTACTTTTTTGTGCAGCTCTTCCTTTGAAAACTTTGCCCTGCTGCTCCATCAGCTGGTAACTTATCCTTAGCATTGTCATTAGTTTCAGTAACACACAGTTTTCTCACAAACGGTGAACCAGTAGAACTAGCAGTTCAAGGTGCAGTTACATTGTTCAGGTGTTTTGCATTTGACACTGGCTTTAATTCCTTTCTTTTTTTAGATTAGTTGCATCACTTTCAGATGCAGAGCTTGCAGACATACCAGTAGTGGTAGCTTCGTGTGTGCCGTGTTCTTCAAAACCATCGCCAGAAAAATCAAGACCTTTGAAAGAAGTAATTTTCAAATCAGATATCCTGAGAACTGCGCGAACTCACAATTTTTCTCATAAGAAATTGAAAATTTTGCGTGTAACTACAGTGCTTCTTAAAAATGTCTGCTAAAGTTAGCAAAATACATCTTCCTCACCACAAAAACATGTTTTCACAATATTTACCATTAGTGTAGTGTAAGTCAGGCATTAAACAGTGACAAGCTGAAGTCAAGGAATAAATAGTGGCAAGTCAAATTCATGTAACTGAGCACATTTTGATGTTAGATTAATCAAAGTTAAGATTGGCTGTTTAAGCAATGAAGAACTCAGAAGATCCTTCACCGATGGAAACACTGGTTATTGTTGCATGAAATACTCCCATGCTTACAGTATGACACTGGTTTTCCAGAAGCTATGTTCTGTTGAAATTAGACTTTGGTTATTCTCACATATAAAACTTGGTAACTTTCTTAGCCAATCTGAAGATTTATTTGAACACAGTTCATTACTATGAATGGTCCTGTTGGTGGAGCTAGGCCTACAAACTGACTTTCCCAGCAAGTTATCGGGGTACCTATAGATCACTATAAGATTCCAAACCACGATGTAACTCGGCATTTATGTATCTCAAATTCATGAAAAACTGACATTACTTGTTCTTGCATTAAGCCTCAGATTCATCCAGTGGTTGATCATCTAGTCTTTTAAACTTGAGTCACAGTTCCTTTACATGCTCCCAAGCAGAGCCACATGTTTTGAGGCCTTCTTGACACTGCTACCCCATTACCTGTTTACTCCACTTGTATATCTTTTTATTTACTTTAAGTTTCCCTTTACAGTTCAGTAATTGTTGCTGCATTTGCCTCGTGGTCATTTTTGCAGTTTCAGTTCAGACATGTTCAAAGTGGTCAGGTCTATTTGTTGCCATTAGGGTTACTATATTTCCATCACATGTGTACTTCTGGATTGCCTTTTCTCCAGTGACATTTATAACCAGAGGGCATGGCTTCTGAATTTGACTTATCATTGAGGGAACATTACATTTGACATTTCAAGTGTCCTGTAATATGAGGCACATTATAAATGTACTGTAGCACATAATACTACAAATCCAAGCACAAATTTACAAGCCCACAATGATGATGACCATTTAATCTATTTGACAATATTTGTGTATAATATATCCTGACATCAAACATTTTTTTCAGTACCCGGTGGACCACCAACAAATTCAAATAGCTTTATGATGATGCTTGTTCTCTGGATTGCTGTAGCAGTGATATTGTTCACACTACGACCAAATTCACTTCGAAGCCAAGTTGAGAAGCCTAAAAACAATGATTCTGTAAGTATCAGGTACAGTTTTAATGTGAGAATTAGTGAATAGCCATGAATTTTTTTCTCAGTCTATAGACTGGAGGATTTGCAGCAAATTTCAGAATGTTTATAAATATATAAGTTATAGTTTCAACTTAGATTATATGAAACATTCATTACCTAGCACACCATTCGTTTCATATGAGGGAAGTGGAGTATACTGGTTCTACAACCCTCCTGTCATGGCATTCTGTGCCCCAACAGCCCACAATCCCTACAGCATTAGTCAAGAAAAAGTGTGCATTGTAGTGATATCAATGTAATTTATTTATACACATCACAGACTATTTTAGAATAACTGATAATTGACTTAGTTATAATAGAAGGAAACATTCCACGAAGGAAAAATATACCTAAAAACAAAGATGATGTGACTTACCAAATGAAAGTGCTGGCAGGTCGACAGACACACAAACGAACACAAACATACACACAAAATTCAAGCTTTCGCAACAAACTGTTGCCTCATCAGGAAAGAGGGAAGGAGAGGGAAAGACGAAAGGATGTGGATTTTAAGGGAGAGGGTAAGGAGTCATTCCAGTCCCGGGAGCGGAAAGACTTACCTTAGGGGGAAAAAAAGGACGGGTATACACTCGCGCACACACACACACATATCCATCCAAATATATGTGTGGATTGACTTACATATTCTCCCAAATATTATGTTTTTAAGCTTCAGCAGACTGGAGCTAACATAGTCTTAGCAATCATAATGTTTTGTTTGTACATCTCTTGCCTCCACTGCCCAATTATATGGATCGCAAAGAGCAAAAACCACAGAATTGTGCGAGTGTGTTATTACTAGGGACAAAAATTTAGTAACATCAGTGAATATAAAGAGAGCACGAGTCATTAGGATGTGGGAACTGAATGTATTTTTAAGACAAGTTTATCGTCATTTTAGTTGGACCATGTTGGGGTGGGGAATGTGTTGGGCGGGGTAGAAAGGGGGGCGGGTGAGAGGTAGGAAGAGGGGTTGGGGATAGATAGCTAGCAGCTTGGAGGAAGACAGCAGGTTTCCTGGCTGAGAATGTGGGAGGCAGGGATGGTAGGTGTACAGGCTAGGCATGTGATACATGGATTCAGGGGCCTGTGAGATGCAGTGCACAATGAAAATGACATGGAAGTGTGGAGGTGACAGGACAGAGGAAGGTAAGACTGTTGGCTATAGTGTGTTGGGACAGTGGGTTGGCAGAGATTGAAACGCCGATAAACCTCTTGGCCTCAATCTCTGCTAACCGTCTGTCCGTCTGCCCTCTATTGAACAGTTTCCCCTTCCCCTGATCTATCATTCCCTCCCAATACATGACTGTTCTTCCAAATAGTGTTAGGAGAAGTATGGCTCAGAAATAGTTAAAGTTTAATTGGAGCTTGTTATTGGGAAAAATGAGGAATTGTGTGAAATCAATGAGTTGTACTTGAAACTTTAATACTATCGAATTTTTATCCAACTGTTACGAAGAGGAAGGACACTCAAGCAGTTAAAAAACATGAAGGGGAGGGAGGACAATTGTCCCACAAACACAGTGGTATATATAAAAGCTCAAGTTAACTGAGACATTTCTCTCTTAAAGTGCCTCCAATTTAAAAATAGCCAGTTTGTAATTGACATATACGAGGGTAAGTCAAATGAAAACCTCGAATTTGTAATAACAAATTGAAATTTCGTGCTGTTATCCTGTAAGTTGGTAAGAGCACTACAAACAGCATGCCGAATGGCCTGTAGGTGGCAGAATAGTGCAGATGCACACATACCATTGCAGTATCAGTATAAAGATGGCCGCCCCACTTGCGACTTGCACCAGGGAAGAGTTGTGACTCCACAGAACATTGCAGCAGTTTGAAGCCATAATGAAGGAGAACTGCTGAGTGACACTGAATGACATTGCAGCATGTTTACAGATTAGTTACGGGTCAGCACACCACATTGTGCATGATGTGCTCCAGTTTCACAAAGTGTCTGCAAGATGGGTGCCACGGCAGCTGATTCCTGAAATGAGAGATACAACGTATTGATGCTTATGAAGAACTTCTTCGGCGCTTTGAACGAGAAGGTGATGGCTTCCTTGCAAGAATCATTACTGGGGGCAGAACCATCAGCAGGGAAGATTATGCTGACTCTCTTTTGGGACAAAAAAAGGCATCATTTTGGAGCATTTCATGCCTAGAGGGACCACTGTCACCAGTGCATCATACACAGATCTAAAAAATAATCTGCGGCCTGCAATCAAATCAAAGCAACGTAGATTGATGTCAACAGGTGTCCTTTTCCAACATGACAATGCAGGGCCCCACACTGCCTGTACTGCAGTTGCAACAATCACAGACCTGCATTTTGAGTGTCTTCCTCATCCATCTTACTCACCAGACCTTGCCCCCAAATGATTTCCATATGTTTGGACAACCCAAAGACGCAATGGGAGGAAAGAAGTTCCGTTCTGATGAAGAGGTACGCCACGTGGTGCATGAGTGGTAGTGCAGACTACCAAAAGAATTTTTTTCTAAAGGAATTTATGCACTTTGTAAGTGCTGGAGGACTTGCATTGAGCGTGGGGGAGATTATGTTGAAAAGTGATACAGCTTTGTACCACTTCTGCACAATAAATAATATTTTACAAAAATATTTAAGGTTTTCATTTGACTCACCCTCGTATTTTGATTTTTAGACAATTCAAACATGTTTTCCTTTTTTTTTAATTTTATAATGGACCAGCCAGCCAAGTCCTAGTGTAACCCTTTTAAGAAGAGACAAATATTTAATGAAAAGTTGCAATTTGAAGGACACTCAGTTTTAAAGGGAATTATGTCAGTTTCAAACAAATTCCACAAAAATATGTGTCTTCAGGTAATACAGCTTGTCTCGTATGTACACAGATTACTGAAATAGGGCAAGGAGAAAACCATGGGATGCGAATGTAATTCTTTAGGAATATTGATTTGGGATGCAAACTGTCAAAAGCTCCAGAAAAGATTTGAAGTAAATTAATCAAATTAAACAGTTACAACAACAAAAAATCAATTTTGGACAAAATAATTTAATTGGGTAGATATAAAAAAAATCTACTAACCAAGTGGCGGCAGAACACACATGTAAAAGGGGTAGTAATTAGGCAAGCTTCCGGAGCCAGTTGCTTCTTCTTCAGGCAGAAAGGTTTAAGGGGAAGGAAGAGGGTTGAAGGGAAACGACTGGAGAGGTCAGGAAAAGGGGTAGAAGAAAGAAGGAAAGAAAACACACACACACACAATGCACAGAACTGCAGATCAGTACACACTCCTACCTGCAAGACTATTTCCAATGATCTTCAGTTACTGTGAGCTACATAGACAATGTTTAAATGAATCAGTTATCTAAATACTTTTAATTTTATTCTTGATTATCGAATTAATGTAAAATTTTCATATTTCAAAATGAAAAAGTAATGCACGCGTTTCACTCTTTCCAGGGCCCCACAGGAAGTCCACCAACTCCACCTCCAACAACTAACTGAAAAATAGATCTGAGTTATATGCTATCTCCTTTTTTGAGAACTAATATTTATCTGAATGAAAAGATCTGATTGTAGCTTTACTTTGTATTGTTTCATATACAATTTGTGTTTGCAAGATGGAGTTGATGTACTCCATTGTTCCAGCACTGAAAGACATGATTTTTCTTTGCACAGATGATAAAACATACTTAACTAGGAAGTTTAATTTTAATAATTTTCACTTTTGAAGTTTATTAATGTGCAACATCATGTTGTGTATTGGATTAGTTCATATATATATTTCTGAAATATATATCTGTTGTTAAAATATTAACATTGTAAAATATTTTATAAATTCAGTTACATCATTTATAAAGTGCAGGTGTTGTAACATTTAATGTATAAACCTGTGTAAATTACTCAAAGTAAATAAAAATGAGTTTAATGGTGCTACTACTCAGTTTCACACTTTTTCAGGTGATCTTTACCTTTATTCCTAAGAGATTAAGCTAGTTTTATCTATTGAACGGGTTGTCTGAAAAGAGGAAATTTAGTTTTCTGCAGTTTTTAGACTAATGATTGGGGCACCAGTGAGGTAGTTGTATTCCACCTCCACCTATGTGCCGCCGCCCCCAATGACCCTAAATTTATTCCCACTTCTTGCAGACTCCTCCTTCCTCTATCCCCTCCCATTCCCCAGAGTAGTTCACAGCTGCCACTTCACCTGTGCACTAGCTGCCTCAACCTCCCAAGCGCATCAAGCCTCCTACATGCATTGTGTGGGTGTATATTTGTACTCTCACTGTCTAAAAACTACAGTTTCTTTTAGTCTTGTTTATAACTCTATTGACGACTCAGTGCCTGTAATGTTAAATGAAATGTTGGTTGTTTTTGTGTATCTCCTTGATACTGTACAGCTTAATACTGCAACCCATTCATTCACTTATAAAAGGTGTTTGAGAAAAGCAATGATACTGATTTTTTCATTTACCATCATTTTTATTTTTTCGAACAACGTTATCCTCTTCAAAGTAGTTCCCTTCACCAGCTGTACAAGGGCAGAGTCGACTTTCCAAGTCTTGGTGGCAGCACTGAAAGACTTCAAGTGGTAGGGCCTTTAACATGTCAGTCACATTCTTTAGAATGTTCTTCAGAGTCCCAAAATGATGTCCTTTTAAGACATTTTTGAACTTGGAAAAAGTGTGTCAGATCAGGTGAATAAGGGGGCTGTGGAACAACAGGAATGCATTTTTGAGGTAAAAAAATTCCATGATGGAAGTGGCCGTTTGACAAAGGGCATTGTCGTGCAGCATCCACATGTCTGCAATGTCCAGTCTTTCTTTATTCACCCTTTCCATTAACCTTTCAAGGACATCTTTGTGAGACAGTTGATTGACACTTTGCCCTGGAGGAACTGATTCTTTATGCACAATATCCCAAATGTCAAAAAGGCAAATCAGCATCATTTTAATCTGATTTATTGATTCGAGCTTTTTATTTTCGGTCGATGAAACGTCTCATTGTGTCACTACTCGCATTGCCGCTTTGTGTAAGGACAAAAGTCCTGGATTCACCACCTGTGATCACATGACTGAACCATTAGAGGTCACTGAAATACTCTCAAGAAGGTCAGCTCATATGTTACTTTGATTGTCCTTCTGCGTGGTTGTGAGGTTTTTCGGTACCATTTTGACAAACCTTTCACATATGCAAAACTTTGGTCAAAAGTTGGTGTACAGTGTAAGTTTTACAGATAACCCACCATCCTTATTGTTAAACGATGGTCTAACAACAGCATGCACACATTCTATGTTTCTTGTCGGTTTTTGAAGTTGAACGTCTCCCTGAGTGAGTATCATTTTCAACGTGTTCTCGCCCTTCGAAAAATGATTTTGTACTAGTGGAAAACTAGTGCTTTTGATAAGGAATGTTTTTCAACTTTTCAAAGGACACACTCATGGACTGCCTGAATTTTAACACAAAACTTTATGGCATAACATTGTTCTAAATTCTGCTGTTCCATTTTCGTAACACACAACTGATGGTGCTCTCAAAAATCACATGATGGCTGTAAGGAGTTGAAACTTGGACTGAGCAGCTGGCTGGGATGGACACATTGGTCTACACAAGAAGACCACAGTGTTGCCAGATTGCTTGCAGTCTCATTACCTTTCACACACACGTTGTATGTTTGTTACAACAGTCAACATACTACTCTAATGCAGCAACCAGCCTGGTTACCCATTATTGTTTGTATGGTCTGAAAGTGGTTATATATACAGTGTGTCCCAGACTTTAGAGCAAAACTGTACACTTGGTAGACAATCCCAAACTGAGTATTTTGAAATAATGAACCAATCACTAAAAAGTACTGTTTCAGACAGTACCAGGTCTTGAATGGGCATGCATGTGAAACGTGTTTGTAAACTGCTTATGTTTCATAACAATTAACTGCCTACTATATTGGCATTGGTGGCGCCACTTTGAAAAGCAATACATAGTTGCCTGCAATGTGCCAATGAATGAGTTTACCATCATGGCTGGTTGTTTAACATGGGGCACCATTACTTATTGCACACATGCACTTAATGCGTGCTGCAGCAGGACTTAATGCATAGAAAACAAAATGAAAGTAAAGAGAAAAGCTGTGCAACAGGTATTGTTCAGAGGGCAAAAAAATTATCAGCATGGATAGAAACTAGGTCATCTGATTCACGGAGCACTAACTAATGTTCCTGACAAAAAATTGTTTACATAGTAGAATTTGAGGAAATGGTATTGCATCATGTGCAAGAAGATTCTTTGTTAAGTACTAATCAACTTGCTGTGAAATGCATGCTTGGAAGAATAAAGTGAGGAAGTATTACTGGCACAGCAATTAAATCCTCATCGGAAATGTGTGCAAGTAATGTGTTTTGATTCTGAACACACATTTCAGTCATGCTTGCATTGACATTGGCAGTTGTCACTATCAGCTACTTTTTTGCTATAAGATGTAATTTATCTTAATAAAAAGAACTGGATGTTCAGAACTTAACATTTATTCCTTATCTCTAAGTACTTGGTCTAGAATGTATAATTTCAGCTCTAAAAGTTTGAGCACCTTGTATGAAAATGTTAAAAACGAACAACAGAAAATTTGTGTTTTATGGACAGGGTTCTTCAACACTGCATATTAGTTTAATGCCATAGTATTGTTACTACTACTACTACTACTACTACTACTACTTTTTGCAGCAGAGGTTACATTTTTGGATGTGGTCATGTCTACTGAAGGCTACTCCCAGCTTTGTAAGGAGTTGGTCTGGTGACCACTCATTTTGCAATACTGTGTGCAAGATATAGGCAGTGTATTACAGTTATATCTTTTATTTCACTGTCCTTTCTAGACCCTAGAATTATAGACAAAGCACTCTTCCAGTGCATCAATGTTGGGGCTGACATCAGTTTTAGTATTCCACATTCAGTTAACCTTGATGCTCAAGTCCTTGTATTTCAATTTCTTCTGATCCACTTTATCATTAATGTTTCAACTACACAAAATTTATACTAGGGAAATGCAGTCAGGCTCAAAAGAAATTTCTTACAAATAACTCACCCAACTCATCTTCTCATCTTAGAATACTGCTTAAGTTTGTGGAACCCATACCAAATAGCACTAACAGTATATTGAACACATATGAGATGTGATCAAAGAATAATTGGAATTTTTGTTTTTCTTAAAGAATTTATATTTATTCATCAGAATCAACTTTGTCCCTTTCAAAGTATAAGGGACGTTCAAAAAGAAATGAGCCAGAGGCACACTTACAAAAACCAGTATCTGTATGTTAGAAGTATTGACCCTGGCTGTTGAGACACCTGTCCCACTGCGACACAAGGCAGTGAATGGCTCCAGAATGAGATTTTCACTCTGCAGCGGAGTGTGCGCTGATATGAAACTTCCTAGCAGATTAAAACTGTGTGCCGGACCGAGACTCTAACTCGGGACCTTTGCCTTTCGCGGGCGGGCGAGGTCCCGAGTTCGAGTCTCGGTCCGGCACACAGTTTTAATCTGCCAGGAAGTTTCAGTGAATGGCTGTCTCATAAAATTCCCAGGGCTGCGATGTTAACCAGTTCCGCACATACAGCTGGATGTTGCCGTCCGAGGTAAATTGTTTGCCCCTCAGAGCCTTTTTAAGGGGGCCAAAAATGGTGTAATCACAAGGAGAGGTTCTGGGCTGTATAAACGGTGCCCAAGAACCTCCTATTTGAATTTCTGCACGAGTGCCACAACCGTGTTGGCTGTATGAGGCTTTGCATTGTTGAGCAGAATGATCCCACAGGTGAAATTGCATGGTCATTTTGATTTGATCGCTTGGCTAAGGGTGGTGAAGTTTTTGCGAGTGATGCTGGGCATTCACTGTTGTCCCGTTCTGCAGGCAGTGAATCAGAAGGGGGCCGTGGTCAAAGAAGAACATCAGCATAACCTTTCCTGCACTTGTGTGGATAGCGTTGGCTTTTTTTCGGTGGTGGTAACCCTGCATGCTTCCACTGGAGACTGTCATTTTGATTCTGGTTCGAAGTGATGACACCATGACTCATCTCCAGCCACCATTCATGCCAGGAACACATTCCCTTCCCGTGTATAGTGCTGCAGATGAGCAAGACAGTGGGCCATTCAACATGCTTTCTGGTGTGACAGGTTGTGCATGTGCAGTTGTTCCCACATGATGGTGTGAACACTTACAACGCTCAATTCGAGCACGGTGGCTGTGGCTTTCACTGTCACTCAGCGGTCCTGGATAATGAGTGCATCCACCAGCTGGAAGATGTCATCGGCAATGCAGTGGGGAGCTCCGGACTGTGCATCATCAGCTAACAACACCTATCCTTCCCTGAAGCGCCTGTTCCATCCCTTGACCCTTTCAAGAGACATACAGCGTTCAGCGTACACTTGTGACATACGTCAATGAATGTCTGTTCCTCCTCCTCCTCCTGCTATCAGAAAATGAGCAACACCTCTTCGCTCTTCTGTTGACACCTCCATGTCACTGTTTGGAATGCGACTGGCAGCGTTGGACGATTGATGCATGCTGCTGCTAGTTCTGTATAGTCACACGGCGTGCACGCGTGCCCTCTATCAATGCGCTGTGAACTTCCACGCACTGGTCAGAACCACACCTCATTACACATGCTACGATATTATGCTACTGTCACTGGTTTGCACATTCGACTCCAGTCTTCTGTTTTTAAATGCCCCTTATAAAATACACTTGTGCCATCTTTTTTTCCAATCTTTAAGCACTTCTAGAACTCACATTTCATTATGGTGTTCAGCTCCTGCAGTGATTCTGTTTTTATCTCATCAGCGCAGGTAAAATGACGTCCTTTTGTCGCTCTCTTCAGCCTCTGGAATAAAAAGAAAATGGGGGGGGGGGGTCTTGTCTGACAAAACATCGTGAACAAACATTGAGTTTTTAGCAGGAGCATTACTGTGATGCAGTTTCCACAAGTGGTTTTTACCACAATTTCGGTCAATTCACCTTAGGCAGAAACATGATACACTATCCCACTGTAACTGAAGAAAACAGTGAGAAGAACCTCCATGTGTGATCAAACTTTTCTTCTTCTCTCTCTCTCTCTCTCTCTCTCTCTCTCTCTCTCTTAGAACGACCGGGAGGCCTTAGTTTTGTCATACCCATGTTGCATCACCTATTATAATCTGCTTCACAAGTTCTGGATCATTGTCTACTTCATACAGCAATTTCTGAGCAATATTGTTGGTAAAAATTCCATAGTTTCAGAACAAACTTTGCTTCTACATGTTTCATGCCCAAAACATACTGAAAAATTGCTTGGCACAAGCCAAAGAATATGCTGACATCATCAACCACCTCTCTGATGATGATTCAGCAATTTTCTAAAACCATTTTCTGCAGTTCTTTCATAGTGTCGTCAGTAACTGATATGCCAGGGCAGTCGTCGTCTTCCATATCTTCTCAACCCTCTTTGAAATGTTTATACCAGGCTTAAACTCATGTCTTACTCAGAGTAGTTTTGCCACACTCAACATTTCAAATATGGTGCTGCAATTTATTCCATTTTTCAAGCAAAGCTTAATGCAAATTCTTCGATACATCTAAAAATAAAAATGTGCCGAACAAACAAAAATGTGCATAACCTTTTCAATGGTCAACAACAAACTAAATATTTAAAACAGCTGAGAATGCAAATGTACATCAGGAATCTGTGTACCAACAAGATTAAAAAAATTACCATCAATCAGACGTATATAAAACCCGCAAAATTAAAAAATTCCTGTTTCTTTTTGATTACACCTCATACTGACGTTTGTTTGACATGTGGGACAGTTTCAGAGATTCTGAAGAAATTGAACCTGCAGAACACTGAAGATAGATGAAAACTGTCCTGAGAAAGCCAACATAGTCATTCTTCCAGCATTCCATATGTGAAGGAAACAGGAAAAGATTAACAACTGGTACAATGGGAAGTACCCACTGCCACACACTTCAAAATGGGTTGCATAATGTGATTGTAGATGTAGATATATCAGTTAAGAAGCATGATCTTTTACCTGACCGAATGTAATCGGAAACTTAATGCCAGGTTATAACTGTGAGTAGGATTGGAACTCAAACCGGAGACCTCTGTCTTTCACGATGAGTGCTCTGCAAACTGAACTATGCAAGCTCAACTCACAGCCTGCCCCCACAGCTGTACTTCTGCCAGTACCTCTCTCCTACCCTCCAAACGGCACAGAAGTTTTCTTTCACACCTGGCATGATTACCGTATTTACTCGAATCTAAGCTGCACTTTTTTTCCGGTTTTTGTAATCCAAAAAACCGCCTGCGGCTTAGAATCGAGTGCAAAGCAACTGAAGTTCTGAAAAATGTTGGTAGGTGCCGCCACAACTAACTTCTGCCATCGAATATATGTAGCGCTACACAGGTATCCTTTGTAGGCACAAAGATATACTGGCGCCAAAACCGCTGCGTCAGTAAATAAAATTAAAAAAAAAATTGGAAGACGAGCTTTTTTTCTCCGCCCCGAGTTTCGACCACTGCATTTTCATACATTATCCAACGAAGTAAATACAAATTCCATATTGTTCATCTTCGAATTTCAATGTACTACCCCAGATCACGTAAGAATCTGGGGTACTACGAAAATCCGACTGGTAATACTGAGATTTTTGTCAATATGGCCAACTCTACGTTCTGAATTTTTTCCTACCTGTAAGAAGAGATGGTTGCTAATAGGAACCTGATGAAATGTGAATCACATGCAGTATTCACCATAAGAATAGTACCAATATAAACATTTTGCCATGTATTCTTTCGTGTTTGCTTCTATCTCATTTAAATCCTGTCTGCCAAATAAACTACGAAACTAGAGTGAGACAACAGCAAACGCGGAAGAATATACGTATCGTGTCATGTTTATATTCGTATTACTCTTACGCCTAATAGTGATACAGTCAGAAATGAAGCACGGCAACTGACTAGATTTTTAAATCTAAGATGACTAATTTCTGTGCAGAATTTGATGTACTAAAGAAGCGGCCGCAAAGATTTTCAAACGGAGAAAAATTTTCGCCAAACTCTCGTTCAGAACACGTCCTATCATACGCAGTCTATTATTTGGTTCTTGTTGATCATTATCAAAGAAAGCAGCAGTGTAAGTAACAACAAATAGCAGTCTCTTGCCATTGTTTCGCTAATGAGACGATTCCTCTCTTTTTTTTTAATTGTAGGCGGCGGTAGCGCGCACAAAAGCAAGCCATGCCGCGAGCAGCGACAGGCCGTAAACACGCACTATCAGAATGCGACAAACAATGCATGACACAGTATAGTAATGCATTTTCAGCTTAGAGTGACTGACGTAAACACCTATAACATAGAAAACGGCACTTATCAGATCAAAGCAAAATAAGCAATCGATTCAAACCAGACGAAGCACGTGAAAAAGGAAGGGTATCCGTATAAATACGGACAGAGCGCCTGACGCATAGCAATGGCTACCTGGTAAAGCTTAACTGCTAAGCTTTCGACTCGAACCAAACTACTGTAGCTGTATCGTCATTCATTCGACCTAAATTGTGTCTCATATTACAATGGACCAACTTTGTTTCGATTTGGAGGTACGGCCTAAAACCTTTCTCTCCCCTTGAATTTCGAGTCTCAAATTTCAGGTGCGGCTTAGATTTGGGAATTTTTTTTTTCCTTTATTTCGAGTCTCATTTTTCAGGTGTGGCTTAGATTTTCGAGTGCGGCTTAGATTCGAGTAAATACGGTAGCACTATTGGAAGAAAGAATATTTTAGAGAAGTGGGTTAACCACAACTTTGGGGGATTGTTTCCAGTAATATTTTTCACTCTGCAGTGCAATGTGTGCCAATTTGAAATTTTCTGGCAGATTAAAACTATGTGCTACACTGAGACTCGAACCTGAGATCTATGCCTTTGGTGGGCAAATGTTCTACTGACTGAGCTAGCTAAGCACAACTCATGACCCACCCTCATAACTCTACTTCTGCTACTACCTCTCCCCTACCTTCCAAACTTCATAGAGGGTCTCATGTTTGAGTCCCATCCTAACACCCTGTTTTAATCTGTCAGGATGTTTAAAACCAGTGGTCACACTGCTGTAGAGTGAAAATTAATTCTGGAAACATTCCCCCAAGGCTATGGCTAAGCCATTTCTCTGCAGTGTATTTTCTTCCAGGAGTGGGCTTGTTAGCTGCAACTGAATGGTCAATACGCATTAGTTCATCGTACAGGACAGCGTTACATCCAGCTGTCGTAAGTGGTTGTAAAATTTGTTGGAGAAATCTTGTACTCTTAGATCTCTGCCTATTTGCTAATGAAGGTATGAGCATGTGTTATTGTGTCTCATGAGGTATTAATTCTTCATCCAGATACGGCAGTCAGATGTAGTCCCACTATGTTGTTGTTGTCTTCAGTCCTGAGACTGGTTTGATGCAGCTCTCCATGCTGCTCTTCCTGTGCAAGCTGCTTCATCTCCCAGTACGTACTGCAGCTTACATCCTTCTGAATCTGCTTAGTGTATTCATCTCTAGGTCTCCCTCTACGATTTTTACCCTCCACTCTGCCCTCCAATACTAAATTGGTGATCCCCAGATGTCTCAGAACATGTCCTACCAACCAATTCCTTCTTCTAGTCAAATTGTGCCACAAACTCCTCCCCAATTCTATTGATTAGTTATGTGATCTACCCATCTAATCTTCAGCATTCTTCTGTAGCACCACATTTCGAAAGCTTCTATTCTCTTCTTGTCCAAACTATTTACCGTCCATGTTTCACTTCCATACATGGCTACACTCCATACAAATACTTTCAGAAACGACTTCCTGACACTTAAATCTACACTCAGAAATGCTTTCCTTTCCATTGCCAGTCGGCATTTTATATCCTCTCTACTTCGACCATCATCAGTTATTTTGCTCCCCAAATAGCAAAACTCTTTTATTACTTGAAGAGTATCAGTTGCAAAGCGATTTAGAAAAGATTGCTGTATGGTGTGGCAGGTAGCAGTTAACACTAAACAACGAAAAGTGTGAGGTGATCCACATGAGTTCCAAAAGAAATCCGTTGGAATTCGATTACTTGATAAATAGTACAATTCTCAAGGCTGTCAATTCAACTAAGTACCTGGGTGTTAAAATTACGAACAACTTCAGTTGGAAAGACCACATAGATAATATTGTGGGGAAGGCGAGGCAAAGGTTGCGTTTCATTGGCAGGACACTTAGAAGATGCAACAAGTCCACTAAAGAGACAGCTTACAATACACTTGTTCGTCCTCTGTTAGAATATTGCTGCGCGGTGTGGGATCCTTACCAGGTGGGATTGACGGAGGACATTGAAAGGGTGCAAAAAAGGGCAGCTCGTTTTGTATTATCACGTAATAGGGGAGAGAGTGTGGCAGATATGATACGCGAGTTGGGATGGAAGTCATTAAAGCAAAGACTTTTTCGTCGCAGCGAGATCTATTTACGAAATTTCAGTCACCCACTTTCTCTTCTGAATGCGAAAATATTTTGTTGAGCCCAACCTATATAGGTAGGAATGATCATCAAAATAAAATAAGAGAAATCAGAGCTCGAACAGAAAGGTTTAGGTGTTCGTTTTCCCTGCACGCTGCTCGGGAGTGGAATGGTAGAGAGATAGTATGATTGTGGTTTGATGAACCCTCTGCCAAGCACTTAAATGTGAATTGCAGAGTAATCATGTAGATGTAGATTTCCTCATCTAATTCCCTCAGCATCACCCGATTTAATTCGACTACATTCCATTATCCTCGTTTTGCTTTTGCTTTTGTTGATGTTCATCTTATACCCTCCTTTCATGACACTGTCCCACTATGTACTCTGTCATCTTGAGTGCTTTTTCATTATAACTTTTTCATAATTCTTCATCCTCACAGCCTTATCTTAAGCAACCAGCATTGGAGCTTCTGCTGCTCTCTATCTTCCTCTTTTAAGCCACAGATACATCTGATTTCTATCAGTATCTTAAGTTGTCCAGACAGTTTGTGCATTATGCGATTTTCTGTTTTGATGTTATGTTGCAGAAGTGAGTCAGTGTCATTACCTTCTGAATTCTGTGAGAACCTCCTTGAAACCTTCCTAACTTGGGCAATAATTCCCCTCTTTCCATTTGTCATCTCAGACTGTATTATTTGATGCATAAGTGGATCATTCACTTGCTGGGTCGCAATGAGTTGACCCTTCACACGGTGGCTGTCAGGAATGGCGGGAGATGGGTCTTGCCTCTGTGTTACTTATGACTGCTGAGGGGAGAGAAATGTAAGGAGAGGGTAGTGCCACCTGCTTCCGCAGTGCTGACACCATTACAGTGCTGACACCATTATGTCTAATTTTGTGCTTATACAAAAGCAGAGGTGACAAATGCAGAAATATTGGTTGGTTGGTTGTTTGTGGGAAGAGACCAAACAGTGAGGTCATCGGTCTCATCGGATTAGGGAAGGATGGGGAAGAAGTCGGCCATGCCCTTTCAAAGAAACCATCCCAGCATTTGCCTGGAGTGATTTAGGGAAATCACGAAAAACCTAAATCAGGATAGCCAGACAGAAATATTGGCAGGGCTCAGAGAAAAATTAATATTTTCCAACTAGAGCAGATTTTCTCCACTACTGGCAGCAACAGTAAAAAGGATCAACTTATTGTGGAAAAATAGTACCTGCCAAATTCAACTTTACAATTGTAATATGCTGTATCTATTTGTCTCAGACCTTGCCCTCCTTACTTACAGGTCACATATTGTTTGTCCATGACAGCACTGGGGAGTAAAATGTCAGGCAGCCACTCTGCCCTACCAAAGCTATATTCAAGTGCAGTAATTATCCAATGGTTCTATACCTGTAATTATGTTTTTGGCAATAGTTTTACCCTTCTGTGGTATTCTTCAAGAAATCTCATATTGTACGTTTATAGCATTTCCTGGTGAATATTGTAAATGAAAGTCTTTTGGGCATGCAGCTTGATCATTGTAGAACATATATTTAACAGTGATAAAGTAACATCAGGATACAGCTGCTGACTAATGTCTTCACCACTCCACTCCCATTCTATATGTGTACCAAGCAATGCAATGGCCATGGGGTGGGGGTGGCTTGCTCTCAAGCAGTCCAGTTGTGGATGTCAGTCTGGGATCTGCCTTCATCGTGCTCAGTGTTCTACTTCTACTTCTACTTCTACATCTACATCTACATCTACATTTATACTCCGCAAGCCACCCAAGGGTGTGTGGCGGAGGGCACTTTACGTGCCACTGTCATTACCTCCCTTTCCTGTTTCAGTCGCGTATGGTTCGCGGGAAGAACGACTGTCTGAAAGCCTCTGTGCGCGCTCTAATCTCTCTAATTTTACATTCGTGATCTCCTCGGGAGGTATAAGTAGGGGGAAGCAATATATTCGATACCTCATCTCGAAACCTGGCGAACAAGCTACACCACGATGCAGAGCGCCTCTCTTGCAGAGTCTGCCACTGGAGTTTGTTAAACATCTCCGTAACGCTATCACGGTTACCAAATAACCCTGTGACGAAACGCACCGCTCTTCTTTGGATCTTCTCTGTCTCTTCCGTCAACCCGATCTGGTACGGATCCCACACTGATGAGCAATACTCAAGTATAGGTCGAACGAGTGTTTTGTAAGCCACCTCCTTTGTTGATGGACTACATTTTCTAAGGACTCTCCCAATGAATCTCAACCTGGTACCCGCCTTACCAACAATTAATTTTATATGATCATTCCACTTCAAATCGTTCCGCACGCATACTCCCAGATATTTTACAGAAGTAACTGCTACCAGTGTTTGTTCCGCTATCATATAATCATACAATAAAGGATCCTTCTTTCTATGTATTCTCAATACATTACATTTGTCTATGTTAAGGGTCAGTTGCCACTCCCTGCACCAAGTGCCTATCCGCTGCAGATCTTCCTGCATTTCGCTACAATTTTCTAATGCTGCAACTTCTCTGTATACTACAGCATCATCCGCGAAAAGCCGCATGGAACTTCCGACACTATCTACTAGGTCATTTATATATATTGTGAAAAGCAATGGTCCCATAACACTCCCCTGTGGCACGCCAGAGGTTACTTTAACATCTGTAGACGTCTCTCCGTTGAGAACAACATGCTGTGTTCTGTTTGCTAAAAACTCTTCAATCCAGCCACACAGCTGGTCTGATATTCCGTAGGCTCTTACTTTGTTTATCAGGCGACAGTGCGGAACTGTATCGAACGCCTTCCGGAAGTCAAGAAAAATAGCATCTACCTGGGAGCCTGTATCTAATATTTTCTGGGTCTCATGAACAAATAGAGCGAGTTGGGTCTCACACGATCGCTGTTTCCGGAATCCATGTTGATTCCTACATAGTAGATTCTGAGTTTCCAAAAACGACATGATACTCGAGCAAAAAACATGTTCTAAAATTCTACAACAGATCGACGTCAGAGATATAGGTCTATAGTTTTGCGCATCTGCTCGACGACCCTTCTTGAAGACTGGGACTACCTGTGCTCTTTTCCAATCATTTGGAACCTTCCGTTCCTCTAGAGACTTGCGGTACACGGCTGTTAGAAGGGGGGCAAGTTCTTTCGCGTACTCTGTGTAGAATTGAATTGGTATCCCGTCAGGTCCAGTGGACTTTCCTCTGTTGAGTGATTTCAGTTGCTTTTCTATTCCTTGGACACTTATTTCGATGTCAGCCATTTTTTCGATTGTGCGAGGATTTAGAGAAGGAACTGCAGTGCGGTCTTCCTCTGTGAAACAGCTTTGGAAAAAGGTGTTTAGTATTTCAGCTTTACGCTTGTCATCCTCTGTTTCAATGCCATCATCATCCCGGAGTGTCTGGACATGCTGTTTCGAGCCACTTACTGATTTAACGTAAGACCAGAACTTCCTAGGATTTTCTGTCAAGTCGGTACCTACTATTTTACTTTCGAATTCACAAAACGCTTCACGCATAGCCCTCCTTACGCTAACTTTGACATCGTTTAGCTTCTGTTTGTCTGAGAGGTTTTGGCTGCGTTTAAATTTAGAGTGAAGCTCTCTTTGCTTTCGCAGTAATTTCCTAACTTTGTTGTTGTACCACGGTGGGTTTTTCCCGTCCCTCACAGTTTTACTCGGCACGTACCTGTCTAAAACGCATTTTACGATTGCCTTGAACTTTTTCCATAAACACTCAACATTGTCAGTGTCGGAACAGAAATTTTCGTTTTGATCTGTTAGGTAGCCTGAAATCTGCCTTCTATTACTCTTGCTAAACAGATAAACCTTCCTCCCTTTTTTTATATTCCTATTAACTTCCATATTCAGGGATGCTGCAACGGCCTTATGATCACTGATTCCCTGTTCTGCGCTTACAGAGTCGAAAAGTTCGGGTCTGTTTGTTATCAGTAGGTCCAAGATGTTATCTCCACGAGTCGGTTCTCTGTTTAATTGCTCGAGCTAATTTTCGGATAGTGCACTCAGTATAATGTCACTCGATGCTCTGTCCCTACCACCCGTCCTAAACATCTGAGTGTCCCAGTCTATATCTGGTAAATTGAAATCTCCACCTAAGACTATAACATGCTGAGAAAATTTATGTGAAATGTATTCCAAATTTTCTCTCAGCTGTTCTGCCACTAATGCTGCTGAGTCGGGGGGGCGGTAAAAGGAGCCAATTATTAACCTAGCTCGGTTGTTGAGTGTAACCTCCACCCATAATAATTCACAGGAACTATCCACTTCTACTTCACTACAGGATAAACTACTACTAAAAGCAACGAACACTCCACCACCGGTTGCATGCAATCTATCCTTTCTAAACACCGTCTGTATGTTTGTAAAAATTTCGGCAGAATTTATCTCTGGCTTCAGCCAGCTTTCTGTACCTATAACGATTTCAGCTTCGGTGCTTTCTATCAGCGCTTGAAGTTCCGGTACTTTACCAACGCAGCTTCGACAGTTTACAATTACAATACCGATTGCTGCTTGGTCCCCGCATGTCCTGACTTTGCCCCGCACCCGTTGAGGCTGTTGCCCTTTCTGTACTTGCCCGAGGCCATCTAACCTAAAAAACCGCCCAGCCCACGCCACACAACCCCTGCTACCCGTGTAGCCGCTTGTTGCGTGTAGTGGACTCCTGACCTATCCAGCGGAACCCGAAACCCCACCACCCTATGGCGCAAGTCGAGGAATCTGCAGCCCACACGGTCGCAGAACCGTCTCAGCCTCTGATTCAGACCCTCCACTCGGCTCTGTACCAAAGGTCCGCAGTCAGTCCTGTCGACGATGCTGCAGATGGTGAGCTCTGCTTTCATCCTGCTAGCGAGACTGGCAGTCTTCACCAAATCAGATAGCCGCTGGAAGCCAGAGAGGATTTCCTCCGATCCATAGCGACACACATCATTGGTGCCGACATGAGCGACCACCTGCAGATGGGTGCACCCTGTACCCTTAATGGCATCCGGAAGGACCCTTTCCACATCTGGAATGACTCCCCCCGGTATGCACACGGAGTGCACTTTGGTTTTCTTCCCCTCCCTTGCTGCCATATCCCTAAGGGGCCCCATTACGCGCCTGACGTTGGAGCTCCCAACTACCAGTAAGCCCACCCTCTGCGACCGCCCGGATCTTGCAGACTGAGGGGCAACCTCTGGAACAGGACAAGCAGCCATGTCAGGCCGAAGATCAGTATCAGCCTGAGACAGAGCCTGAAACCAGTTCGTCAGACAAACTGGAGAGGCCTTCCGCTCAGCCCTCCGGAATGTCTTTCGCCCCCTGCCACACCTTGAGACGACCTCCCACTCTACCACAGGTGAGGGATCAGCCTCAATGCGGGCAGTATCCCGGGCAACCACAGTCGTAGCCCGATCGGGGGATGCGTGGGACGAGCTGGCTGTCCCCGACAAACCCCCATCCGGACCCCCACAGTGATGACCATTGGCAACAGCCTCAAGCTGTGTGACTGAAGCCAACACTGCCTGAAGCTGGGAGCGAAGGGATGCCAACTCAGCCTGCATCCGAACACAGCAGTTGCAGTCCCTATCCATGCTAAAAACTGTTGTGCAAAGAACGTCTGAACTAATCTACAGAGCGCAAACAAATCGACACAAAATTTAAACGGTTATTAAAATACAAGATTGCCTAGTAAATGCAGTAATGCTGCCACTTGAGCACTGCTGACACACTGCTCGGCGGCGGAAGGAGACTACGCGATTTTACACTATTCAGGTACTAAAACGCGATGCTGCAACTATCAAATACTATAATACGCCCAAAATTTATGAATTAAACAATGCAAGTACCAAAAACACGCAAAGAAATTAAGAATTAAACTATGTAACAAATGAGTGAGCTAGGAGTATACGACTTGCTGCTGCAGCTGCTTATCCAACGGCGGCAGGGAGCACACTCCACTATGCAGCTACAGTGTTAAGTTTCCATGGTAAATAATTCATTCTGGAAGCGTGCCTGAAAGACACTCAAGCAGTTTTTTTCTTCATTGCAATTTTTCTCTATTGCTAGTCTCCCCCCGCTTCTACATTTCTAACATTTGTATCTTTACCCAAGTGGTTGTGCTCTGCTTTCACAAGTTTCCCTCTAACTACACTTAGTTTTATTCTAAATGTTTCATGTAAGTGGGTGTGTTTAATCTTTTTCTGGCCACAACATATACCAGCCCATAACTGGCAAAACATGGACTACCAAAGAGAGCCATTTGGGAAACAACCCATCATGTACGAGCTATTGTGTAAACCCATTCGGTTTTTTACGTTGGCATGACTATCACCAAGTTGTTAGTGAAGATGATCCGGCATAGGCAAAGAGTGTATTCTGACAACACACAATATCCTGTTAAAATATGATAGTTGTGACCTTGGAGCCTGTTTCATCACACATGCAATTTCAATTCTTCCCCCAAGAGAGAAGTTTCTCACTACTCTGCAAGTGGGAACTTGCGTTACAACAGGTCCTTGGAACCTGCCACCCACTTGGCCTTAATTTCCATTAATTTCTTTGGTCTGAATAATCCTTTCTTCACTACCTTTAGTGTCTTATTTTATGACCTGTCTACTTTTAAGATTTAAGTGTCAAGAAGTCTTTTCTGAAAGTATTTGTATGGAGTGTAGCCCTGTATGGAAGTGAAACAAGGACGATACACAGTTTAGACAAGAGGAGAATAGAAGCTTTCAAAATGTGGTGCTACAGAAGAATGCTGAAGATTAGAGGGGTAGATAACGTAACTAATGAGGAGGTACTGAGTAGAATTGGGGAGAAGCGAAATCTGTGGCACAACTTAACTTGAAGAAGGGATCAGTTGATAGGACACGTTCTGAGGCATCAAGGAGTCACCAATTTAGTGTCAGAGGGCAGCATGGAGGGTAAAAATCGTAGAGTGAGACCAAGAGATGAATACACTAAGCAGACTCAGAAGGACGTCAGTTGCAGTAGGTACTTAGAGATGAAGCAGCTTGCACACGGTATAGTAACATGGAGAGTGCATGAAACCAGTCTCTGGACTGAAGACCACAACTACTACTTTTCCCAATCCCCCATCTCTACCAGTGGTAACATTCTTAGTAACACATGCACTATGTTTTGTCAGGTACCTCTGTATTGCATATTGCACTATCTTCCACCTCTCAGGTTTTCAAATCTCATCTGGTGGAGTCTCCAACAACCAATCTTTCCTTCAAATGCCATCCAGTAAGCCTCCCCTGGGTAAGTTTTCCATAAACCTCCCCATTCGTTTTCCTTCATCCCTCTTGTCTTCTCCTTCAACCCTCCTGCCAGAAAAGCCACTGACTCTGAAAGCTTCCAAATTTCTATATATACATGTGTTTCCTGCTGCCACCTGGTGAGTAAACTTTTTATCTGTCCAATTACATTACATTTTCAAAAGCAGCGTGAGTCGTGCTTCGGTAGCTCAGTTGGTAGAGCACTTGCCCGCGAAAGGCAAAGGTCCCGAGTTCGAGTCTTGGTCGGGCACACAGTTTTAATCTGCCAGGAAGTTTCATATCAGCGCACACTCCGCTGCAGAGTGAAAATCTCATTCTGGAAACATCCCCCAGGCTGTGGCTAAGCCATGTCTCCGCAATATCCTTTCTTTCAGGAGTGCTAGTTCTGCAAGTTTCGCAGGAGAGCTTCTGTAAAGTTTGGAAGGTAGGAGACGAGGTACTGGCAGAAGTAAAGCTGTGAGTACCGGGCGTGAGTCGTGCTTCGGTAGCTCAGTTGGTAGAGCACTTGCCCGCGAAAGGCAAAGGTCCCGAGTTCGAGTCTCGGTCGGGCACACAGTTTTAATCTGCCAGGAAGTTTCGTCTTCTTCTCTGCCAAATTCACTGTCTCTCTGTCCCACTGCCACTCTTTGCCCAATCTTTTTCTTTCCCAGTGTCACTGTCTCTCTCTTTCTCACTTACTGTCTGCTGCCTTTCTCTTCAATGAGCACTGTCTCCTCTCCACATGTGCTCAGTGATTCACCATCACTGTCTCCTCCCTCTTTTTTTTTCTCCACTGGCACTGTCTCCTCTCTCTTTCACTGTCACTGTCTCTGGGCTACTCTTTTTCGGTACAAAAAGCACAAATACGACACATGCCAAAATTTTTGGTAAAGTAGGCAGAATGTGGATCCAAGCAGTAGGTTCCCCATTTTTCTGTCAGAGTCTTTTAAAGAGGAGCACATTCGGCTTTTTTGTTCTCTGGCAGCGGCATACTTCAGCTGGTTTCCTCCTCCTTCCTGTTACACCAGAGTGTGCTGCTTATATAAAGTGAATTCTGTCATCAAGTAAGATTTTAGATTATTTATGTACTTCAAAACATTTACATACTTTGACATACACAATAACAAATAAGTATGCATAAATCAAATCATTTTAGGCTACACCTAAAGTATACTGTCAAATGTGCAGCTGGATTTGCAAGTACAAAGAATTCTGTACTACAAAATAATTTTTTGTGAGGAGCTTACACTGTCAAGTGGTACCACTGAATGATTTGCCGATCAAAACAATCTGTATAGGCATGAAGTGACTATTACATGACAACAGTGTGTTTAAGTTTTATTGGTGAAAAAATGGTGACTGAAAACATAGTTTGACCTCAGGAACCATGCGATGATCCCACAACCTTGTGTTCACTACATCAGTTAAAAATAAATTTACACCTCGTACAAGATATTAGGTGCATATTTTATTAGGTATATGAGTATGGTAACTTTGATCTGGATCTCAGTAACAGACAAGGATATCGTAAAAAGTTTTGGAGTTCCCCAGGAACATACTCGTAAGCAAATATAATGAACATTTTGATGATCTGCCATGAATAGAAATTAGATGTGGCCATGCCCAAAACTGATATTTTTGGTACCCAAAAAAATCAGGGTTTTTCATGGTTTCTCAGGAAATGGCACTTTTGTAAGCCATCTACGATCCAGCCCAGACCACACCTAATACAAAATTACCAAACAATTTGCTCAATTTGCCTGGGCTGGAGGAAAGTGTAATGTTTACATTTTGACCCTGTAGTGTAGGATAGCTACAGTATATACATTGTTCTGATAGGTATACAAATGCCTGGTAGCATAAGGGCAATCCAAGCCACTGGAGTATTAGCTCTGTGAACAGTAGAACACAACATGTGACCCCTCTGAAAGATTGCATTTTGGCATGCAGGTTTTTGGAACATACTGATACCATGCACTGCCGTACATAGAGCAATTTTAGAACAGCTGAAATCATCTACATCATCTGTGATAATGACACACCAAAATGATGCTGGGTAATTTTACTCTTCACTATAGTCCAAAGGGAAGTGAACCTCAGACATACTTTATTTCCAGTCGGCACACTACTGTATTGCCTTCAGTGTTGTGGAGTCTTGTTTTTAACTACAGGTATTTTCAGTTTCAAATATGGTGTATCCAAGCATTAGACATTATTAATCTGTGGAAGTAGACGTGGCGTATCTACTGCAGCACTGCAAAGAATCCGAAGGAAACTTTACCGACCATCTTTAATTTACGGGTGATAAGTGTGTGTATTAATCTCATTTCACGGTATATTGTCAATCGCAATGAGCAGTTGTCCTCATTGCAATATCATTGCTAGGTCATGTGGCACTGATGAGGAACAGTAATGTCTTGAGAAATATTTACTGCTGGTAGAGTCCTGTCCTGCTTTCAGTATTCACACACTGAAAGGCAGGGGGGGGGGGGGGTTGGGATAGGAGATTTATGAGTACACCCACAAGGATAACATCATTTTATTGACAAGTGACGTGATAAGCAGTTCATCACTGTAAAGACCAAATGAAACACGTCATAGTGAGGGCTGCCTGAACAATCACATCAATGCATACACAGTGTGATCCCCTATGACGCCAATGTAGGTGTGTATTCATGTATTTAAACAACCAAAAGTGTGCAGAATGGTATCTGCAATAGATTGTCCGCAATATCTTGCACTGTTTGTTGCAATTCAACAACGGTTCTTGCAGGCACCAGACAATGAGTATGTTTTTACTCACTACGTCCCATACACATTCAGTTTGTGAAAGATATGGTGATCTTGCTTGAAATGTGCAGAGATCATGGGGAAGAGCAAGTGGAGAGCTGGGCGTTTATGACTGAGGATGTTCAGACTCTACACAAATTGTTTTGTAAAATTTCTGTTCCTAAAATGTTTATTTCTTTTCTTTTTTTCTGAAGTGCATGGATGCAGTGTCCACACAGACACCCAAAGTCCCTTCCTTGACCAAGGTGCTGAAAGCAAGGACCCATAGCACCAGTGCTGATGTGGAATGGGTGGCAATGATGGCACATATCCCATCAGCTTCCAAAGGTTCAAGTTACAGAGAGAGTGTAACTACCTTGCTTTGTAACAGAAAAATGAATAAGGGACTTGGTCAGAGCTGAATAAGTGACTACATTACATTGCAACACCACTGTTCCACGAAGAGAGAAGAGGACAAGAAAGGTCAAAACCACACACAGTATGGACACAAACATTCACCACCAAACAGTAACCTAGATAATGTTTCTCTACATGCCCAGTAGGTAATCCAAAGTAGTACATATAACAAGCAACAGCAGCCACTCTAAGCCACACCCAAGCTTACTCAACTAGTAAATTCACATTTAGTGCCTTAATTAGCTTAGTGCCACTGACAACATCATCAATAGGCCCCTTAGAACAAACTATGTCTGTTCTTACAGGCGCTAGCCAAGGTGGGGACCTAACCGCTTTTAAAACTAAATAGGACTAGCCATAACTTAAAAGCGAATGTGCTGTAACAGTAAAGTGCGCCTTAGGCTACTTAAGCACCACCAAGTGAGTAAATGCTGAGGGAGGAGGATGATGGCGATAACAAATACACATTCCTTGTTCCTTAGTACTACACAAGAACAATTAAATAACTGTGGAAACACCCATAACAAACAACATGGACAAGCATAAAACATACAAGTCCCCTTGCACTTTTAAAAGCAGTCAAAATGCACATTTCTGAGACTACACATCAATTACAGGTAAGTCATCCCCAATTTACAATGGGAACACACAAAACCAATATGAGTAAATATGAACAGCAATACCCTTTAATATGCCAACATACTTACAGGTAGAAACAATGAGATCGTAGCCAACTAAAATCCAACCAGACAAATACAACGCAGTGTCAGACACAGTTCTCACAAACATGTTCTCCGATCACACCATTAAATGGACATTTAACGAACAGTGGTACCGCCAGTCTCAATTTAGTGACTGGTATTGCACTTAGTCCACATGTTCGATGCTTTCCAGTCATCCTCTCAGGAGAGTGCAAACTATTTCCCTGGTAGTAAAGGCTACTAGTGTCGTATCACTAAGACTAAATTTCAAACAGCAGCTACATGGCCTTAACATAAGCTAACACAGCACAACAGACAACCAAATTATAGGCCACTATCTTTCACTTGACTGAACTAGCAAACACACGACACGTGCACCTCATCATTGATCGCACGTCACAGGGGAACCACTCGCAGTGGATCACAAGCCAATGACATTACAAACCGGCTCTGACAACAGTTTGTGGGTCCTGACCACAGGAAGAATTATAAACACTGAACTACCAATGTACACCCAACACGTGTAACTTATCTCCAGATGCAAGTCACGGTGAAACCACTCCCCATGGAGCTATACTTGATTCCTGTAACACATGACACAAAATAGATCAGGAACACATAAGCCTTTTACTCTTCCTACAAAAGCACGCCAAAAATCACATGTGAGATACAAGCCACCAGTAACAGCTGTTAATCTGGCGATGGTAGAAGCTAACCACGGAAACAAAGTCCTTCCGCATTTCAAAATAAGTCAATAAATAATGTGACAGCGGAAGAACAACTCCAAATCACTTCCACTTTCAGCTGCATACTGCAACGCTAATGCATAACTTTCTCAACTAAACAAACTTTTAGGACAGCGAGCATAAACCGATGATGAAAGGCCAACCAGGCACTTCAAACAACGAAAGGTGAGAAGTGTGACCAGAGAACTGAACAAACACTTAGCTGCCAAGACTGCCAGCTGGTTCTGTCCTGAAGCATGTTCCATGAGAGAAGACCACACTCGCAGCTGCTACACACATGATGTTGCATGAACAGCTGTCAGACAGACAGTGCCCCACATGGAAGCTGGTGGAATTTTCAAATCGCACAAAGTGGGACCGCGCAGCAGGACACCCTCCCCCCCCCCTCCAAGACGGACCTCCACTGGTAGTCCAATTTTAAGTTTAAAGTGACATCTACTTATAGGAGCTTTCTCATTAAGAAGTGAGCTTGTGTTGCCTACCTCCAACTTGTTATAATACGATCGCTTCTGGTGCCTCAAATATGCTACTCAAATACCAGTGATCCCTTTCTCTTCAGCATATGACAACTACAGGTCAGACAAACCACATGAAATGCCAAGAATAACTTTAAAGTTGATTACTATGCATCCCATCAGCCCAAAGCACCTAGTCTTCCATAACCACAGACACACTCTGCTACCACTGAAACATGCAGAGTGCGGAAAAGGGGGTGTGGAGAGTTGAGTGTTTACGACTGATGAAGTTCAGGCTGACAAATTTTTGTTGTAAAATTTCTTTTTCCTTATTTCTTAAATTCCTTCTGTTTTCAAAAGTGCATCTACAGTTGGCTAGATGCAGCATCCATCGAGACACCCAATGTCCCCTCCTTGACCCAGTTGATGGAAGCAACAACCCCAGCTACTGATACGGCATCGGTGGCAATGATAGGGTGCGCCCCATCAGCTGCCGAAGGAGCAAGGTGCAGAGAAAGCAGAACTATCTAGCTCTGTAACAGACAACTGAATAAGTGACTAGGTCAGAACTGAATAAGTGAGTATGTCATACTGCAAGGCACAACACCACTGTTTGATGACATAAAAAAAAGCAAAAGAGCAAAACATTACTTAAGCAAGGGCATAAAACTTAATCAGAAAACCTGAACAAGTTCCGACTTCACTATTATTATTGAGCATTGTCTTATGCACTGCCATTAAAGTAAACCGGAACTGCATTATTGAAAACCAGGTTAGAGTAAATTTTGAAAACACACACACACACACACACACACACACACACACACACACACACACACACACACGACTGCCGATGGATGAAGTTGCCAACTTTTCACATGATGTTCAAATTGTTTGCATATCAATTAACAAGAACAAAATATTTTTCTGTAAACAGTAACAGAATATCTGCACGTAAAATATAAAAATTTCAATAAATCAGCAGTATGTCAGCACAGCCAGAGAACCATGGAAATATAAACTGACGACTCAGTGAGTGCCTCTCATGCCTACTTGTATTAGTTGTTTTGTCAACAAGGCTGTTGACATCAGAAATTGTAACAATAATTATACTACTATTCTAGTTAATAACCCACTGCAGTACATGAAAGTGACAGCTTGATGAACAAAATCAAGTTGTTTACACAATGTAATCTCTGTTACAACATGTGTGTTTCTTTCTAGCCCTATTTGTGACATTGCAAGCTAAGTATTAGTTACAAGATACGGCCACAGTAGCATTCATGGTGGTTAACTGCACTTTATGATGATGATGATGATGATGATGATGATGATGATCTCATACACAATCAGCCAGAACTTTATGACCACGTGTACATGTGTGTGCGTGGGCCTGCGTGTGAGATATTTATTACCAGAGGAGAGGTGTTAACAATAAACCCATATCCAAAATTTAAATATATGCCCCTTTTCTTGCTCTCCATTCAAGATAAACCAGACAATATCCCAAGAGCCATAGTATACACAGACTGTTTTTTTACTCCCATTGTGAAGCACAAGAATAAAGCCAGCTGTAAACGAATGTTGCAACAACATTTTTGGAATCTATTTCATTCAATGACAAGTTTTAATCTCCCCCCCCCCCCACTCCCGCCCACACACACACACACACACACACACACACACACACACACACACACACACTATCCATACAAGAAGTACTATCACTAATTCATCACTTGCAGCTGTGTGTTTTAAATGGCAGATATCTTACAAATGTAAATAATAATCCATGTTCCTAGTACTCAGCAGATAAAAACACAAATAAACAGGCAAATCACACTATATATATGTTTACAATTTAGACATTGTGGTGTTCTCTGTGTTATATTTACCATACTTAAATTATTAAATATATGGTTCTGAGCCCCACTATGAACCATAGACCTTGCCGTTGGTGGGGAGGCTTGTGTGCCTCAGCAATACAGATGCCGTACCGTAGGTGCAACCACAAAGGAGGGGTATCTGTTGAGAGGCCAGACAAACATATGGTTCCTGAAGAGGGGCAGCAGCCTTTTCAGTAGTTGCAGAGCCAACAGTCTGGATGATTGACTGATCTGGCCTTGTAACACTAACCAAAACGGCCTTGCTGTGCTGGTACTGCGAACGGCTGAAAGCAAGGGGAAACTACGGCCATAATTTTTCCCAGGGGCATGCAGCTTTACTGTATGGTTAAATGATGATGGCGTCCTCTTGGGTAAAATATTCCGGTGGTAAAATAGTCCCCCATACGGATCTCCGGGCGGGGACTACTCAAGAGGATGTCGTTATCAGGAGAAAGAAAACTGGCGTTCTACGGATCGGAGTGTGGAATGTCAGATCCCTTAATCGGGCAGGTAGGTTAGAAAATTTAAAAAGGGAAATGGATAGGTTAAAGTTAGATATAGTGGGAATTAGTGAAGTTCGGTGGCAGGAGGAACAAGACTTCTGGTCAGGTGAATACAGGGTTATAAATACAAAATCAAATAGGAGTAATGCAGGAGTAGGTTTAATAATGAATAAAAAAATAGGAGTGCGGGTAAGCTACTACAAACAACACAGTGAACGCATTATTGTGGCCAAGATAGACACAAAGCGCACGCCGACAACAGTAGTACAAACAAGTCTATATGCCAACTAGCTCTGCAGATGACGAAGAAATGTATGATGAGATAAAAGAAATTATTCAGGTAGTGAAGGGAGACGAAAATTTAATAGTCATGGGTGACTGGAACTCGAGAGTAGGAAAAGAAAGAGAAGGAAACGTAGTAGGTGAATATGGATTGGGGGGAAGAAATGAAAGAGGAAGCCACCTGGTAGAATTTTGCACAGAGCACAACTTAATCATAGCTAACACTTGGTTGGTTGTATATATGGAAGAAGCCTGGAGATACTGACAGGTTTCAGATAGATTATATAATGGTAAGGCAGGGATTTAGGAACCAGGTTTTAAATTGTAAGACATTTCCAGGGGCAGATGTGGACTCTGACCACAATCTATTGGTTATGAACTGTAGATTAAAACTGAAGAAACTGCAAAAAGGTGGGAATTTAAGGAGGTGGGACCTGGATAAACTGACTAAACCAGAGGTTGTACAGAGTTTCAGGGAGAGCATAAGGGAACAATTGACAAGAATGGGGGAAAGAAATACAGTAGAAGAAGAAGGGGTAGCTTTGAGGGATGAAGTAATGTAGGCAGCAGAGGATCAAGTAGGTAAAAAGACGAGGGTTAGTAGAAATCCTTGGGTGACAGAAGAAATATTGAATTTAATTGATGAAAGGAGAAAATATAAAAATTCAGTAAATGAAGCAGGCAAAAAGGAATACAAACGTCTCAAAAATGAGACCAACAGGAAGTGCAAAATGGCTAAGCCGGCATGGCTAGAGGACAAATGTAAGGATATAGAGGTTTCTCTCACTAGGGGTAAGATAGATACTGCCTACAGGAAAATTAAAGAGACCTTTGGAGAAAAGAGAACCACTTGTATGAATATCAAGGGCTCAGATGGAAACCCAGTTCTAAGCAAAGAAGGGAAAGCAGAAAGGTGGAAGGAGTATACAGGGTGTTACAAAAAAGTACGGCCAAACTTTCAGGAAACATTCCGCACACACAAATAAAGAAAAGATGTTATGTGGACATGTGTCCGGAAACGCGTAACTTCCATGTTCGAGCTCATTTTAGTTTCGTCAGTATGTACTGTACTTCCTCGATTCACCGCCAGTTGGCCCAATTGAAGGAAGGTAATGATGACTTTGGTGCTTGTGTTGACATGTGACTCATTGCTCTACAGTACTAGCATGAAGTGCATTAGTACGTAGCATCAAAAGGTTTGTGTTCATCACGAACATGGTTTTGCAGTCAGTGCAATGTTTACAAATGCGGAGTTGGCAGATGCCCATTTGATGTATGGATGAGCACGGGGCAATAGCCGTGGCACGGTACGTTTGTATCGAGACAGATTTCCAGAACGAAGGTGTCCCAACAGGAAGACGTTCGAAGCAACTGATTGGCGTCTTAGGAAGCACGGAACATTCCAGCCTGACTCACAACTGAGGAAGACCTAGAATGACGAGGACATCTGCAATGGACGAGGCAATTCTTCGTGCAGTTGACGATAACCCTATGTCAGCGTCAGAGAAGTTGCTGCTGTACAAGGTACCGTTGACCACGTCACTGTATGGAGAGTGCTACGGGAGAACCAGTTGTTTCCGTACCATGTACAGCGTGTGCAGGCACTATCAGCAGCTGATTGGCCTCCAAGGGTACACTTCTGTGAATGGTTCATCCAACAATGTGTCAATCCTCATTTCAGTGCAAATGTTCTCTTTACGGATGAGGCTTCATTCCCACATAATCAAATTGTAAATTTTCACAATCAACATGTGTGGGCTGACGAAAATCCGCACGCAATTGTGCAATCACATCATCAACACAGATTTTCTGTGAACGTTTGGGCAGGCATTGTTGGTGATGTCTTGATTGGGCCCCATGTTCTTCCACCTACGCTCAATGGAGCACGTTATCATGATTTCATACGGGATACTTACCTGTGCTGCTAGAACATGTGCCTTTACAAGTACGACACGACATGTGGTTCAAGCTCGGTGGAGCTCCTGCACATTTCAGTCTAAGTGTTCGTAAGCTTGTCAACAACAGATTCGATGACCAATGGATTGGCAGAGGTGGACCAATTCAATGGCCTCCACGCTCTCCTGACCTCAACCCTCTTGACTTTCATTTATGGGGGCATTTGAAAGCTCTTGTCTATGCAACCCCGGTATCAAATGTAGAGACTCTTCGTGCTCGTATTGTGGACGGCTGTGATACAATATGCCATTCTCCAGGGCTGCATCAGCGCATCAGGGATTCCATGCAACGGAGGGTGGATGCATGTATCCTCGCTAACGGAGGACATTTTGAACATTTCCTGTAACAAAGTGTTTGAAGTCATGCTGGTACGTTCTGTTACTGTGTGTTTCCATTCCATGATTAATGTGATTTGAAGAGAAGTAATAAAATGAGCTCTAACCTGGAAAGTAAGCGTTTCCGGACACATGTCCGCATAACATATTTTCTTTCTACGTGTGTGAGGAATGTTTCCTGAAAGTTTGTCCGTACCTTTTTGTAACGCCCTGTATAGAAGGACTATACAAGGGCGATGTACTTGAGAGCAATGTTATAGAAAGGGAAGAGGATGTAGATTAAGATGAAATGGGAGATATGATACTGCATGAAGAGTTTGATAGAGCACTGAAAGACCTAAGTCGAAACAAGGCCCCGGGAGTAGACAACATTCCATTAGAACTACTGACAGCCTTGGCAGAGCCAGTCCTGACAAAACTCTACCATCTGGTGAGCAAGATGTATGAGACAGGTGAAATTCCCTCAGACTTCATGAAGAATATAATAATTCCAATCCCAAATAAAGCATGCGTTGACAGATGTGAAAATTACCGAACTATCAGTTTAATAAGTCACGGCTGCAAAATACTAACGCAAATTCTTTACAGAAGAATGGAAAAACTGGTAGAAGCTGACCTCGGGGAAGATCAGTTTGGATTCTGTAGAAATATGGGAACACGTGAGGCAACACTGACCCTACGACTTACCTTAGAAGCTAGATTAAGAAAAGGCAAACCTATGTTTCTAGCATTTGTAGACTTGGAGAAAGCTTTTGACAATGTTGACTGGAATACTCTCTTTCAAATTCTGAAAGTGGCAGGGTTAAAGTACAGGGAGCGAAAGGCTATTTACAATTTGTACAGAAACCAGATGGCAGTTATAAGAGCCGAGGGACATGAAAGGGAAGCAGTGGTTGGGAAGGGAGCAAGCAGTAAAGGAAACAAAAGAAAAATTCGGAGTAGGTATTAAAATCCATGGAGAAGAAATAAAAACTTTCAGGTTCACCGATGATATTGTAATTCTGTCAGAGACAGCAAAGGACTTGGAAGAGCAGTTGAACGGAATGGACATTGTCTTGAAAGGAGGGTATAAGATGAACATCAACAAAAGCAAAACGAGGATAATGGAATGTACTCTAATTAAGTTGGGTGATGCTGAGGGTATTATATTAGGAAATGAGACACTTAAAGTAGTAAAGGAGTTTTGCTATTTGGGGAGCAAAATAACCGATGATGGCCGAAGTAGAGAGGATATAAAATGTAGACTGGCAATGGCAAGGAAAGCGTTTCTGAAGAAGAGAAATTTGTTAACATCGAGTATAGATTTAAGTGTCAGGAAGTCGTTTCTGAAAGTATTTGTGTGGAGTGTAGCCTTGTATGGAAGTGAAACATGGACGATAAATTGTGTGGACAAGAAGAGAATAGAAGCTTTCGGAATGTGGTGCTACAGAAGAATGCTGAAGATTAGATGGGTACATCACATAACTAATGATGAGGTATTGAATAGAACTTGGGAGAAGAGGAGTTTGTGGCACAACTTGACAAGAAGAAGGGACCGGTTGGTAGGACATGTTCTGAGGCACCAAGGGATCACAAATTTAGCATTGGAGGGCAGTGTGGAGGGTAAAAATCATAGAGGGAGACCAAGAGATGAATACACTAAGCAGATTCTGAAGGATGTAGGTTGCATAAGTACTGGGAGATGAAGAAACTTGCGCAGTATAGGGTAGCATGGAGAGCTGCATCAAACCAGTCTCAGGACTGAAGACCACAACAACAACAACAACAACAACAACAACAACAACAACATGGTTCTGAGTCCATGTTGAACTGTAAATCATCTATACATGGTTGGGCATGTCAGCTCAGAGGTCAATAGGCACCTTTTTTAGTCAAGCACTATACTACTTAAACCAACCTTCATGCTGAGGAGATCTTTACCTAGATTACCCCCTTAAATAATAATTAACATGTTAATAATAAAATATTTCTGCTTTGAACTTTATTTCATTTACATTGAATGAGAGATTACTTATTTAAAGAATCGGGTCTCAATTGCAAATTATACCTATGTCACACAAAATAATCAATTATAAAGACAGAAGAAAATATTATGAGACATGATTATGGTAAATAAACATTTATTGAACATTTTCACTTTATGTACATAGCTTCTCTTGTTGGTATTTTCCCCAAAATATTTGATATTAAAATTGTTACCAAAAATTAATAATTTGATTTATCTTACATAAATATAAAATAATCTTTTTCTAATTTAAACAATAAAATTAAAAATTAAATCCTCAAACTGGACTAAATGTACAAAAAGGCCATGTGAGATAACCTGTCCAAACATGGAGAATATATTGGATGGCCAGTTACTCATAAAACTGAACATGAAGTCTAGAACACAGATGACGAACTCCCCAAGGCACAGAAGTTAACAAATTTAGGAGAAAGGTAGCTGAAATCTAGAGAAGTTATGTTCTTTAACAGTCAAATATTATCTATTCCTTAGTATTAAACTGAATTAATATAGTCTCCTCTGTGATCATTTAACATTTCTCAAGCTCCCCTTACACACATTTTTATTTCCTGCTTCTTTTATCTATCTCTTGAAGAAGGAATGTCACAAGAATTTGAATTTTTTTCTGTGGTCTTCCACATGCTGAATAATGCATCTTACATGTACTTTCTTCTTTAATCTTGGACATTAAATTTAAAAATGGTAGCACATATTTTTAGATGTATATTGGTGTAAAATATTATTATACTACACCTGTGCCTGTCATGTAGCTGTATCAGTATCACTCTGTATGCGTGAAACAACTGTCCGTACTTTCTGTATTATATCAGTCATCTTCTCATACTTTCCTGTTGAATCAGGAAGATTTTCAAAATTTATAACATCACAGATGTTGTGAGAGAATTTCTTTGGAGAGGGAAGTCTAGAGTAAGGAGACCTCCCCAATAAAACTGGTGTACCAAGGGCAACAGACTTTATTTTTCCAAGTGTGGGTGTTGCAGCTACCCGAACAGTTTCCCCAGAGCTTCCATCCTCCAGCTCTGCCAGAAGTGACTGTTTCTTTGCTTCCAAGTCAGACAATGATGGGGACTGTGGCCTGGGCGATGAAATACTGCTATGGCCCTGCAACATAATTAATGTATAATACACTTAAATTAAAGGTTTCTTTATCATACAAAAATTAACTGTACACTGTGGACATATTGTAACAAAGCAATGTTACACACAGATCCCAAATGTTATAAAAGTGATTTACTGACTATATTTATAGAAACATGTATGTGGACCCTGCTATTGACATAACCATGCAATAAAACAAATTTATACCTACAAAAATCAATTAGGTTACTTCTTTGTCCAACTTATTCTTTGGAGCACATGAAATAAATAAAGCAATGATTTTTCCTCCTCATGTGTTCTTACACATATTTCACCAAAACTGCAAGTTTTCAAAGTCAGGGCATGTTTATTTAAACTAGCAATTTTTTTCTTCTAGTTATAATTTAATATTTTAATTACAGCCAGCCAACATCCAAACAGAATTAAAAAATAAAAATCTAAAACTTTTAAAAGATCAAATACCTTCAGTTACAAATTACACATGTTTAATATTCTGTGGGATGCTATAACTCACAAAAATAATCGCTCTTCACCAATCTATCTGATCAGTTAGGAGTAACTACATCAAGAACAGAGAGGTAACTTTTATACCCATCTGTGCATACAGATTTTTTCTGTCAAATTTGAATAATTCCATGCAGCTATACCATCTGTCTCATTGATACCATGCTCAGGGAAAGAACTTTTGAAGTGACTACAAGAGAAAGAATTAGCTCCTCCAAAATACTCAACAATGGGCTGCCACTGGGCTCAGTCCTTGCCCCGCTTTTCTTCAATCTTTATATTTCCAACGTACCCAACACATAATTTGGCAAGTTCAGCTATGCAGATGACTGGACTATAGCCACATAACATGAACCATTCAAGCTCTCCAAAATGTGATCATGGAGCCTAAAAGCAAACAACATGACTTAGTGGAAGATATCCAAATCAAGCCAATGCGAGACTCTTCAGTTTTCCTTGCAGCAACATATGAAGTGACTGAGTATATTTGATGCTTGGATGTTATTTTGTAACAAAGTTTGGTACATAACATGTACATGTGCTTATGAAATCTCTGCTCATCCAGGACGTAGTATGGCTTCACCACTCTCCTTTATGGTTTTCTCCTCAGCGATTCATACCTCAAGAGTTATGTGCACATTCTCTCTTCACACATCAGCCTCCCTAAGCATTTTCTGTGTAGGTGAGTGGTGATAAACAAAAAGTTTTTCTCCAGAGTGAATAACTTCCTCACTGAGAATGAGATTTTTTCTAGTGGCCTTTGTCTCTGGGATCATTTATTCACCGAAAGATCAAGAATGGTCTATCAACCTTTCAATAAACACTGAAAACTGCTGAGGAATCTAATTTCTTCATTTCCATTCACTCCAATTGGAAATATAATAAATGACAATCTCCTCCCTTGCACAACACACCTGTTTCAACACATCACAACAAGGACTGAGTGCTTTTATTACATTGCACTTCTCAAAATGTTTCTGGTGAAACACTGAGCATCTGTCAATGATAAATGAACTACAACCGGGTTGGAATCTACTCATAATGTACTGCACCACACTGTTATGCTTAAGTTTATAGTAGTATAATATAAATTAATCATAATTCTGTACCATGAAAAAGTTAAAAAGGAGGACTGAACATTCCAGCCCATACTTTATACAAAATGTTTATAACCTAGCATGTTTTGAAACATAGATTCTATATGGCATGTATAGTGGTTTACACTTACTGTAGAAACAGGTGAACAGGTTTCCTGGCTACGTGTCTCTCCTCCTTCTGAATCACTCTCTGAAGGAGGAGGTGGTGGTGGTGGTGGTGGTGGTGGTGGGGGCGGGGGTGGTGGAGGTGTATCCTTGGGCAGAGGTGGAATGAATCGGCAACCATCATCTGGCAGCAAGCTCACACATTCTGCAAATGGTTTTAATGACTTATTATTTACATTATAAGACTTAAAAATCAATATAATACTTCATAGATATTTGATTGTCAAAATTTTATTAACACAACAAAAAAGTGTATATTGTGTATTTTTATTTCATCTATAACCTTCTGGTTGTGCTTTCACGTTGTGATTATTGCAGCTCAGCAATGCACCCACAGTTGTTTATGAAACTGACACCAGCCACAGGTACCATTTTGAAGGATCAGTCATCATCAATTTACGTAAAACCATGAAAACTTGAACTTGAGTGGAAAGGGGAGGGGAATTTGTGCTCCACTTTCAGTGTCTCAATCACTGTGTTAACTGTGATTGCTTGTATGCTACATCCAATTTTTTTTTATTTTATTTTATTTTTTTTTTAGTTCAGGGAATAACTAAACTTGCTGTGCCTGATTGTAGCACATACTTTATGCTACTTGCTTTCAGTGCAGCACTTGTATTCATTTCTGCATGTTCCCACCAGGTGGCAGCATCTGCTCAAAGACACCTATTTATCACAGTATCAACATTTCTTCAAGAAATAAAAGTAATTTTGTTTGTTTTTAGTACTTTTGGACTGGACTGTGTTCAGAACATACTGTAGTACGCTAATATATGCTTACCAAGACCTTTCATTTCAGTATCAGTAATTTACTTGTCTGCCAGTTATAACTAGCACACAGTTCTCTAATGTTTGTTCATACTTGGGACAAATAAGTGTAACAACAAACAATAATTATGTACAGCTTCTGTAGTCTTTTCAGACCTTTCAATTTTCTCTATCGATTACATCTTATGCAATGTCAGAAAAGAGCTGCATGTTATGAGAACAAATAGAATAATACAAATGTGTGGATCCACTAGACGGTACTTACACACATTTCATTAATGCCAAGAAAGTGCGTATCGATGTAATTTTCTCTGCCTGGTGGGTCACCAGTCCTCAACTGTGGAAAGATTTTAACGACAAACAGCTATTGCAGTTAAACTATTTTTAAGACAGACAGTCACAACATCATTGTCCAGATTTTCTATTTTCATCCTTATACTTTTGTGGGTACTGAAATTTACTCTAGCAATAATCACCTTTTGCTCATCTGCCACTTTAAACCCAATTTCTGGCTCAGATGGATGAAATATTTAAATCTTTGTCAGTTGTATATTTTAGCCTGAGCATTTATCTGTCCTCCACATGGAGCACTAAGCATGGCTGTCATTTCTCTCACTGGTAACACTACATGAATGATGCTAAGCTTACTCCCACTGTTCCATATCACTCACTGTGGCACTGTAAATGCTTAACCCCATCTGCAAGCAGCAAAGAAAAAGTACTGGGATAAACAAGTAAGTGTGATAAGTGCAAAGATTTGGAATCAATAACCAAGTATAATGAACTGTTTAATATATCTAAAAACAAAGATGATGTAACTTACCAAACAAAAGCGTTGGTATGTTGATAGACACACAGACAAACACAAACACACACACAAAATTCAAGCTTTCGCAACAAGCAGACATTTGTAAAGGCAAAGAGTTTGGCCCAAACTCTTTGCCTTTACAAATGTCTGCTTGTGTCGGTATATGTGTATGTGTGTGTGTGTGTGTGTGTGTGTGTGTGTGTGTGTGTGTGTGGGCGGGCGCGCGCGCGCGCTCGCAAGTGTATACCTGTCCTTTTTTCCCCCTAAGGTAAGTCTTTCCGCTCCCGGGATTGGAATGACTCCTTACCCTCTCCCTTAAAACCCACATCCTTTCGTCTTTCCCTCTCCTTCCCTCTTTCCTTATTAGGCAACCGTTGGTTGCGAAAGCTTGAATTTTGTGTGTATGTTTGTGTTTCTACATCTACATCTACATCTATACTCCGCGAGCCACCTTACGGTGTGTGGCGGAGGGTACTTATTGTACCACTATCTGATCCCCCCTTCCCTGTTCCATTCACGAATTGTGCGTGGGAAGAACGACTGCTTGTAAGTCTCCGTATTTGCTCTAATTTCTCGGATTTTTTCGTTGTGATCATTACGCGAGATATATGTGGGCGGTAGTAATATGTTGCCCATCTCTTCCCGGAATGTGCTCTCTCGTAATTTCGATAATAAACCTCTCCGTATTGCGTAACGCCTTTCTTGAAGTGTCCGCCACTGGAGCTTGTTCAGCATCTCCGTAACGCTCTCGCGCTGACTAAATGTCCCCATGACGAATCGCGCTGCTTTTCGCTGGATCATGTCTATCTCTTCTATTAATCCAACCTGGTAAGGGTCCCATACTGATGAGCAATACTCAAGAATCGGACGAATAAGCGTTTTGTAAGCTGCTTCTTTCGTCGATGAGTCACATTTTCTTAGAATTCTTCCTATGAATCTCAACCTGGCGCCTGCTTTTCCCACTTGTTTGTTTGTGTGTCTATCAACACGCCAACACTTTTGTTTGGTAAGTTACATCATCTTTGTTTTTAGATATATTTTTCCCAAGTGGAATGTTTCCCTCTATTATATTCGTAACTATTTAATATGGTACACATATTGCAGCAAAATCCATTTGTCCCTGCAACAAAAGTGTCCAAGTAATAATGTGCAGACATTAACACTACAAGAACAACATAAAAAAACCTGGACACAAATGGAAGATATATAAAATCAGAATACTGAGATTAGCTTTTATGCAGCAAATTACATATTGTCTATCCATGTAATGTCGGTTACAAATGTGGACATTGTTTCAGCAACAACCACACAGTTATGGTGCAGTTTAAGGCTGTGAATGGCAAGAGAGATTCATTTCTTCAGATACTATGGCTCTCCAAGCATTTCCACAACCTCTGTGTATATGGGCATTACTGTCAATTAAAGTGAACTGCAGTCTGTGTGTCTGTGCAATTCTGTTGATAACTGATGGCAACATTCTGCACATTGGCGACACAACAGTTGCATTCTGCTGGACTTTTAGCTGATTTATAGTCTCTGCAGAATCTCTGTTGTAAATGCTACAGCTATGCGCGTGTGAAAATATTATATGTCATTTCTCTGAACATAAGTTACTGTGTTGGTAAGAATGTCATCAGGCCTTGTACTGGATACAGACTCGACAATTGAATGAACACAAACAAAATGCACTACATCTGATCACAAGCCTACCATGAGGGCCTGACCCACAGTACACACTATCTCCCAAGTTGTGCAGGCACTGGGCTTTGGAAATTGTTAACGGTGCACCATAAATATCTCAATTCAGGGAAAATCACTGCTATCAGAGTAAAGTGCTGTGGGCAACAATGTATTGAGGAGAGGGGTGGCTATAGACTATTGCAGACTGCAACTGAAGCAACAGTCTCACTCTGATTGAAATCAACAAAGTGGGCTACAAGAGGAAGGGAGATTAGCGTTCAACATCCTGACGACATCAAGGTTGTTAGTACGAACCCAGCAAATTTCAAAGATGGGGAAGGAAATTGGTTGTTCAAGGATGGGGAAAGCCCTTGCAAAGGAACCATCCTGGCATTTGCTTAGAGCAATTTATGGAAACCACAGAAAACCTAAATTCCAATGGCCAATCCCTCTGAAGGCAGGCTACAAGAGTCCTGGCCTTAAGACTTGAGAATGTCTTTGTGTATGCAGACAATTCACACAATGCCAATGTCTCAAATCCCAAAACTGTGTTATCAATACCACAACACATATGCAGTCATATGCAAGAACAGAAGCAGGAAGTGTAGGCATAACCACGTTTGCAGTAACTGTCAGTGGTAATCCCAAACACTCCCACGGATAACAAATCTAAATAAAGGTGTCACAACAAACTAGCTAGTATTTTATAAAGAGTTAGCATAAATTTTAATTTGATGTCTCTGTTACCTTTATACTTCTAATAGGGAATGCAACGCCAACATAATTTCAATCTATGCTGTGGTGCCAGTTACTGAATCATGCACATTAAACATATTTCATTGAAAAATATTCATTAATTTGATGTTTAACTAACTGAGGAATGTTCATAAATCCTGTACATGTGCACATTTCATAAAAGAAATATAATAAGTCAGTTATTTTTGGTAAAATAACACACAGTAACAACATAAAATTAATTTTTCATGGAACATTTAAACTTCACTAATCTGTTCAGGCAAAATAAATACTATTACAATGAACAAGTGTGGAGGAAGCAGCTGCAGAGAAAGGAGAAATGGTTGACAATGTGAAGACTGTCAACACTTATTTTATGTAAGATGCAATGAAGTAACCCACCAGGAAGGATATATGACATGCCTTTGGTGCTATAGCAGTTGTGCCTATCACTACATAATTATGGAGAAGGAGCAACTGATCTTTAAGATTATCTAGCAATAGCACAGGCAGAATCAGATCTGCCGTGAGCTAAAGTTGGCAGCAGTAAGATTAGAAAGAGGGTAGATGATTGGACTATGCACAAATCTGCCATATCAGGCGAAAGGCTTAAGAGATGCTAGCTTTAGATTCTGGAGTGTGAGAAGACAGAAAAATGTATAAGTTAAGGTAAATAGTAATCAGAGAGTTAACAAATGAGGTTCTGCTGCTAAGGGAGTAGTTATAGGAGCAAAAAGAAGTACAGAACTCCCGAGGCACCGAATACCAAGTAATATTTTTTTAGCAAAGTGTAGGGTTCAACAATGTCACTGATGGTTTAGCTTCTCAGAGAAAAGATCCTCCCAAATAAGACCATGTAGTAATATTCAAAGAAAAGGGAGGGGGGGGGGGGGGGGGAGAGAGAAGAGGAGGATTACATTTGAACTATAATTTCAACAACTTAGAGGAGGATGACATTAACCAGCTTCCTGAGAATTTCTGTTTTTATGAATATAAATTATTTACTGAAAACACTGGAGAACATTTTGAACACCAATGTTTGCTGACAATACAGATACACCAATATAGGGAGCAAATTATCTATGCCAAATGCAATCACGAGAGTAATGGAATAGGATTGCAACTGATCCAAGCAAAAAACCTTTATTCCCTATCCAACAAAAACTCATGTTAAGCAATTCCGAACAAATTAAAAAACTTTAAGGTGCCAAAAAGTGGAGATCAACAGCACAAAGTAAATTAAACTCTCATGTGTGACACCTCTTGGCAACAAGATAGATAATAAACTGAGGAGGCCCTGGCATATGGGCAAGTTAACTAGAAACCTTAGTTCTGCTTGGTGTGCACCTAAGAATAGGTTTCTCACTATGTAGACCTTCGGTCAGAACTGCAGGCATACTTTGCATACTTTCACACAATACAGTCCTATGGCATCTTGTGGGACAATGTAGCTAGGGCCAGAAAAGTATGTATTCTACAGAAACATTACGTAAGAATATTGCATAAATGTGGTAATCTAACACCTTGTAGAAGGCCCTTCAAGGACCTATGGATTCTGGCACTCATCTGCCAATACTTTTACTCCCTAATATTTTTTTTATTTTTTTACTTTTTTTTTGTCAGTGGCTTTAGGATGAATGTGAAAATTCACGACTACAATTCTAAGTAAAAATAATTTCAATCTAGACTTTGGCAGCAATGTCAAGGGTTTAGAATGGCATTTTATATTCTAGTGTGAAAGCATATAACAGGTTGCTGGTAGACATTAGGCAGGAAATTGAAAATGTCCAGATATTACAAAACAAAGTGAAGGAGTATCTTCCCAGGTGGAAGGTGGAAAGGGATGGTGTGCAGGTGGAAAAGTAAGGAGGGGGGGAGGGAGGAGTTGGATTGGATATAATGAGTGAGAGGAGGATGTGGACAGAGATGGAGGAAGATATGTTCCAAGAGAGAGTGTGGAAGAGATTAACAGAGAATGGGAGGAGAAGATGGGAAGACAAGAGTGTGGGGAGGAGGAGATGGAAAAGATAGAAGTGGGAGGATGAGGTGGGCAGAAATGGTGTCAAGAAGAGGTGGACAGAAATGTGGTCAGGAGGGGGGGGGGGGGGGGGGACACAGAGAGGGGGCAGGAGGTGGTGTGTGCAATGTGTGTGTTGAACATGTACGAGGGCATAGGTGCGGGGAAATGGCTAGCACATGCGTGTGTGTGTGTGTGTGTGTGTGTGTGTGTGTGTAAAGCACCATGTCACCAGCATCTCCTCCCAAACACCTGGATCGATTTCAATCGTATCTGGTAAACCAACAACCCCTGCATGACAGGTATTTTGTGTTGAGTAGTATCAGCCAACCTTATCGACCTGTTTTGCAGGGGTTACATGCATGGATGGGCATGGCTGGGGAGCAGGTTGAGACAGATAGAAGGGTGGATGAAAAGAGAGGGGTGGCAGGAGAGGATGGATAGGGAGAGGGGGCATGAGGAGAACATGGCTACAGAGAGGCAGGCAGAAGAAAATTGCTGAGGACAGGAAGGCACGAGGAGATGGACAAGGACAAGAGGGGGGCAGGAGACAGACATACAGAGGTGGGAGGATTAGGTGAACAGAGGGAGGGGGAAGAAGAGCTGGACATAGCAAGGGGGAGGAGGATTCTCTGGTGTTTCAGCAGATATTCACAGTTTCATACTTGCAAAGCATAGCTAGAGTCAGCTCAAACAAATACTGCTCATCAGGTCTTTCATGTGACACCCTGCATTGACGGAAAGAGTCAATTACTTTCCCATTACAAAGAAAATTATTTTTAAATCTAAATTTTACATGCTAACAGGAACATTAAACCACTAAGAATAACCAGTACTCCATTTGCAAAAGCATAGTCATGGCACATGCTGACTACTACCACAGTAAAGCATCACTTCCCTGCCACTGCTAGAGTATGTATTATTATTTGTGTTTTACTGTCTCTGTCGGTACATATCAATAAAAAGAATACTGCACTATACTAATTTGAGACTGCTCTGTCGAATAGGCACATAAAATTCTGATTTAAAGATCATTTAGTTTTTAACAGAAAACAAACCAATGCTTTCTGTCAAAACTGGGCGTCACATGAGACACATAATGAGAAGTATAAGGATGGGCTGACTACAACAAAAAATTGCAAGAACTAAATTTTAAATATATGCTGAAACACCAGATAAAATTGCCCCGTTGACTCATAAGAGAGACACCCAATATATTAAGCAGCGCATGCGTGCGTGCGTGCGTGCGTGTGTGTGTGTGTGTGTGTGTGTGTGTGTGTGTGTGTGTGGGCGCGCGCGCCAAGCACCTCCTTCCATATCCCTTAACTATTGGACCAAATTTTATACATATACTCCACAAGTATCAGCATTTTTGGGGTTAGAACTTCCTAGCTTCCTGAGGAATGGATATACGTGTGAAAAAGGGTTTCCTATCCGACATCTAGGCTGCCGACACGAATGCCATGTCATGGGGGCAGTATTGGCATGTGATGTAGGGGCTACAGGAGAAGATAGTCACAGCTCAGTAGAGATACGAAGGAGGAGGAAATGGGCACAGAGGGTTGGAGGGCGAGGGAGTGTGATGGGAGGGGCAAAACTGACAGAGAGAGGGGTTTCGTGGAGATGGATGGAGAGATGGGTGAAGAGATGATCAGAGAGAGAGAGAATCGAAGTGGCAGCGGACAGAGAAATGGGAGAACTCAGCATGCAGTACAGTTGAAAAGGAATGGACAGCTCTGAAAAGGGCAATCACAGAAGCTGGAAAGAAAACCATACATACAAAGACGGTAACTGTGAAGAAACCACGGGTAACAGAAGAAATACTTCAGTTGATCAATGAAAGAAGGAAGTACAAAATTTTCAGGGAAATTCAGAAACACAAGTCGCAAGGAAGGAAATAAATAGGAAGTGCAGGGAAGCTAAGGCAAAATGGCTGCATGAAAAATGTGAAGAAATCGAAAAAGAAATGATTGTCAGAAGGACTAACTCAGCATACAGGACAACCAAAAAAACCTTCAGTGACAATAAAAGCAAGGGTGGTAGCATAAAGAGTGCCACAGGAATTCCACTGTTAAATGCAGGAGAGGACAGATAGGTGGAAAGAATACATTGAAGGCCTCTATGAAGGGGAAGATTAGTCTGATGCGATAAAAGCACAAACAGGAGTCGATTTAGAAGAGTTAGGGGACCCAGTATTAGAATCAGAATTTGAGAGAGCTTTGGAGGACTTAAGATCAAATAAGGAAAAAGGGATAAATAACATTTCATCAGAATTTCTAAAATCATTGTGGGAAGTGGCAACAAAACAACTCTTGATGTTGGTGTGTGGAATGTATGAGTCTAGCGACATACTATCTGACTTTCAGAAAAATATCCACACAATTCCGAAGATTGCAAGAGCTGACAAGTGCAAGAATTATCGCACATTATTGCACAATCAGCTTAACAGCTCATGCATCCCAGTTGCTAACAAGGATAATATGCAGAAGAATAGAAACGAAAATTGAGGATGTGCTAAATGACGATCAGTTAGGCTTTAGAAAAGGTAAAGGCATTCGAGAGGCAATTCTGATGTTGCAGTTGATAATGCAAGCAAGGCTAAAGAAAAATCTAGACACATTCATTGGATTTGTCAACCTGGAAAAAGGGTTCTACAATGTAAAATGGTGCAAGACATTTGAAATTCTGATAAAAATAGGGGTAAGCTACATGGAGAGACAGGTGATATAAAATACTTACAAGAGCCAAAAGAGAATAGTAAGAGTGAGGACCAAGAACGAAGCACTCGGATTAAAAAGGGTGTAAGACAGGGATGTAGTCTTTCCCCCCTACTGTTCAATCTGTACATCAAAGAAGCAATGACAAAAAGAAAAGAAAAGTTCAAGAGTGGAATTATAATTCAAGGTGAAAGGATTTCAAAGGTACGATTCACTGATGACGTTGCTATCCCAAGTAAAAGTGAAGAAGAATTACATGATATGCTGAATGAAATGAACAATCTAATGAGTACAGAATATTGACAGAGTAAATTGAAGAAAGACAAAAGTAATGAGAAGTAGCAGAAATGAGAACAGTGAGAAACTTAACATCAGGATTGATGGTCATGAAGTAGATGAAGTTAAGGAATGCAGCAAAATAACCAATGATGGACGGAGCAAGGAGGAGATCAAAAGTAGACTAGCACTGGCAAAAAGGGTATTCCTGGCCACGAAAAGTCTACTAGTATCAAACATAGGCCTTAAATTGAGGAAGAAATTTCTGAGAATGTACGTCTGGGGTACAGCATTGTATAGTATTGAAACATGGACTGTGCAATAACCAGAAAAGAAGAGAATCAAAGCATTTGGGGTGTGGTGCTAAATGTGAATGTTGAAAATTACATCGACTGATAAGGTAAGCAATGAGAAGGTTCTGCGCAGAATCGGAGAGGAAAGGAATATGTTGAAAACACTGACAAGGAGAAGGGACAGCATGATATGACATCTGTTAAGACATCAGAGAATGACTTCCATGGTACTAGAGGGAGCTGTATAGGGCAAAATCTGTAGAGAAAGATATAGATTGGAAAACATCCAGCAAATAACTGAGGACGTAGGTAGCAACTGCTGCTCTGAGACAAGGAGGTTGGCACAGGAGAGGAATTTGAGGTGGGGTGTATCAAACCAGTCAGATGACTAATGACCCCTCCCCCCCCCCCCCCCCCCAAAAAAAAAAAAAAAAAAAAAAAAAAAAAAATTGAAAGTACCCTGCAGTGGCTGCTTCTGTTTGTTTAATGTATAACAATGTATGAATGAATGAGTTAGCAACACCACCCAGTGGATCAACAGAGTAAGCAACTCTGCAACAGTGGTGTGCTAATTATGGGGCAGGAACACGAGATGTTCTGTGCAGAAAGGGATGGAGAATACTTGAATACTTTGCGGGGCACTAATGTGCTTTTTGCCATTACTGGACACTGCACACTTGAGCTGTTCTCTCTCCTCACAACTGGCAACACTGGAGTATGAACCATGTAGTGACAGTGTGCGTGATTTTGATGCTTAAAAGATTATACGCTCAGTGTTTCCTTGATGTCATCCGTAATAAACACTACAATGGCTGAATAGTCACACAATACCTACACTTCTGTGAAAACCAACATTAAATGTTCTATGTAATCACTCAGTAAGGGGTATTTTGCATACTAACCTAACATTTCATCCCTACAAAATGGCCATTGTGCAAAAAATAAGAAGAAAGAAATTATGAACAGCGGCTAAATTTTGCCTGAGAAATGGAGGCCATATTTGAGAAAATGACATTTTGCTTATGAGTGATGAAGCTCTTTTCCATATGATTGGAATGGTAAATCAGCAGAACTGTCATTATTGGGCCAGTGAAAACCCAAATCTACTGCATGAGAAACCATTACATAGTCCCAAGGTGACTGTTTGGTTGCTGTGACAGGTACAGATGTTATTGGTCCATACTTTTTCCAAGATGAGAACGGGAACACTGTAACCGTAACCTCTGAACGATATAGAGGATGATCACTTAATTCTTCCTACCTAAATTACGAAGAAAATGTATTCCTATCCAGCGAGTCTGGTTTCAGCAGGATGGAGCTACAGCTCACATGCCAAGATTGACTATGGAAGCAATTAAGACTGTTTTTCGTGGTAGAGTTATTTCTCAGTTCGAGGACATTCATTGGCCGCCTCATTCCCCTGATCTATCTATGTGTGACTACTTTTTGCGGGGTTACCTCAAATCATGTGTGTACCTGCATAAACCATGTACACTTGAAGAACTAAAGGAAGCTGTTCGTGTGAAAATCGTCCACATAGACAGAGGCATGTTGCAGAGAGTTGAAGCAAACTTCCGAGAGCGCCTTGAGAAGAGCATTGCTGAAAATGGCCCGTCACCTGGGAGATGATGTTTTAATTTTGTTAAATGGCAACATTATCTGAGTGTTATTCTGTAATTAAAAATTTTTTAAAGCACTCCTAACGACGTATTGCTGATTTGAATACAGTTCATCCTGTATGCCTCACGCTGTACTAGATAAAAAGGGTGCCTTTCTCTCCCATTGTGTTGTTGTCCGGGGGGCCGCTCTGTGGGTCCCGCTGTGTTTTCCGTCACTTCAACCCCGCGACTGTTCTGGTCGCCGTTACAACAGCCACTTCTAACAAGTGGCAAGTATTTTCCATCAAAATAAATAATTATGCCATACTGTAAAAGTCTACATTCATGTGACATTTAACAAGAAATAACTGCAAAACAACATCAATAAGAGAAAAGTACTAAACAGGGTGATTATCTTACGTGAAACTTCTTCCACTTCCATGTCTGCTGGAGTTACAGTAACTTCCTTTGGCTCTGTTGCCACAGGTGTGATTTTCAGCTTTCTCTTTTTGTACGCAGGACTTGCCTGCAACTGTGACAGCATAGCTTCCTTACTTTGATGGAATGCCATCGGTGGAGAATTATAATGCTCGAACTCCTGCATGAAGAAAGATGCTATATGAACTAGCAATTAGGGGTACATATTAATGGAACTACAATTTTACGTATAAAGTTACTTGACAGTTATCAATGCCATTAGAATTAACAGCACATACAAACATTGCAATACAGTAAATAGACCGAGGATAAATTAGCAATATCAGCAGGCACCCACACATTATGCACTAAATCATAAGCAATGAGTTAAGGAGTCTGTAAGAATGGCAGACAAAAGCTGAGAAAATAAATATATGAGTAAACCTTCTCCCTCAGCCACAAGTATACACACGTTTATTCTCAGTGGTACAAAGTACTTTCAAAACTGCATTAAGTTACTCATAAAAATCTTCATTACAATAAGAAGTTTCCCTACACTCATTTGAGAAAATAAATTCTAATAGTGTTTGCAGACATGCTAATTTTCTGAATGATAGCAACTGGCCACACTGACTGAGAGGTTGGATTAAAAGATCCTTTTATTTTGTATTCATCAGCACTGCACAATTTCGGCTTTGTTGAATGGTGTTTTGGTAACCACCCTTCTGTATGTGCAATATTGAGCCCCTCGGTTAAAAATAATTTCTCGTAGATCTCGCTAACAAAAAAACTGTGCCGAGTACTTGGAAGAAAGCACAAGTCACATCTGTCTACAAGAAGGGTAGCAAATGCGATACACAAACTAGTGTCCAATATCCTTGACATCTATTTGTTATGGAATCCTAGAACATACTCTGAGCTCAAAAGTAATGAGGTATCTCCATATCAATGATCTGCTCCTCAAGATCCAAATTTTTGGTAAAATAAAGTCTCATGACATATTTATTGTTAAGCTGAATGCTGCAGTTTCGCAATAACAGTGTTCCTGCTCAAGATGAGAGACTGTACAAAGCAAGTTCAGTTGTTTCTTACCCGAGAGGGAAGTTCAGAACAGCACTCACTCCACCCAAAAAGTTGGTATTGACGGAAATCTCCAATTGTTTGAGGGTGCCTGAGTCAAACATTACACTGCATCTAAAAGATGTTGTTCTGGTATAAAAATATTTGTTCTGTGACTCTGTGAAATGGGATTTACACTTGACTTTTTAGTTTATACTGGAGAAAAGTGTGATATGGTAGTCAGTGAACATTATTTGGAAATTAGTGGCAATATTACGACAACAGTTTCAGGAACTTATTAGAGAGGAGGGCACACACTACATATTGACAACTGTTGCAGAAGTTCACCTCTCTTCACCACTTGCATGAAAAAGGAACAAATGAAGTATGCACAGGAAAGGTACACTACAACTTTAAGCTAATTTGCAAACAGGAGAGATGAAGTTTGGGTCACCAGACACTATGATGACATAAGCATGTTGATGACATGCCATACAATTGAAATGAAATCAGCTGGGTATATGGACTGCCAAACTAATACCAAAAAATTTAAGCCAAATTGTATGTTGGATTACAATGAGTCTATGTGTGCAGTCGACAAATAACACATGCTACTTGACTCAACAGAATGTATTGTGAAACAACGAAATGGTACAAAAAGCTCTTTTTCCATACCTTAAAAATGTGCATATTGAATTAACATGTTATTGACAAGGTTCATACCTGAAAGAATACTTCAATCACTGAATTACATCTCACAAGGGAAGGTACCCAGTGGTGTGATCGAGTTTTTAAATAATCTATACAGTGGTGTAGGTTAAGGTTCCAGGTATCATACCCTGCAGATGCTCTATAGTTTTAAAAAAGCAAACTTTAACAGACTGGTTGCACAGCATATAGTTTTAAAAAAAGCAAACTTTAACAGACTGGTTGCACAGCATATACCGTATTTACTCGAATCTAAGCCGCACTCGAATCTAAGCCGCACCTGAAAAATGAGACTCGAAATAAAGGAAAAAAAAAAATTTCCCGAATCTAAGCCGCACCTGAAATTTGAGACTCGAAATTCAAGGGGAGAGAAAAGTTTTAGGCCGCACCTCCAAATCGAAACAAAGTTGGTCCATTGTAATATGAGACACAATTTAGGTCGAATGAATGACGATACAGCTACAGTAGTTTGGTTCGAGTCGTAAGCTTAGCAGTTAAGCTTTACCACGTAGCCATTGCTATGCGTCAGGCGCTCCGTCCGTATTTATACGGGTACCCTTCCTTTTTCACGTGCTTCGTCTCGTTTGAATCGATTGCTTATTTTGCTTTGATCTGATAAGTGCCGTTTTCTTTGTTATAGGTGTTTGCGTCACTCTTAAGCTGAATATGCATTACTGCACTGTGTCATGCATTGTTTGTCGCATTCCGATAGTGCGTGTTTGTTTACGGCCTGTCGCGGTTCGCGGCATGGCTTGCTTTTGTGCGCGCTACCGCCGCGTACAATTAAAAAAAAAAAAAAAAAAAAAAGAGAGGAATCATCTCATTAGCGAAACAATGGCAAGAGACTGCTATTTGTTGTTACTTACACTGCTGCTTTCTTTGATAATGTTCAACAAGAATCAAATAATAGACTGCGTATGATAGAACATGTTCTGAACGAGAGTTAGGCGAAAAATTTTCTCTGTTTGAAAATCTTTGCGGCCGCTTCTTTATTACATCAAATTCTGCACAGAAATTAGAGTCATCTTAGATTTAAAAATCTAGTCACTTGCCGTGCTTCATTTCTGACTGTATCACTATTAGGCATAAGAATAATACGAATATAAACATGACACGATACGTATATTCTTCCGCGTTTGCTGTTGTCTCACTCTAGTTTCGTAGTTTATTAGACAGACAGGATTTAAATGAGATAGCAGCAAACATGAAAGAATACATGGCAAAATGTTTATATTCGTATTATTCTTATGGTGAAGAGAATACTGTATGTGATTCAAATTTCATAAGGTTCCTATTAGCAACCATCTCTTCTCACAGATAGGAAAAAATTCAGAACGTAGAGTTGGCCATATTGACAAACATCTCAAACAGTCTTGCCAGTCAGATTTTCGTAGTACACTGAAATTGTGCTACATTCGAAGATGAACAATACGGAATTTGTATTTACTTCGTTGGATAATGTATGAAAATGCAGTGGTCGAAACTCGCGGCGGAGAAAAAAGCTCGTCTTCCACTATTTTTTTTTTTAATTTATTTACTGACGCAGAGGTTTTGGCGCCAGTATTTATCTTTGTGTCTACAAAACATGCCTGCGTAGCGCTACATATATTAGACGGCAGAAGTTAGTTGTGGCAGCACGTACCAACATTTTTCATAACTTCCGCTTGCTTTGCACTCGATTCTAAGCCGCAGGCGGTTTTTTGGATTACGATAACCGGAAAAAAAGTGCGGCTTAGATTCGAGTAAATACGGTAGTTTTAAAAAAGCAAACTTTAACAGACTGGTTGCACAGCATAACATTTAAGGTCCAGGCTTCACATGCAAAGATTGTGGGTTCAAAGGTCGTCAGGCGGTTTGAAAATTTTTATTTTTAATCTTTTACTGAAATGCTGCTAGTCATTGCTTTTATTTAATTACTTGGGTTAAATGTAAAATCTCTATTTCTATTGCTTTGTCACATCATTTTAATCATCATATTAATTTTTTAATTTGCTCTCATTTTTCTTTCTATCATTATTTTCACACTTAGAATCTTTGTTCATGTAATTTTAATTACTGATATGTATTAACTTCAATTTAATTTCTTCTGTTTCATCATCCTATATTTTTGTACATATTACAGCATTCAGTGTTTCCATTCCTAATTTTCTTTTATTTATAATCCCTTCTTTCATTTAAATCTTCATCTGTGTTGATTTATCCATAGTGCAATAAGAATTTATGTTTTCAATGTTTGTATAATAATTACCATCCACAAAAATGTACGTCGTGTAAAGGAAAATTCCTTTTGACACCATTATACAGTCAACATAAAAATGAGCAATTGAAAAAGTTAATATATGTGATTAAAATGATGTGACAAAGGAATAGAAATAAAGAAAAATACACTTACAACTCAGATAACTAAATAAAAATAATTACCAAAGTTATTTGTGTCAACGTTTAAAAATAAAAAAGTTCAAAGCACCGACAAAATACAAACCCACAACCTTTCGCACGAGAGACCAGTTCCTTAACTGTTACACTGCGCAACCAGTCTTTTAAACATTGCTTTTCTTCAACCTGTAGAGCCTCACCTGAAATTCGGAAGTTTTTTTAGTCAATTACTCACAAACAAGGGCACACCAGCATGAATGGCTGCAGGTGGGACATTAACGTGCATCACCATACAGACTATTTTAAAAAGTCAATCTCACTGCTAGGGGGTGCTCTCCCTGTCAGTCTCCTTAGTGAGATTTTAAAGACATACCACCAAGAAAGGAAATCATCAGAAGGTCATCAAACACATGAAGAAAATTCATTGTGGCTTCAAGAAAGGCACTTACCAAGCATCATTGAATCATCAGTAAAACAATATGAATTTGTAAGAAAATGCCCCATATGCAGCAAGAACAAAAACTGATGGGAATCACATTACTGCTGTAAACAAACTGACGTGGAACTTTGTGTTACACCTCATTTCGAAATATATCACACAACACAAGAGAGAGAGAGAGAGAGAGAGAGAGAGAGAGAGAGAGAGAGAGATACTGACTTTCTGAAATTTGCTACTTTGTAATGTCATCTAGTTTTAGGAACTGCAACAGTGAAGAAAGTTCAAAGTACACTTTATTTTGAGAACTTATCAGTAGAATAAATATAGAAGAGCCTCCAACAATGATAACCCAGTGCAGCAGGCGCCGCAGTGCTCAGTCCAATATTGTGTCCAGCACAGCAGGCACTACCACATCAAGTGTTCCAGCTGTACACAGATGTCCACACTGTTACAGCAAACTCAGCAGTGAAAGGGTTAATGATTGCCATCCCAGCTCACTTATATCACTGATACTCACTTCCCTATTTTGCAATAACACAAAAAGATCCATCCGTCCTTTGAACTTTTTCAATGTCCTCCATCAATCCTATCTGTCAAGGAGCACATGTGATAAAAATTTAACTCTTCAAATTCACTCTCATATCCTCATAACTTACGATCTGTAAACCAAGTCTCAAGTGCTCAGCTCACTTGTGCTGAATTCGCAGTAGTCTGAAGACTTTCAAGCCCCAGCTCCCTATTGAGTTGGACCACAAAAAAGCAATACATTGTGGAGAAGAAGATTTTTTAGACCTACAGCAATTAAAATACTCAACAACATTCTGTAATCATGAAAATGTGGAAGTATACACACCAACAATCATTTTCAATCAGAGATATGACGTTCCTGGATATAATGTTAAAGTTTCGATCACCCCCCCTTCCCCCCCAAAAAAAGAAAAAGTAAAGTTACATCATCACTAATATTTTCTTTGTTTACAGACACATGTCTGAAGTCCTGGTATACACTGAAATCCCTGTAACACACCGCTACAGCAACTGAAGCTATATGTGGCAGCCCACTGATGAAGTGAAGATTCTGTTTTGGTTTCTCTAACTGTGGCATGAGGATTTCAGCATGCACCAGGATTGCAGACTGCAAATAAACAAGAAAAATTACATAACTATATTTTCTTGGAGTTATAATTACAACTTCTTGTTTACCGTGCCATGAAATCATTAAAAATCTAAACTATATGAACTACAATATTAGCTAGAAAACCTTAATTTCAGTATGGATCTGGTTAATGAACACTGGCTATCCCTCAATGAATAATGTGTACCATAAGGCTTCGTTAACAAAAAGTTGGAACTATGTAATGATATTATACATGTAAAATGATATTATACATGTAAATAATCTTCAAAGGAGAAAACACTGTGGCTGCAGAGTATTGTTTCTAAAACTAGAAACAAATGCTCTCTCTCTCTAATATCACCCTCCTAAGTACAATGAAGACTTCTATATAGAAACACTTGAGGAACTGGTAAAACTACTGATTATGAATAAAAATAAGTTACACAATTTAATGATGTTAATACAGATGTAAGGTTTAAAAGTAGAACTGTAAGCTATTTACTAAATATATTAAAGTCATTCAATTTTTACCATGTAAATGATAAACCCATCAGGCTAATGTCATGTTTCGATAACATTCAGTTACACAGAAGGCAAACTCTATTAAAGTAAGTATCTAAGATTGTGGTGGGCTGTGGCTCCAACAACTAGTAAATAATAAAATAAATAGCTTTACACTCAAGATGTAACATATTAAAAAACTATTATTAAAAATTAAATGCATAAAAAATCAGATTAAAATTAACAAAATGTAGCAAAAATATCAAACAAGATATGAATGCTAATGCGCCGTAATTTAATTATCAAAGGTGTTAAAGGAAACTTTTGATTAAACATATTCTACATATTACAAGAACCATTGTTAGAAGTAGCCTCCACCTAAAACTAAAATTCTATACAATAAATACACAGCAATTAAATAACACAAGAGCACTGACGCTCCTGTGGTTCAATAAATCACATCATGATAAATATACAGCTTGGAGGAAGACGTGAGCAAAGCAGAATGGTAACTATAAGCTGTAATGGAAGACAAGACAAGCTAAGACAAACAGGTACCCAAGTCAACAAATCTGTAACCAAATGGACCAACTCTAAAGCCACAGATTATTACAGTGTCTAACATTCTGTAATCAAATGAATAAAGAAATCATAATGTCATTAATAACTCTCCGAAATAAAGACATTAGACGAAGGTGTGAATCCAGAAGGATTAAAAATCTCAGTAATCAAACATGCTTATAAAACAGGAAACATAACCAAATAATTACTGACTCATTTCATTTATTCCAATAATATCTACAAGATAATTAAGTACTGTATGCAGCAAGAGCATAGCCAGAATTCTGAACATAATAACCTCCTCAGTTCTGTACAGTATGGGTTCTGACCTATCTTTGCCACTATCAAAGCTGTAGGCAGTAAAGCTGTGAGGACAGGTTGTGAGTTGTGTTTGGGTGGCTCAGTTGGTAGAACACTTGCCTGCAAAAGGCAAAGGCCCCGAGTTCATGTTCCGAATTGGCACACTGTTTTAATCCATTAGGAAATTTTGGTATCAGCACACACTCTGCTGCCACATGAAAAATTCATTCTGGAAACAACCTCCCAGGCCATGACTAAGCCATGTCTCTGAAATATCCTTTCTTCTACGAATGCTAGTCCTGTAAGACATGGAGGAGACCTTCTGTGAAGTCTGGAAAGTAGGAGACAATGTACTGGTGCAAGTAAAGCTGTGACAACAGGTCTTGAGTCATGCTTGGATAGCTCAGTTCATAGAGCACTTGCCCGCAAAAGGCAAAGGTCCCGGGTTTGAGTCCCAGTCCGACATACAGTTTTGATCTGCCAGGGAGTTTCAATACCAGTGCAAATTCTGCTGCAGAGTGAAAAATTCATTCTGATCAGATGACATTAAAGTACACACCCACTTAGTAGATTTCCGAAAATATGATCATGTTAAATTTATCACATTCATCTACAAGTGTTTAGTGCCGAGCAAGAGCCAACGATAGCATCATTGACCTGAACAGGATAGGTTAGAAAATTGATTAGAAATGGATTGGCACTACTGAAGGTGCGATAAAGCTTACTCTGCTTTGGCTATTTTGATGTAAACAATTATAATAGTAGGCTTCAGTTGTAGTTTCTCTGGCTACAGATAAATTTTAAAACTTAAGTAGGTGAGCACATCCAGAGAGTAGTCTAAGCACCAACGTGTGAACAAGTGTGCCCCATTTTCCAGTAGACGTCATACACTGATTTTAATCCTCTCACTGATGAAGACATGTTCTCTGCTTTCCATGCTGAGGGCAGCTTCTGTAATGGCTGAACCCGCTCGCCTGATGCTGGTGCCTATGCTATAGATGGCGTTCCAGCTGTTATGAGTAATTTTCATCCATTTTTTTGAGAACTATTAGGTGAAAAACTTCGATTTTTACACATCTTACAGTCTGGTACCTTCATTCGAAAAATAACTGTATTTCTTTCAACTATCCATCATACTCACTGCACTGCATCAAATTTAGTAAAACATTGCATGAAATTTTAAAGATTTTGCAGAGATACAAATGCATTGCGTAACTTCGTGTTATGGTTGATTTTTAGCTCATACATTGCAGTGAATGAGATGTAGATAAGATATCGAAATTTTATTTAAAATTGAGAGAAGAACGATATCTCATTTCATTCTTGAGTTATTGGGTTTTACATCTGATGGATGGTCGCACACAACACACCCTTTCATGTCCTTGCGCATCGCGAATCATATGGTCATAACAATCATCATCTCACGTACATGATTTAAGACATCGAAATGATAGCACACAATAAGGCACATACGCTGCATGATAAATAATTGAAACTTTTTTATTCACCAAGATATGGAAGTAACTTGTCCACAGCAATGGGAAGTCAGCAGCTCAGGATGCATACAGATGTCCATAGCAGACCCAAGCAGTGTATATATACACATCCACAGCACACAACAAGTCTTGAGAACATGTTTTTCCATAATGGGGACCAGAACTCCTGGTCTTCAAAACAGAAATAGACTCAAAGAGATTCACTGGACATGGATGACCTGAACTATGTTCTACTTTTCTTCAAAAGGCTGAAAACACGTTCACATTCTACATACTATGGGTTATGGTGAGAATAGAGAGCAGTACTCTACAAGTCCATCGGCTCCACAAATTCTTTATATTTGCGCCCAGCTGGAATCACTTGCAGCATCTTGATTTACAGCCAAATTGTCACCTACCTGAAGAGATGTGAACTGTCTCTGAAGCTCGTTTACCACTTCATATGTAATTTCATTCTCTTCCTTGCATAACATGATAGGCAACTTTTCCAATAAAAAATTAATGGAAGAAAACTGTTCCTCTTTAATTTTGTGTAACCTAGCAACTTGCGCATGCTTTAACACATCATCTTGAGTAGAAACTTGTTGATGTAGTCACAGGCAGGACAAAAGTAGTTTCTCACTGATGAAAAGACAAGGGATGTATCTGTATCCTGGAGATCATTCACTATGTTCGAAGTCTGAATGCCAATAACTAACCCATCATCACTTCTTTGATTTTGAATCAAGTTGTACTCAGAGTCAAGAAATGAGGAGCTTTTGATAATTTTGGGCTTAAGAAACTTGGTGAACAACTGCTTTAGCAAATCCAATAGAAGCTCTAATAAAAAGTGAACTTCTTGGGAAGAAGTCTGAAGGGCAACATTCAATTTGTCAAATACATGAACAAAGTGCAAAAGGCCTTGTTCAAGTTTGAAGACAGGAACATAAACAATTTATCTGCACATTTTGTAGCAGAAATCTTACTTTTTGGGATGAGTTGGTCACATCTGGAAGGATATGGTAGTCTTTTAGGGGCATGTGTAGTGGCAGACTCAAGAATTCTCATCTTCTGATAATCTTTAATCCACTTTGTGTTCAACTCTAGGTATTCTAAAAGATGTCAAGCTTGTAAAAATGTTTTGGGTTCATAGTATTACTTCCTCTTTGAAGAAAGAAAGCAGCAGATCCCACTGGCACAGTAGTCTAGCCAAACATCTGCCTAAAGGTAATAACCTAGTACATACGAGATGCATTCAAGTTCTAAGGCCTCCGATTTTTTTTCTAATTAACTACTCACCCGAAATCGATGGAACTGGCGTTACTTCTCGACATAATCACCCTGCAGACGTACACATTTTTCACAACGCTGATGCCATGATTCCATGGCAACGGCGAAGGCTTCTTTAGGAGTCTGTTTTGACCACTGGAAAATCACTGAGGCAATAGCAGCACGGCTGGTGAATGTGCAGCCACGGAGAGTGTCTTTCATTGTTGGAAAAAGCCAAAAGTCACTAGGAGCCAGGTCAGGTGAGTAGGGAGCATGAGGAATCACTTCAAAGTTGTTATCATGAAGAAACTGTTGCGTAACGTTAGCTCGATTTGCGGGTGCGTTGTCTTGGTGAAACAGCACACGCGCAGCCCTTCCCGGACGTTTTTGTTGCAGTGCAGGAAGGAATTTGTTCTTCAAAACATTTTCATTTTCATAGGATGCACCTGTTACCGTAGTGCCCTTTGGAACGCAGTGGGTAAGCATTACGCCCTCGCTGTCCCAGAACATGGGCACCATCATTTTTTCAGCACTGGCGGTTACCCGAAATTTTTTTGGTGGCGGTGAATCTGTGCTTCCATTGAGCTGACTGGCGCTTTGTTTCTGGATTGAAAAATGGCATCCACGTCTCATCCATTGTCACAACCGACGAAAAGAAAGTCCCATTCATGCTGTCGTTGCGCGTCAACATTGCTTGGCAACATGCCACACGGGCAGCCATGTGGTCGTCCATCAGCATTCGTGGCACCCACCTGGATGACACTTCTCGCATTTTCAGGTCGTCATGCAGGATTGTGTGCACAGAACCCACAGAAATGCCAACTCTGGAGGTGATCTGTTCAACAGTCATTCGGCGATCCCCCAAAACAATTCTCTCCACTTTCTCGATCATGTCGTCAGACCGGCTTGTGCGAGCCCGAGGTTGTTTTGGTTTGTTGTCACACGATGTTCTGCCTTCATTAAACTGTCGCACCCACGAACGCACTTTCGACACATCCATAACTCCATCACCACATGTCTCCTTCAACTGTCCATGAATTTCAATTGGTTTCAAACCACGCAAATTCAGAAAACGAATGATTGCACGCTGTTCAAATAAGGAAAACGTCGTCATTTTAAGTATTTAAAACAGTTCTCATTCTCGCCGCTGGCGGTAAAATTCCATCTGCCGTACGGTGCTGCCATCTCTGGGACGTATTGACAATAAACGCGGCTTCATTTTAAAACAATGCGCATGTTTCTATCTCTTTCCAGTCCGGAGAAAAAAAATCGGAGGCCTTAGAACTTGAATGCACCTCGTACATGCTTCAGAATTTTCTTTGTCTGTGCAAGTTCTGAGATTTCTGAAAGTATTCTTTCTTTTAACACTCTTCACTAAGAAATAAAATATGTCAACAAGGATCTCATCCACTTTAAGTGGTAACCTTCCAGCACCTTTTTCAGCTGTAACCTTCCAGCACCTTTTTCAGCTGCTAGATTAATCAGGTGACAAATGCAACCTTTGATGGCAATACATGGTTGAATTCCCTTCAAAACTGCTGAAACCCCATTTTTGTGTCCTATCATAACAGGAGCATTGTTGGAGCAGAAAGCGACACAGTGTTCAGTTGGTATGTTGTGGTAATTCAGCTCTGATAACATTAGGTTACTTATGTTTCACCCTGTTGAGTTCCCAACTAACACTGGTATGGCTAGCACAGTGCTCACTACTTTTTCTTGCACAATATCACAGAATGTAACTACAACAGCAGGATACAATTTGGCATTTGTATCATTGCTCCCACCCGTTGCCAAAGAAAATCGTCTATTCTGAAGGCACTTGATAACTTCAGATGGTGCATTTTTTGCCATTTTATTTACAATGCATGTCGTTTTCATGTGACCACAGCTATATTTCTTTGCAACTTCTGATGTGGGAAACATCATCTTAAATAAAGCAAATACGGAAGTGGTATGATTATTGAATGTCAATGTTTCAAATTTTTGTCTGCAAAGTTGTAAGATAACACCACCCATCCATGAAATTTTAAAACGCTGCGATTTCTGTAAAATCTCCAGATAAAATGTGAAAGTTGGCAGGTTTGTAAACGGTAATCTTCTCCATGTCTATTCATAAGAATAACTAACAGATGACAGTAAAAGAAGCAAAGCAACATATTAGGAAATGTTTGGCTACAATAATCTGAAGAAGAATCGCAGTAGAGGATATTAATAAATTTGGCTAGCATACATTTGTGCACTGAGTGTAAAGACAATGACAACATTCAGTTACTGCCTTCCAAGAATGGAACAGCTAACATTGTAGGAACTTGAAAACAAAAATGTCAACAGAAAGTCACAAAATTGAAGACTACATTGGAGTTCTGTAACCTTGGTCGTCTAGCAGGTAGGGCACAAAATTCCAGTCCTGGAAGCCTCGGGTTCAATAACAGCTAGGAATGAGGCTTTTTCATCTTTCCAGTCCCTCCAGGATGACCTCAAGCCAACTCAGCCCACTGTAAAATGAGTACTGGGGATCTTCCACAGGAGTAAAAGGCAGCCACTGTGATGGGCCTGCCACACCCACTCAATTCTCACGCAGTGACGAAGAATGTCTGCACTTTACCTACTGACGGGCAAATAGCCTGGTCAAAAGCTTGCACCACAGACGTTACTTTTACACTTACCTTTATACTTTGGGTATATGCATATTGATTGCCTGTAATGTGGGCAATAAACTCAAAAGGCAAGAAAACTAAAACTTTCAGACTTTAAATCCAAATCCTAAGGCACCTGGAATGTATTAAACTGAATGGAAATGAGTTAATATTATCATCAGCCAATCAAATCACCATCAATAGTTTTACAATCTATAGGATACAGCAGTGAAGTCTAGGATTTAACCCAGGACATTGGTACCAAGTCTGCTGATCCAGAAACATACACCACTACCAGTCCTACCCTTGATAGACAAATAATTATGAATAAAATTTCTTGACCACCCAGATTTGAAGGATGAAGAAAAATTAGGATTTAATGTACTGTTCAGAGTGAGGTTGATTGATACATTGCACTAATTTGAATTCAACAGAAATCAGAAATGAAATGAGGTGGACTTTTCACAGAAATTGTCCTGGCATTTACTGCAAGCAATTTGGGAAACCCACATAAAATCTAAATCTAGATGGTCAGATGTGTACAATAACCATACATCTCGTACAGTAAATGAGGTACATTACCCAAGACAAACTTGTTACCTCAAAGATAAGCATTACTGCATTAATGATTTCAGTTAAAATGCCAAGCTAAGTACGTACTTATATCTCTACAATTACTTTAATTCACTGCAAAAGTGGCACCTTAAAACTGCAAACCACAAACAACAATCTGAGCAAAAGCAAAGAAATTTTGACATTCTAGCAAAGTGGTCTTAAATATCCTCTCCAGGTTGTTCTTCATTGGTGGATGAGTAAGACACACACGTATACTGTTTATTTCTCTAATGCATTCAGTTTTTCTAGAAAAAAAGTGCCGAGGAGGAAGAGGTGAACAACAACAAGATGAAAATACGAACAGAGATTTCGTGTTTTAAAACAACATACAGGATTTGTCCGAGTACTGGGACTGCAAAAACAAAAAGAAATTTATCCGAGATATACAAAGAGTTAATATTCTTCCAAAATGAATTTTTTGCTTAATAGACAACTGACTGTTTTTATGATCTTTGTATGCATCCTGAAAGCTGGCAACAAGTGTGTTCTCAGCTATCCCATGAAAGCTATTTGGATGGCCCGAATCTTTTAAAACCAACTTCGTGACTGGCCTTATGGGTGAAATTCTGTGTGTGGCAGATTGTTTGCATTCCACTACCGTATTTACTCGAATCTAAGCCGCACTCAAATCTAAGCCGCACCTGAAAAATGAGACTCGAAATCAAGGAAAAAAATTTTCCCGAATCTTAAGCCGCGCCTGAAATTTGAGACTCGAAATTCAAGGGGAGAGAAAAGTTTTAGGCTGCACCTCCAAATCGAAACAAAGTTGGTCCATTGTAATATGAGACACAATTTAGGTAGAATGAATGACGATACAGCTACAGTAGTTTGGTTCGAGACGTAAGCTTAGCAGTTAGGCTTTACCATGTGTCAGGCGCTCCGTCCATATTTATATGGGTACCCTTCTTTTTTCACGTGCTTTGTCTGGTTTGAATTGATTGCTTATTTTTCTTTGATCTGATAAGTGTCATTCTCTTTGTTGTAGGTGTTTACGTCACTCTAAGCTGAAGATACATTACTGTACTGTGTCATGCATTGTTTGTCGCTGCTATTTGTTGTTACTTACATTGCTGCTTTCTTTGATAATGATCAACAAGAACCAAATAATAGACTGCTTATGATAGAAGATGTTCTGAATGAGTGTTTAGCGAAAATTTTTCTCTGTTTGAAAATCACTGCAGACGCCTCTTTAGTACATTAAATTCTGCACAGAAATTAGAGTCATCTTAGATTTAAAAATCTAGTCAATTGCTGTGCTTCATTTCTGACTGTATCGCTATTACGCATAAGAATAATAAGAATATAAACATGACATGATATGTATATTCTTCTGCGTTTGCTGTTGTCTCACTCTAGTTTCATAGTTTATTAGGCAGACAGAATTTAAATGAGATAGCAGCAAACACGAAAGAATACTTGGCAAAATGTTTATATTCATATTATTCTTATGGTGAAGAGAATGCTGCATGTGATTCACAATTCATAAAAGTTCCTATTAGCAACCATCTCGTCTCGCAGGTAGGAAAAAATTCACACTGTAGAGTTGGCCATATTGACAAACATCCCTAACAGTCTTGCCAGTCGGATTTTTGTAGTACATTGAAACGCTGCAACATTCGAAGATGAACAATACGTAATTTGTATTTACTTCCATGGATAATGTATGAAAATGCAGTGGTCGAAACTCGGGGCGGAGGAAAAAAAGCTCGTCTTCCACTTTTTTTTTTTAATTTATTTACTGACGCAGAGATTTTGGTGCCAGGATTTATCTTTGTGCCTGCAAAGCATGCCTGTGTAGCGCTACATATATTCGACGGCAGAAGTTAGTTGTGGCGGCACCTACCAACATTTTTCAGAACTTCCGCTTACTTTGCACTCGATTCTAAGCCGCAGGTGGTTTTTTGGATTACAAAAACCGGAAAAAAAGTGCGGCTTAGATTCGAGTAAATACGGTATATTCAAAGATATTAAATATCCATCTTGGATCAATGACATAAATCAGCAGGACTCGATTTGGCCATTAAATATTGAAATCACTCTAATAATTCCTAGAATGGGGTTAAATCTTCAGTACTCATGCTTACTGAGCACATTCGGTATGAACACAAAAGGGGTACATAGAGTGTCATTACCAGCAGATGTGCTATTTTCAATATTTCCTCATTAACTACTTAAACATTTCTGATTTAAGGCATTATGATCTTACTTTTTTCCACCAATGACAAAGTGCTTTGCTCTTTTATGCAATTTATTGTCAAAGGAATGAATTGCTGACATCATATTAAATTTCATGAAGCCACACTGAAAAGTGCCAAATTGTGGTAAAGTTCATAATCATAGTTGTTTAATGAAATATTTCCATAAAAACTTTCATTTCCTATATCATCCCCATAGGAGTTGAGTTTGAGAAACACTGAAATATGTTTCTTTTTTTTTTAATTTTATTTGTAATCAAGAAGTCAAATACCAATTTTCACAGCTTTGGCTTCAAAAATGCTTGCATAATGAAATATTTCCATAAAAATAGTTTAATTTACATTTAAAATAATAGGGTGTCTAATCCTAGTTTATTATTTAAGTTTCACAATTCATAAAAAGAACCAGAATGAGATTCTGGTTCCGAGTTCGAGTCTCGGTCAGGCACACAGTTTTAATCTGCCAGGAAATTTGATAAAAAGAACGTCACCCCCATAGGGGTTAAAGTTCCAAAAATGCTAAAACATATATTTCATTATTTGTGACCGAATTTGATTATTTTTGAAAATGTGGTTTTGGCTGGGCAATGATAGTCAGTCAGGAATGACACACACACACACACACACACACACACACACACACACACACACACAATGAAGTACATGTTTCAGCAATTTTGGAATTTAACCCCTATGGCAATGAACATTTTAATGGAAATACTTCATCATGAAAGCTTTTTTGAAGCTAAAGATGTGAAAATTCGTATTTCACTTCTTGATTACAAATAAAATTTTAAAAAAAGCTTCAGTGTTTTTGGAAATTCAACCACTAAGTGGATGAAATAGGGAATGAAAAAATATTTTTGAAGCTAAAGACACGAAAATATGTATTTGGCTTCTCTACTAGAAATAAAAAATTCACATTCCACTGTTTTCACAAATTCAACCCCTTAGGGGTTGAAATACGGGGTGAAATGTTTTATGAAATGACTTTCATTGTGAAAACATTTTTAAAGCTAAATCTTTGAAAACTGAATATTTGGCTTCTTGGTTAGAACCGAAAAAAAATGTTGCACTATGTTTGGAAATTCATCCCCTATGGGCATGACACAGGGCCAGACTGATTCATTAGCTCAGCATCGCCCAGCCCAAATCACTAAGGAAAGAAACTTGAAATTTGGAGAAGGGGTGGATCTTGTAGTGTAGGCATCGTTTAAGAAGGGATTATTCAAAATTCCAAAAAGGGGGTGAAATAGGGGATGAAAGGCTGTTTGAATATTTATATGACAATTCTGAAGCCAGAACTATGGAAACTGGTATTTGGTTTCTCAGTCAGAAATAAAAACATACGTGTTGCAGCATATTTTCGAAATTCAATCACCAAGGGAATAAAATAGTGAGTGGAAGTATTTTGAAAATAAACCATCATTAAACAATCACTACAGTATTTTTAAAGCTAGATTTATGAAAATTGGTATTTCGCTTCTCAGTTATATATAAAGAAATATGTTTAGGGGATGAATGTTCCTATGGAAATATTATCGCAAGAACACAAAGGATATGATTAACAAAAACCTTTGACTCCAGTTACCAAGACTCACTTTTTGGTCAAATGTATATTCAGAAGAGACCATGCCTCTATGGCCTTAGTGTGAAAAGTTCAGGTGTTACAATTCGTGAACAACATAAAAATTCGATTAAAATAAAAACTCTGTGCAGACCATACAGTCTATGCGAGCAAGCAGCTGGTGCTAAGCTAGTTTCTAATTACACGAAATAACTCCAAACTTGCTACAAAAAATATTAATTCTGTCACTACAGAACTTACATCAATAATATCTGGACTGCAGGGTACATTGAAACCAGGATAACTGATGATTTTTTTCATGTCATACGTATCTTTTGATCCCTTAGAAACAATTTCTCCATCCTCATCTTCAGGATCAGCAACTTCTAAACAATCAAATAGTTTAATATCAATTATCCTTCTATGACTGAGTTAATTCTAATAATCAGTGGACAATGATCTTGGAATTTCAGTAAAACAGCCTGTCAGAATTGCCAAATGTATAAAGCCTTTAAAGTGAGAGGAGAGCAACAACAAAATAAAACTACAAATCTTAATGGTAAAAATATATATATATATATATTTAAACAGCTAACATACGAATAGTTATGAAAACAGCCTCAATGTTATAGCCATCTGATATAAATATTAATACATTAACAATACATCAGACAATGATTAACATCAAATTACAAACAATAAAAATAAATGTCCTACGAGTCTCAGTATGGATCTAGCCTTGTTTCAATGGTTTGTGTTTTGATGTGACTGCTCAAGTAATCAAACACCTTGCTAATTAGCCTTATGAGGTCAAGAGGACCCATAGCAACGCTTCCAACCACAGAAAATTCAAGCTGGTCTCTGGGAACTGAACTCAGGATAGTCAGTCGACTACACAGGTTGTATACGTAGACAAGGGGAAAAAAAATCCCAATTAAAAATACACTTTTTCCGTGTTAAGTGACGGTATATTTTCCCTCGGGACTCTAAAACTTATCAATCCTATGAATGGTTGAGTTTTATACACCGGCGTAGAACTTTCCGGCATTTTAAAAAGAGAGAGAGAGAGAGAGAGAGAGAGAGAGAGAGAGAGAGAGAGAGCTGCATATTTTCATATTACAAAACAATAAATTCACATTCTATCCAACACAGCACATTAGTTTCCAAAGCATTGAAATTGATTTTGTTGATGTGCCATTGTAGGCTAATCATAGCTCATGTCACCTGATCTCACAAGCCGATGACAGCAGATATTCAGAACTTATGCCACACGATGTGGTCAGTCAATAGTAACATCACTGTTAAGTATCGCAAACACAAATACGAAAAGTTTATTGTTTAAATTAATACACTTAGTGTACACATAGTATACATATAATATTGGTGATTTTGTGTGTGTGTTACACTTTAAGACACATCACAGAAATGTGCTGGTAAAATTTTAAATAATGAATAAATGTCTGGTCTTCTGGGCTTGAAATTCTTCTAAGCAGCTGGTCCTCAAAGTGTTAAGTTTTAAATGAGAGTCAAACGCTCTGTGACTTATGAAATTCATCCAACATTCTCACACATAACGTAATTCATCTTGCGTAAAACTAAATTTACTTTGATACTAACACTTCTTGAACCAACATTCGTAATAGTTCCCCGCAACCTGTTAGAAACAGATTCGTTTCAACAGCTGCCAGAGAGCATCAGAAAACAGGCATCACTGTGCATACGCAGCTACCATGTACTTACATTATGTCTTAAAGAAACAGGAAATTAGTGGCTACTCCAAGAGCATCAGAATTTGCTAAACAATACTAAAATGCATAATTCGGCTTAAAGTGCACATTCGTATGTCGAGATTCACAAGGAAGTAGGCCCCAACCTGATACTAATCTTTTCAGTGTGGTTTTTGGGACATAAAATTTCTTGGTGTACCACAACTATGTTAGGTTCTTTATTATGGCATAATACCATACATGCCAGAAGGTGAAAATATGCACTTGCAATTCAGCGAACAGTTGAAACTAGCTAACAGTTTGGACTGAAACACTTCATTTCAAATAAATTGACTGTCTTTAGCAAGCCGACAAAAATAACTTCATTGTTCTGCAAGGTACTTTATGCTTGACAGCCAAAAACATGGAAATAAAATAAAATCAGGAAACAAACTAATAAAAATTATAGCCTTCTGTAATTATGTGAATGCTTCTGTAATTATGTGAATGTATTTTAATTCACTTGATAGCTCCCAGCCACAGAAATACATTTTGTTTTCATTTGATGAAGAAGAAACAGCAAAATCAGTAACAGACACACTTCAAGTAGCCAGAGGCAGGAGAAGGTACTGCTCATATGCGACTCGACTACGCATGCGAGTGAACCTGCTGGCAAGTGCTTAAATGAACCTAATGCAAACCGAGGCCAATGAGAAAGAAAGGCTGCAGCACTTACGTCACAAAGGTAGGCCTGAGCTAGCTAGCCAGCTCGCTCGCTCAGCTCAGCAGACAAACTACGTTTTTATGCCTGTTAACTCTTAACTAGACTTGTACGTACAAATGAAAATAGCATCTTCTGCTAGAATCCGCCATTATGGAGTCTTACTGTTATTAGTCCTACGATGATAGGAAGTCCACAGGGCTACAATTTGTTATGGCTGTACTGGGGTACAATAAAATTAAAATCATGCCAAAATGATTATCAATTGCATAAGGCATCATTTCTTGAACGAGATGAGGATTGTTAAGCAGAAGAGATAAATGCTATGAACAAGCTGTAATTCCATTTATGTCAAGTATTGCTCTTCAATTAAATTTTGTTGTAGCACTGTTAATCAGTAGGACTTAATAATAGCAGATTCCAGTAGCAGATGCAATTCTTAATATGTACACACCCAGCTGTAAATTAACAGGTTTAGAAAAGCATTTTATCTGCTGAGCTGGGCAACTGGGTGAGCAAGTTCAGGCCTACCTTCATGACGTACGCACCACGGCCTAACTTTCTCTTGGGCCTTGATGCAAACAATTGTGATGTCACGTTCGTCGTACGCAATTTGTTGTTATGAAATATTTCACAGTCTTCGTCCTAAAGCCTTTGACACATTTTGCTGTTGACAGATGTTAGAATGTCAGTTCTTACCAGACAAAATTACAAAAAGTTAAGTGAAAACTAGAACACTGAAAAATTCCTGAAATTCTGAAAAATTCTTGGCTTTTTCCCAGTTTTCACCCAAATGAAAAAAATCCCTGGTTTTTCCCAGATTTCCTGGGGAGTATACACCCTGCCACAGGACCATGTGACAGGACCACAAAGACAATATACTACATCACTAATATACCCATTCACATGTATGATATTACATTTATTCTTAAATGATCAGCATACGAAATGTAGCTGAGGGTGCATAGTGTACCAGTATAATCTAATTCCTTCATGGATAGCCCATTTCCACAGCGATGAATGAGCCAAAATTGCTAGAATTTTATCACTGTTTTCACCGACGTAATATGTTCAAATTATTAAGTTATCCATCCACTTCTCCTGGAAGTGGTTTCCTGGACATTTAACACTTTTTTATGAACACCGCTGACTGAGCAAACGCATAACGAACTGTGCAATAAAACTACTAGTGGTATTCTTAAACAAAGGATCAAAATTACCAAAGTATGTGACTATCATAAAACTAAGCTCATTTTTGCCAGTATCTAATCCCACTTAATATCACATCTTTACTCTTATTCAGTGCTTCTATCAAACAAACAGCAAACATATTTCTCAAATCATAACCTAATGGAATACCTTGTCCTTCTGAATCAAATAATGAAATCCCGGAATGTGATATCCTTGCCTCTTCCATCCACCCTGGTGGATAGCCCAGTCGCCTCATACGATATATATGACGGGGGAGCTGATGTTTTGATAAACCTAATGCTTTCCGCAAACTGCGACTTATTTCTCCTGGTCGGAAACGGGCAAACCTTTGCTCTTCATCCATATGATAACGGCTGAAATCACAAAGATACAGAATTACATATATTTAACACCAGTAACAAACAACACTATCCACAATTTATTTAATATAATAAACCCATAATTAACATTATACAGTGATCTACATCTATGTGTGTATTCCACAAGCCATTGTACAGTGCATGCAGAGGGTACCACATGCCACTACTAGTCCTTTCCTTGCCTGTTCCACTTACAAATAGAACTACAGAAAACTGGATGTCTATGTCTATGTCTCTGTAAGAGCTTAATTTCTCTTATCTTATCTTCATGCTCCTTACAGGAAACATACATAGCAGCAGTAGAATCATTTTGCAGTCAGCTGCAAATGCTGGTTCTCTCAACTTCTGCCACAGTGCCTTGTGAATAGTGTGTCAGAATAATTCCATGTCAATTCAACACAGAAAAGTAACATTTTCAACCCACCACCTTGATTTCAAATCTGGTGCATTCAGTGATCCAGTTACGATGAGGAAAGCTACTAATTTGCCAGGGTATATGACAACTGTGAAGAGTTACACGTCTGCAAAGTTTGGAAATTGTGTGAAATTTGCATGTACCTGTCTCAATACAAATGATTATAATTCTGGTTTTAATACAAATACAGCATTGAAACTTTACCACGTTGTTAATGTTCACCAGATCTGATGCAAGAAGACAGAATGATCTTCTAATTGATGCCACTATATCCACTCTTGTGAGAATTTCACCTCTTGTGATAACAGAAGTGCCTGGTACGGCAGGAAACAACTGATGGATATGGTCAATGTGGATGCAAGAAGCTGGCCGGTACTTCATCTGTTTCTTCATAAGTGTGAATGTCCTATGCAATCCACCAATGACTGTCATACATACAGACAACAAATCCATGTATGTCTATTAACAGCATTTCCATCCATACAGCAATCTCCGACTGTTCTCTGTTCACTAAAGCAGAATGTTTGTGTGTTTTTGCAATACCTCTGTCAATATATATTACGTAATACAGCTTATGGGTATCTGAAATCACACTTGTATTATTGAAACATTGCTTCAGCTTGGCAATGTCTTGATCATGATGGGAAACCAATATATCATTAAAGACACGTGAAGGAATATTTTCTTTGCACCAATGAAACATCTGTCATGGAGTCAAAATACTGTTTCCATGAGGTTGCTTGAGACTGGCAAGACTGGTTAACCTCTTTACAGCCCCAGCACAAGGTCGTTAACTATGTGCTGCGGAAAAAATGCAATTCAAAATCTTCCTGGTGGTAAGAAAGTTTCATGAATTTCTTTCTGTTTCTGTACTGGAAAGCACATCCACTCAAAAACCTGTAAATGTGGTTTGGAATTAATGGAATTGTGTCTGTATCATGCTCAAAGTAGTCAGACATTTCCACATACCACACATGGTGTAATTGCGTCTCTGTAGCAAGCTACGAATTGGTGAAATTTTACCTCTGAATTATTCCAGTGAAATCTTTATACTTCTTATGATGGTGAAGAAGTAACACTACACAAAATCACAAACAACAAGATAGTCATTTATTTGAGTTGTTCTTTAGTGATTTCTGTGACTGCTGCTGAGTTATACTTGAGTGTGGTAGGAGCTATTTTAAACGTCATGCAGACACCTCAATGAAATGATTTGTTAATTTTGTTACAGTCTCTAGAACTGCCCTACCTGTAGTTAACCAATACATGTATGTAATTTCGTCAAAGCAGTTCATATTAAACAGTTCAAACAGAAATCAGTCAATCTTGTTAAACTTTGACAATAGGGACATGCCCCTAAAAACATGCTGAAAGTGTATGATTGTATGTAACAAATGTGTGTTCTCCACACTTCATTAGGTCCTTCAATTTACATCCGTCAACCATTGACTTAAAATTCTGATGTGAGACACACTACCAAATAGCATGGGTTTCACAGTGCTTTCGCTGAAACTCACATTTTGAGAATCTAATATTTACAGATGGGTATGTATCTATGAAATATGCATACAATTCCTTAAGATTGCCCAATCCTAGCTCCTCCTCCTTATGTAATCGAATTCTATTTTCTTTCGCAGATGCACAGATTTTTCTTCCTGACGTCACACAGCTCACTTATGATCACAGCAAAAATCGTGCACATAATGAACAGTTTTTTCACAACATGCTGCCTGGGTAGGACTGGTCTCACTGATATTCTATGTTCTGGTACTAACTGTTTTGCTCTTCATGCCATCTGAAGTGGAATAACTGTTTCATGGTCTTGCTTACACTCCACCTCTTTGGAAGTATCATCAAAACTTGTATTCCTTTAATGCATAAATTCTGTACTGTAAAACTTTCCTTTCAGTTGGGCTGTGATTTCTCTTTCTCCATTTTTTTTCACACTCTTCTTTCTCCAGTTGCGCCACACAAATATGCTCCTAAACTCTGAGGCTATTTTTTTCAGTTTTTGCTTTGGGTACTTTTCCTCACAGGATATCCTCATAAAAACTGAATGCTAGTAATCAAAGAATCCAGTGCCATATCTAATGCAATTTCATCTTCATTTAACGTCCTCTCTGGAAGTACCCAGCACTACCTGCAGAGGTTAATGGGTTTTTGTGATATTTGCTTTTTACATTTTCTGCAAATTTTTCTGCCTAACAATACATTAGGAAACTTGTGTACCTGTCTGCTGTTCAATGCTGCCTCTTCTGGGTCATGAGTAACAATCTACCCTAATATTTACACTGCTATACAAGGGTTAAAAATTGCCATATTCAAATTATTGAAAGCAAATAATTTAAAATCTATTCTTGGTCTCTTTACAAGCCAAACTGCCTGCTTGCTCCCAAACTCTGGGAGAAACATTTGCTATGTTATTCTCAACTAAAAGTGGTTTAAATTGGATCACAAATGGCTTTTTGGTTCAGAGGCAGTCAACGAATAGTCACATTGCTGGAAGGTGAGCGATGACAGTGGATACTGAAAACTTTTTAATCAACTTAAATTTGAAGGCATACTGCATGGTGAAAAGCTGGCATCAAATATCAGGCTGCTGCATAAGTTCATAACATTTTTGTTTTGCATATTGGTATTCCAGTTGTTTATCAATTGTCATTTGGAGATAGTAAGTGGAGCCGGTAGGTGCTAGAAAATATGAGTGCCAAGTGTAGAAATCTGAATATTTCCGATATATTTTTTCTGTTTGAGTTCAACAGAGGAGTGGCAGCTAAGCTGACAGAAACATTTGCACCATGTATGGGAATATGCCATTCGACAGAGCACGGCAGGAAGATAATTTTCTCATTTTAAGGAGGATTGTTTTGAGATTAGTGACTCTCCAAGTTCAAGAAGACCTTTGGAGTTTGATGAAGATCATTTAAACACATTAATCCACAATGATCCACATCAGTGTACTTGAGAACTGGCAAATAAGATGAACTGTGATCATTATTTCACAATTTTGTGACATTTTCATGCAATGGGGAAAGCTCAAAGATTGGGTGTATGGGTACAGCATGCTCTATGCCAAAATCATAAAAATCAGATGGTGGCAATATGTGCATCTTTGCTTACTCACCATCAACTGGCTCACAAACAACACCAATCAGTCCTATTCTGTATAATTACTGGCGAAGAGAAATGGTGTCTTTATAAGGAAAATAAAGGAATGGCTGAGCCCAAACAAAGCAGCAACTCCACATACAAAACCTGCGTGCATCCACAAAAGATAACGTTACGCATCTGGTGGAACATCAATGGTGTCGTGTATTACGAACGGCTTCACCGAGGTGTAATCATCACTGGTGACATTTATTGTCAACAACTGAGACATCGTGCAGACGCAGTCCAGGAACGACGACCAGGAAGACTGAATGAAAGGCTGCTACTCTACTATAAAGCCCACACGCATTCTGCTATACAGGAGCTGGGTTTGAGAAGTGATTCCACATCCACCTTATTCACCTGATCTCGCCCATTCAGATTTTCATCTTTTCTGTTTTCTACTTAAAAGTCTTCATGGAACTTCCTTCCCATGTGAAAATGGGCTCTGAACATGAGGTCTTCGCCTCAAAGCCACATGACTTCTACAGTCGCAAAATCAAGAAGTTACTCCAGCATTGGCAGACTGTTGTGAATAGTTAAGGAGAATACATGAAAAAACAGATTGCTGCTTGCCATATGTAAGAAGACACATCTAGTTGCAGACAGGCACAATTAAAAGACACTTATATAAAGCCTTCATCATCAGTAAAACAGGCGCACACACCATTCACACAAACAATCAAGCACACCTCATGCACACATGACCACCAGAATGCCAAAGCTGGAGTTGGCGGTCGTGTGTGCATGACGTGTACTTGCTTGTGTGTGAATGTTGTGTGTGTCTCTCTTTTACTGATGAAGGCTGTAGTCACAAGCTTCATTTGTGTCCTTTAATTGTGCCTGTCTGCAACCTGATGTGTCTTCCTTACAGTAAGTAACAGTCTGTCTTTTCCTATATTGTTGATATTCCTACCTGGAGTTTCCATTGTTTGTTTACAGAGAACACATTATTGATAACTAATGTCTCTGTTATGTGTATTGTTGCATTTATTAACATACAGAGAAATGCTATGAACTTATGTAGCAATCCAACAGTAAGTGGTGGTTCATTAGCTTCAGCACAGAGGCTAGGAATTGGTGTAGGACTTTTACTGCCACACTCTGATGCCAGTTTGAAGTCTGTATCCATCTATAGAAGATATGAAGTTCAGACTGAACCACAAATGATGTTCCCGTAGTCGATGAGGGACCACGCAATTGCTTAGAAAAGTTGTTGTAGACAGTATTTGTCAGCACTGCAGATCTTTCCACTGAGACACTATAAAATCTGCAAGACTTAAGGAGTTCTTAGTTAACTGCATGGAGAGAATACACTTCCTACTGAACTACGTAATTTGTGTTCCTTCCCATTCCATTCACATGTGGATTATGGAAAGAAGGAATACTTAAATGCCTCTGCGTGCACTGCAATTAGTCGAATCTTGTCTCCACAGTAACAGGATCAATATTTAGGTGGCTTTAGCAAATTTCTAGATTTCTCACTTAAAAGTGGTTATCAACAATTTATAAGCAAGCTTTTGCAGAATAGCTGACATCGATATTCAAACGTCTGTCAAGTTACGTTTTTCCACATTTCTATGACAAAGAATAAATTAAACTTGTGACCACTGGTATTACCATGCTTTGTATGCAATCAATATCCTTTGTTAAACATATTTTTATGAGCCACATACACTTTAAAAATATTCTAGGACTTGCCATACAGGTGATTTTAAGCAATCTTCTTTAAAGACTCGCATTTTCCCAGAATCCTATCAATGAAGATAAGTACACCTGCTGGTTTACCTATGACTGAGCATTCGTGACCATTCCATTTCATATTCCCACAAACTGTAGCATCTAGACATTTGTGTGTATTGACTGATTTCAATAGTGACTCACTGATATTTACAGTCACAAGAACATATGTTTTTGCATTTTGTGAGGTAACCAATTTACATTTCTGAACATTTACAGGAAGCTGCCAATCTTTACACCACTTTGGAATCTTATCAAGTGCAATATTTGTGCAATGTTTTTCAGATAGTACTTCATTACAGAAAGGTGAATCATCACCAAAACATCTGAGGTTACAGTTACTATTGTCGGACGAGTCATTAACATACTGAATCAATAGCAATATTCTCAATACACCTCTCTCTGGTACGTCTGAAGTTACTTTGTATCTACTAATAACGTTACATCCGAGATAATATGTAGTGTCCTCCCTACTGAGAAATTTCAATCCAGTCATAAATTTTGTTAGATCACACATCAATACTCAGTTTGGTACTTTGCCAACTGCTTTATAGAAGTAAAAAACTACAACCATAGTATGGCCTTAATCTGTAGCTTTCAGGATGTAATATGAGTAAATCATGAGTTTTGCTTTGCATGACTGATGTTTTCAGAATCCATGGAGGTTGGCACAGAGAAGGTCTTCTGTTCAAGCTACTTTATATCTTTATAGTTCATAATATGGTCTAAGATGGTTGGCTGTGAGGGTTAAGGGACTAAACGATGAGCTCACCAGTCCCATGGTCATGAGAGGTCATGGGGAGAGTTCCACCTGCACAATGCAGAAATGTCTGAATTTTGCTGGTGAAAACTCCCTCTAAAATGTATTTTCTGTTCCTGTACACCTCATAGTCCTTTCCCCTTCTCTGCCTTTCTCCTCTTCTCTTTTCTCCCCAGGTACAGCCTCCGGTACTGCATATACCTAACAGCCCACCATCCTGTCCCCACCATGTCCCTACATATTCGCACATGTAGCAATACAGCACCTTCCCCAACCCCAACCCTGCTACCTCTCCAACCTCCCTGGCTCCACACCTCCTCTGTAACTGCACTACCCAAGACAGCCAAGATCTTTGCTCACCTTCTTGCCTGGAAACAACAGTGGTCACATGTGTTGTGCATGTATATATGTGTATTTTCTGTCTGAGGAAAGACTTTTGTCCAACAGCTTAGTCTACTTCTAAATGTACTTTAAATGTGCCTCTGTATCACTCAATGACTCCTCCATGAGGTGAGTAGCAATCTATTCTATTTCAGTGTTGTTAATTCATCACAGATTTTCCTGTTTGCTCCTAACTTTAAGAGCTCTCTTCATTGGTTGGGTGTTAGTACGCCCTTATGGTCCACCCCTATATTGCGAGTTTGATCAGTAAGAATCATTTTGTTCCCACAAACTGCTAGGAAAATACACTATGTAATCAAAAGGATCCGGACACCAGGCTGAAAATGACTTAAAAGTTTGTGGCGTCCTCCATCGGTAGTGCTGGAATTCAATATGGTGTTGGCCCACACTTAGCCTTGATGACAGCTCCCACTCTTGCAGGCATACGTTCAATCAGGTGCTGGAAGGTTTCTTGGGGAATGGCAGCCCGTTCTTCACGGAGTGCTGCACTGAGGAGAGGTATCAATGTCGGTCAGTGAGGCTTGGCACGAAGTTGGCGTTCCAGAACATCCCAAAGGTGTACTATATGATTCGGGTCAGGACTCTGTGCAGGCCAGTCCATTATAGGGATGTTATTGTCATGTAACCACTCCACCACAGGCTGTGCATTATGAATAGGTGCTTGATCGTGTCGTAAGATGCAGTCGCTAACTTTAACTGCTCTTCAACAGTGGGAAGCAAGAAGGTGCTTAAAACATCAATGTAGGCCCGTGCTGTGATAGTGTCACGCAAAACAACAAGGGGTGCAAGCCCCCTCCATGAAAAACATGACCCCCACCGTAGCACCACCACCTCCGAATTTTACTGTTGGCAGATGACATTTTCCCAGCATTTGCTATACCCACACCCTGCCATCGGATTGCCACATTGTGTACCTTGGTTTGTCACTCCACACAATGTTTTTTCCACTGCTCAACCGTCCAATGTTTCCGCACCTTACACCATGCGAGGCGTCATTTGGCATTTACTGGCATGGTGTGTGGCTTATGAGCAGCTGCTCAACCATGAAATCCAAGTTTTCTCACCTCCCACCTAACCGTCACAGTACTTGCAGTGGGTCCTGATGCAGTTTGGAATTCCTGTGTTATGGTCTGGATAGATGCCTGCCTATTACATATCACAACCCTCTTCAACTGTCGGCAGTCTCTCTCAGTCAATAGACGAGGTTGGCCTGTACGCTTTCGTGCTGTACATGTCCCTTCACGTTTCCACTTCACTATCACATCAGAAACAGCGGACCTAGGGATATTTAGGAGCATGGATATCTCGCGTACAGACATATGACACTAGTGACACCCCATCACCTGACCACGTTCGAAGTCTATGAGTTCCACGGAGCACTCCCTTCTGCTCTCTCACGATGTCTAGTGACTACTGATGTTGCTAGTATGGAATACCTGGCAGTAGGTGGCAGTACATTGCACCTAATATGAAAAGCATGTTTTTTGGGAGTGTCCGGATATTTTTGATCACATAGTGTAAACGTCTGCACAGGCAGAGCTCTGCTGGGCTGGATAAGTCTTATAAAACTGTGGTGCTACAGATGCTCCACAGGTTACCTACTAGTGATCTGACATGTAGAATATCTTGAGGTTGAGTGATTTTTAACACATTTTTACCATCGCCGTAATTTGTGCAATTAAGCCAAGCTCTCAATTCTTCCAAATACACAGTGTTCCACCTCCATGCCCATCATGGTTGCTGAAGCAAGCAAAGAGTTTACAGCAGCAGATGACTGACAGTCACTAACAGCCTGCTGCTTGGGAACCCCATAACTTCTAGGCCTGTACTCAGCCATTACTAACTGCAGCCCTAAAGGAAAGGAACTGGAAAGAAGTTAGCCTTAGAGAACGGATAGGGAAGCAGAATCACAAAAGGTTGGGGCCCACAACTGCTTATCATCAGTTATGTGCACAGAAAAGGGTTGAAGAACCCTTTGGGGAAGAAAAAAACATGCTGAAATCCAAGTTCTGCAGGACTGGTTACATTTCAATGTAATGGTCAGCATACTAGTTTTAGAGGGGATTCTCAAATTAACTAATCTGCAAGAATCAAAGTTAGAAGTTGGGCAGAGAGACTAGTAGGGAAACATCCAACTGAAAAATAACTGTTACACTTGTTTCCTAATATGATACCAGCTGATTAATGTAGTTATGATACTAAGACAACAAAGGATATGGGCTACAATTAATTGCTAAACGGGAAAAACGAAATAAATGGAAAGATGAAAAACAAATTAAATGGAAAGATATTGGAACAATTGTCCATACCTGACTTTTGGAGTGTTACCATGTTTGTTCATGAAATCTCTCCTATTTCTTGCAATTGTAGCAGGGCGACGAGGTTCTGGACAGTCTCTCAAACAGTGATTCCCCAGACAGTTGAAACATGTTTGCACTGATGCATTTGGTGTATTCTTCTCATCTGACTTTTCTTCTTGTTTCTGAAGAACTTCGTTAAATTTCTGCAGAATGATTAATACAGTGAGAAAGATGGATTTTAATTATGCAGATTTTTTCTCTCTCTAATTGCAAAATATCAACACCTCAAGAGACTTTTTACACAAAAGAAAATTTTGCAATATACCAAACAAAAAACACCCTACTTAGAAGTTTACGATATATTGAAAAGCTTTAGATTCAAGTACAAAGAAGACTATAGAATGGGGCGAAAACAGTAGTCCAAAATGATTACTGTACATATTTTATAATTATGGAAAACCAAGAATTGGATCAATTACAAAAAAATGAGGAAAGGCAACCACTAACCTAAATATGTACATACTTAATAGCACAGAAAATCTCACTAGTCTTTGAGAGAGCTAGTTCCAGTTTAAATACATACTCTGAAACAAAATTCTTGATTTGACCACCTATAAAGCAAAAATGAATAATTTATTGCACATCTTACCTGATTATATGCAGGAATGTCTAAGTCATCCTTCATGGATGGATGAGTATCAACCATAAAGAGATGTGACACATCGAGTTGGTCATCATCGTCTGCTTCTTCAAGTGATTCTTCCCAAATATCTAACTCTAAGTCCGATGAGCCACCATCTTCCGAATCTGTTAGTTGCTTTGAAATAAGATCTTTCAAAAAGTCCTTAATTTTCTTCTGGTATTTCCTGTGAAACCCAGAAAACAGAATTAATACCACAGCAAGTTTTCAACATTCCTCTACATACTGTACTGAATTAAACAAATAATTATTCTGCTGCCAACAAGGAACTATTTTTTCCAAGAATATCCAAGACATTTAGCTCTCCAATTTTCACATGCAGTTTGATATGCTTTTTGTACCATAGATTCACAGTGAGGAGATCCTCAAGCCTGTGGAACATGCCGTTAAAACAAACATACATGACTCAAATTTACTAAAGGAGACACATTCTCATACCCTGTTAGCACATCTTACTTAAAATGATGTCCAATGACATGGATTCGGTAAAAAAATCCGAAACATATTTCCTTTTAAAATTCAATGGCAAACTCATCACAAGTACATAAATTTATATACAATGCTTGTTTTAAAATCCGAAACATATTTCCATTTAAAATTCAACGGCAAACTCATCACAAGTACATAAATTTATATACAATGCTTGTTTTGTAAATAAAACTGCCTTTTCTTGCTGCAACTTAATTTATTTTTCCCAGGCCCATTTCGCCTCTTTCTCATTCTAAGGCATCTTCAGTGGGATATATAACATTACAGTTTTGTTATTTTTAGATTATTAAACAATTCACGTCACATTTTTTATGTAAACAAGTAATTACAGTTTGCTGAGACCTGTGCTTCCTCTCATCTGGTCTCGAGGTTGCACTACCACTTGATTTCCGACACATAAGCACAATTTTGTATTCGAAACTTTTTCACACTGTTCACCGTGTTTCTAAAAATAATAAAACAGTATCGTTGTAGATCCCACAGAAGATGCCTTAGAGCAAGAAAATGGGGAAACATGACAGGGAAAACAAATTAAGTTGCAGCAAGGTAAGGCGGTTTTACAAAAGAAATATTTCTGTGCTTGCTGCAGAGGATGGCCACACAAACAAACTTGTTATATACAATGAACTGCATAAGATCTCATGTGTACATTATAGCAATTACAGAACAAACTTTACAGAAGTTACACAAACTGTGATTGTGCACTGCAGATGTTCACAGGTCAAATTTTACAAAACACCTACATTATTTCATATTATTAATAGCATATAAATTGATGAGTTGTATTAAAAAATGGCAAATGGTGTAGGAGGTGGCCATTAATACATTCCTTTGAACTCTTCATAAATTGAAGTCTGTTAGTATCTAAGACCTTTTATAGCAGCTGGCAATTTTATGTAAAATGTGTGTTCCTGAGAGAATAGGACTCCTTTCAGAACCAAAGTAAGTGACTAAGTTTTTATGAAGCTTATCCTTAATTTTAGAGATAATTCCACGAACTGATCTGTTGGGGATTAATCATGACAAATTTCATTATATATTGGGAAGCAGTTGTTTGCAACTGTGGTTCTATGAATGGGCCTCTGCAGGAAGTTCTTGAATACACACCAAAAACAGTTCATACTTTTGAAACTATACGTGCTTTCGGAACTATAAAGCCTGAACTTGGCTCAGAAGTTACTACGCAATATGATCCTGTATGACATGAAGTAAGTATGACATTAAGCAAGCAAAATATGTTAGATTTTTCTATTTTTATACCTCCCATGTCTGACAAAATGATGATTTTAGGTGTTGTAGCAGTTCTGTGGTATGTTCCTTTCAACAGAAACTATTACAAAGTTTTAATCCAAGAACTTGACAGCATCAACCTCTTCTATGTGCTTATCATATTTTAGACATATGCTGACTGGAAACCTCTAACATGTTACTAGGCCCTAAGTGAAAGTAGTGTGCCTTTTCAAAGTTCAGTGACAAGGAACTGGGCTGAAAGCATGTATTAATACCCATGGAAGTTTTATTAACAGCACTTTCTAAAACAATACTCAATATGCTATTGTCTCAATATTTGCAGTACCTGCACACAAAACAAACTAAGTATCTGGTAATGTTATGAACTGAATGTGGTGTGAATTCAGAAACCAAGGCTTGTTCACAGAACTGAGGATGCTAACATCTGCTTTCAAGTGTATAGTGAAACTGGTAGTAAAGAATATGTCCTTTTCACAAATCCACAGCTCAGGTCATGGAATCAATAGTAAAAATATGAATAATCTTCACAAAGATTTAAAGTCTTTTACTCTGGTCCAGAAAGGTGTCCATTATCCAGGAATACACATTAACCATAGACCTTGTCAAAGTACGTTGGCTTGTGTGTCTCACTAATACAGATAGCCGTACCACATGTGCAACAACAATGAAGGGATATTCTGTGGAAAGGCCAGACCAGTGGGTGGGATCTGAAGAGGGGTAACATACTATTCAGTAGTTGCAGGGCAATAGTCTAAATGATTGACTGATTTGGTCCTGTTACACAGTCATTATTTTTCCCACGGGCAAGCACCTGCACCAGTACCGTACAGCTAAATGATAATGGCTTCTACACCTACATCTACATACATAGTCCACAAGCCTCCATACGGTACATGGCAGAGGGTACCCTGTATAACTACTAGTCATTTTCTTTTTAGTTCCATTCACAAACAGACTGAAGGAGAAATTACTGTCTATATGCCTTCAGGTGAGCCCTCATTTCTCTTATCTTCGTGGTCCTGACGTGAAATGTATGTTGGTGGCAGCAGAATCATTATGCAGTTAGCATCAAATGGGAGTTATCTAAATATTCTCAATAGTGTTTCTCGAAAAGAATATTGCCTTCCGTTTAGGCCAGTGGTTCTCAACCTTTCCGAGACTACTTCCTCTGGATGAAACCAGATATTGGCTAATACGCAACCCTGTCCCCCTACCATCAACAACATTAGTGCCTAACTAAACTTTAGAATGAAAAAGAATTTCTTTGAACACTTATTTTTTAAACGATGGAAGATAATTAATATTTAGTTTTTGCATATATCTTATTAAATCCTGAAGTAATGAGTCATTGAGACAATTGGTAACACTTAATTCTAACAACATTTTATTTACACAGTGGGTGTTCGATTTTACATTTTTCATGATTCTACACCATAAATTCGTAGTCACTGTAAAAAACCCATAAGATCAATTCCAAAATTTCCCCAGTTTTACATTTCTTCCTAATAAGGTTTACCTCAATTCTAAGTACTTACTTGACATCTCGCTTGACTTTGTCCCGTTTCCTTCCCACTGATGTTTGATGTGGATGAACGAGTTATAAGTAGCACAAAATGCAGCTGGTTCGCATCATTAGTGGTGACGGGGTTAAGGGAATATTTTAGGTCGTTGTTGAGAGGGGAGATGTGAAACAGGAAATGCTGATGTAATCCAAGATCAGTGTTGACAACACAACTTGCAACATTTAGCTTCACTGCGTAAATTATGATACACCTACTGCTAGGTTGCAGCATTATTGGAAAAACAAGACAGTTGACACAAATTGTTCTGGACAGAGCCAATATATGATGAAGAGACCCAGTCACTACCTATTTTTGTGCCACTTGTAACTCAGTCTCATATTTTTGCATGTATTTCCGAAGTACTGTATCCAGCGACAAAATCAATCATCAACCTCTTACATTCAAACACTGAGTCACAAAGAACATGCTCAGTCCTAATCGAGAAAACATCGTCCATTTCTGGCTAGTGATTTGTCAAGTCACCCAATAGCCAGTGCAAGCACACCACACTAACTAACACATAAAATGAGCTCACCTACTGGATGTGTGGAGAGAGGGACTGGCCCTTCAACCACAGGAGTGCAGGTAGGGGTGAAAGCCTTTTGTGAAGTGCTGAAAATATACTTTTCATGCAGATGATGTGCTATGACAGATGTCACACGGGAATAAAACAAGGATTTTGCGTGCATTTTAAAGACTTTTGTGTTCAAATCTGACATGATACAGTAGCAACAAGTACATACACTACCCCTGTGTACACTTTGCATCACACACACCACACACTGTAGACTGTAAAGACTGCCAGCAGTGATAGAGGGCATGAAACTGTAACACCTGAGCTTTCTTTCAAATTTACATTTTACACAGTGTGCAGAAATTCACACTTCTATTAAATTTGTAACATCAATTGGGGAAGTAAACTCATTTTTTCACTTCTCTGTTTCTCTCATCACACTTAAAATAACACTTCAACAGTGCCGTGCATATGAAGTGCAGCTCATAAAAACATTAAACAATAACAGCATGGTGACTAAGTTTGTTATTAAGCACATGCCTGCATTTATGGTTTAACCATTTAACTGCTGTGATATTTTTGGTTTAATACTGAAGCAATTTTTGTTTTTTTTCTGTGTGAGCACAAAGGATGATCTCCCAAAAACACGTGTTTTGAATGTATAATTTGAGGTCGTAGCATGCCGAAAAATAGCTTGATTGCCTTGTACCCAGATACCAATATTTTTGACGAGTTTTTACTTGCTGTTATACATCTGTGATTTTTTTTAAGAACTTATGAAATTCATTACCACAAGTTATTGCATAAACACTGTATTGTATGTTTAATTTCCTTCATAGATTTTATACAAAGTATTGGAGGATTGCGATTTTTAATCATATACGTCTATTACATATGTTTCTGCCCAAATTTTTGAGAGTTTTAACACTTTACTCACTCCTGCATTTGCCTCAATTACGCGTGTTTTTTTTTTTTTTTTTTTTTTGTCTGGACAGAACGAAAAAGTAAGATATGCCACAGTGACGCGTTTTTTTTTGTTGGTCACAACGAAAAAGTAAGACAGGGGTTTCACTGTACTTATAGAAAAATGACGTAATCCTCAGTCCACTGCAAGTGCTACCTACAACTCCTTTGCAGAAAAGAACGCTAATTATCCACATTGATAGTAAATATTTATTACAAAACATGCTTCCTCTGCACCACTCCTCTCCCTAGTGACATTTACTGCACTCACACGCTGCAATCTCATTTTAAAATCAGCCAAAGCAAAGAGTGTACATTATAGCTACTAGTTGCGTACCCCACTACCTCCAAAATTGTAGAAATTGGAAAATTAGGCTGCCAATGCTTTGCAAAATGGTTCAAATGGCTCTGAGCACTATGGGCAACGCTTTGCATCTGACCACTGCTGCACACCAACATAGTAGCCATTACCTAATTATAGCTGTTTTGTGGCGTCAACCGAAACGTCCGATCCCACCCGTCGGCTTTGACCCGTGACGTAAGGCTGTTATGGTGTGTGACGTCATGACGCTGCGGAGTTTTGTTTGTGAGTGTGGCGTGTTTGTAGGCGTCATCGTGTCGCGGTTCATGGTGCCCTCTGGTGATGTGTTTAAGGGTATCGTGTTGTGTGGTGTATTGGGTTCAGTTTGGTGTTACTGATTCTAGTGGTTGGTTCTCGTATTGGCTTTGTTTGGAGCAGGATTGGTTTCAGTGAGTTAACGATTTAGTGGTTTTGTGTGAAAGTTATTATAGTGCTGTTCGCTGTAGGTAATGTGTTAATGTGAGTAAATTAATTTGTTGTTGCTCTTGTTAGGTATGGATATGACCAATAAAATAAATAGTGTGCGACTCCATGCTATGATGGGCGTGACTCAGTTGAAGCTGATCAAATTTCTACAGCTTTTTGCGTTGATTGCAGAGGTGGTTGTGTGTGCTGTCTGTCAGAATGAAATGAGATTGGCAAAAGTTTCGGCACCTCGGACCAGGGATGGATATATGTGACAGTGCCATAGGGATAACCTATGGCGCTCCGTATGTCGCGGTTCCCGGTTCGAGAAGTCTAGTTTGGGCATGCACGAGATTGTGTTGTTGACGTATTACTTTTGTTATAGATCCTCTAAAAGTTTTTGCGCGCATGAGACTAGCATGTTTTGCAGTGAAGTATAATCTGAGTTTATTACGTACAGGGGTAAGTTGGGTGGGTTGTGGTGGAGGTGGACAAGTCACAGTTTGGGAAAAGGAAGTGTGGGAGGGGTAAGTCTGTGGTCGGTCTCTGCATGTAGGGGGGCTGTTGTACCAGGGGGTCGGTGTTCGGAATGTGTTTTTAGGGTTGTGGAGGGGCGGTCTAAGGCGGAATTAGGGGGGTTAATTGAGGAGTTCAAAGAACCAGGTATTACTGTAGTTTCCAATGCTTTCTTCTTATAGGGGGTTGGGTGAGAGGGGGTACAATCATTTAGTTGTTCACCATAGTTTAAGAGTTAAAAATTATGAGACGAGGGCTTGTACGAATACTATAGAGTGGATTGGATGTGGAGGGGCCATTAAGTCAGTTCTTGGGAGGGAGAAGAGGCGCTCTTCTAACATTCAGTCTCATTTAGATGAGTACTGTTGGCGGAAGAGCGTCCCTGAGGGCTGTTTTTCTTTTTTCGTTTTTTAAGGGCTATTAGTAAGTTGTACAGGCCGAAGGTGGTTAGTTAGGGTAGTTTGGGTGGGTGGGTGGGTGGCGGGTTTAGGTTTTTGGTACTGTTTGTTAGGGGGGAGTGTGTTGGTTTGTGATTTAGTTGTGCAGGATCTATTTTGTTGCAGTTTTTGTTGAGTTACAGTGTGTGATTGAGATTTTTTTATTTTGCGTTTGGTTTTTGTTTATGGGTATTTTATTTTGGGGTGAGGGGGGAGGTTGGGTTGGGTCTTTCTTTTGGTTGTGTATTTTTTCGTTGTTGTGTGTTGGGGTCGAGGAAGTGTTTGATTCCAATTTGTGGGATCGGGAGCTGATGTTGAGGTATATAGGTCAAGGGAAATGTCCAATTCCAGAGGATATTGTGTTTAGTGGAATTTGGGTTTTGTGTTGTCAGTTTTTTTCATTGTTTTGTGTGGTCTGGTATGGTGGTGTGTGTCTAAATTTGTTTATATTTACTTTGCCCCCCCCCCAATTTCCCATGCTTGTCCCGCTAGTGTCATTAGGTTTTTTTTGTGGAACTCGTGTGTTGGTTTTTCGATGTATTTTCGTGTTTGTAATTGTGTTTGTTATCGTGTTTACGTAACGACATCATGGGTACCATATCGGAGTCGTGGTGTATGGTCGTTTCCGCCATATTTGTGACATCATGGGTCAAAGCAGAAGGGAGGAACCGGACGCTTCTGTTTTTCCGTTTTGTGACCTCAAGTTACATTGTTTATTGTTGTGAAGTCAAGAATGAAGCAGTTTCTGGTCCACTGTGAGAACTACAAACGACTTGGAGAAGGCATTTTCATGAGATATTTAAGCATATATGCATCAGTTTTACAGTCACAGATAGGTTATACAAAGTATATGTGCTGTAGGTGAGGAACAAGAAAGGATGATGCTCATACATTCATTTCACACGCTGTAACCTCCACCACATTGTCTCACATGCTAATAAAAAAATGCCACTGTTGGTAACTTATGTAACTAATATTACAGTTTTATGAAGTAGTGATAATACATACTAATGATCTTGAGAAAACAGTTCAATTTCGAGACCCATACAAAACTCAATCATTTTTTTACCCTTAGAAAATTTCATTTTACCCCTCAGGAGTAATTATCCTCAGGTTGGGAACCATTGCTCTAGGAATTCCCATCTATATTCCCGAAGCATCTCTGTAATACTTGTGAGTTGTTTGAACCTTCTGGTACCAAATCTTGCAGCCCGCCCCTGGACTGCTTAATGTCTTCCTTTAATCCAACATGGTGGGGATCCCAAACACTCAAGCAGCATTCAAGAAACGGTCGAACTAGTATTCTATATACAGTCTCCATTACAGATGAACCACACTTTCCTAAAATTATACCAATAAGCTGTAGTAGATCATCTGTCATCTCCCTTCTACAATCCTTACATGCTTGTTCCATTTCATATCGCTTTGCAATGTTATGCCGATATACTTATATTTTTCTACATTCATCGCATCAACTAGAAATATTGTCTAAGTCTTCTTGTACTCTTCTACAGTCACTTAACACCTTACCGAACACCACATCATCATCATCATCATCATCATCATCATCATCATCAACAACAACAACAGCTGCAGATTGCTGCTCACCCAGTCTGCCAGATCATTTATCATTATGGAAAATTACACCAATCCTACCACTCTTCACTGGAGCACTCCCAACAACACCCTTGTCTCTGCTGAACTCTTGCCATCTAGGGCAATGTACTAGGATCTGTTATTTAAGAAGTTTTCGAGCCACTCACGTATCTGGGAACCTATTTTGTATGCTTTTACCTTCATTAACATTCTGCAGTGGGGCACAGTGTCATTATAGCTTGCAGGATATCTTGTGTGAAAAGGGCAAGCTGAGTTTCACATGAGTGATGCTCTCTAAAACTGTGCCAATTCATGAACAGAAGTTTTTCCATCTCAAGGAAATTTACTACATTCAAATCGAAATTACGTTCAAAAATTCTGAGCAAACCCATGCTGAGGATACTGGTATGTGATTTTGCAGGTCTGTTCTCTTACTCTTCATATGTACAAGATTAACTTGCACTTTTTTTCCAGTCACTTAGGACTCTGTGTTGTGTGAGAGATTTGCAATAAATGCAAGCTATGTAAGGGGCCAGCACTGTGGGGTACCCTTTGTAAAACTAAACTGTGGTTCCATGTGGACCAGGTGACTTATTCTTTTTCAACTTTTTTCAGTTGTGTCTCTATGCAAGGGATGCTTATTAGTGTCCTCCATACGAGAGTTGTGCGAAGGTCAAACGGTAATATGATTGTACGATTCTCGTGCGTGAATGACTTCTTAAACACGAAATTTAAAAGTTTGGCTTTCCTTTCACTTTCTTCTATTGCCACACCACACTGCTCAATGAGTGACTGTGCAGAAGCCTTGAACAGCTGTAGCAATTTTATGTAGAACTAGAATTTTCTCGGGTTCTCAGCAAGATCTTTTGCCAATGTATGACGGAAGTTTTATGCTTCATGCATCAATCTTTCTACAGTCATACTAATCTCTAACTTTACCCTGCTATCATTTGTGCTTTCCCTTCTGAATTGAGTGTGCAACAACCTGCATTTTCTGAATTACATTGTTAAAGCAGGGTAGATCTTTTCTGTCCTTAATCCACTTACTTGGCACATACTTTTCTGGAGCACCATTTACAATTTGCTTAAATTTTACCCATAATTCCTCTATCACACAGGATACTAACAGGTGCTTATCTGCTCTTTCTAGCAGAAATAGTCTATTAGCCTTCTTGACTGATTTATTAACTTCAGTAATCATAGTTGCCATGATGAAATCATGGTCAGTAACCTCCATCTCTATACTGATGCTGTCAATAATGTCAGGCTTGTTTGTAGCTACAAGGTCTAAAATGTTTCCATTGTGTTGGGCTGGCGAACTAGCTGCCCAGGACAATTTTCGGAAAACAGTATTCAAAAGTACATTGAGAGACTGACTGACTGTCTGTCTGTACACCCTGCAATGAATCCACATACATACCAGTCTGTATCTGGTAGGTTGCCTCAAACTAATATTGCACAATCTGGGTATTTCCCAAACTACTGGCCATAGACTATTTTTGAATGATACTAAACCTATTACAGTGGAATCAAGTGGAAAAAAAAATTAACTTGGTTTCATCTAGACGTGTTATACATGACCAGATAACTTCACTAACACTAAAATTCAAACTCAAGAGACGTCTTGGCTAAAATATTTCGAAGGTAAAACAGTCCCCCATTTGGATTCTGGCAGAGACTACTCATGAGGATACTGTCATTACCAAAAACAAAACTGGCCTCATATGGGTCAGAACGTGGAATGTTAGCGCCCTTAATGGGGTAGGTAGGTTACAGAATTAAAAAACGGAAATGGGTAGGTAGAAATCAGATGCAGTAAGAATTAGTGCAATGCAGTGCCAGGAAGTACAGGGCTTCTGTCAAGTCAATACAGGTTTATCAACACAAAATAACATTGAGATAATGCAGGAGTAAGCCTAATAATGAGTAAGAAAATAAGAATGTGGGTAAGCTATTCTAACCAGTACAGTGAATGCATTATCATAGCCAAGATAGACACAAAGTCAACATCAACTACAGTTGTACAAGTTTATATGCCAACTAGCTCTGTGGATGACGTAAAAATTGAAAGAACATGTGATGATATGAAGGATATTTTTCAGATGGTTACAGGATACGAGAATTTTTGATGGGTGACTAGCATTCAGTAGATGGTAGGGCAAGAGAAGAAAAAATGGTAGGCGAACATGGACTGGGGGAAAGGAATGAAAGAGGAAGCCACCTGGTAGAATTTTGCATGGAGAATGATTTAATCATCACTAACAATTTGTTGAAGGGTCATGAAAGAAGGTTGTATATGTGGAAGAGATCTTGGAAAGTGGACAGTTGTAGATGGATTACATAACAGTAAGACAGATTTCAAAACAAGATTTTAAACTGTACGACATTCCCAGAAGTGGGTCTGTATTTTAACCATTGTTTAGTGGCCGTGAACTGCAGACTAAAACAAAATAAATTAGACAAATGCAGAAATTTAAGGAGATGGGACCTGGATATACTGAAAGAACCAGAAGTTATTGAGAGTTTCAGAGAAAGCATTAGGCAACACGTGACTGAAAAAGGTAAAAGAAATGCAACAGAAGACAACTGGGCAGGTCTGAGAGATGAAATTGGGAAGGCAGAAGAGAATCACATACATAAAAAGAAAACACCTAGTAGAAATCCCTGTATAACACATGAGGTATTCAATTTAATTAATGAAAGGAGAAAAATGCTGTAAATTAAGCTGCTGAAAGGGAACAGAGACCAAGCAATCATACATATATCGCTGTAAGTACGTAGAGAACCGGTAGAAAACACACACAAGCAGGCAAGAAAAAAAAAATTAATATAGGCCTATATGGTGTCTCTGCTCTGCCAGAAGAAAACACACACAATGGAAGACATTAGAACAAACAATCCGTTGTCCTTAATAAAAAACAGACTACGAACTACACTACAAGCTTAAGATCGCTAATATCCAACTGTTGAAAAGCTGGCAGTCTAACAAAATAAACACAAACAAATACAAACACTAACCTTGCCGTCCCTTGGTCCCTAAACCTTATACTGAATATGGGTTCTTTTTTCCTCACGGCATCTCCCTTCAGATTACTACTTGAGCAGCTGGATCGATCACTTGCGTCTGTTAAATCGACTAAGGGACACATAGGTTTCAATGCATCACATCTATTTGCAGAATCCTCGTCAACATTAATAACCATCGTTGGAGACTGTTTCAGGGAGGTTTCCGTGGCAACGCATTCATCAGAGCAACTTCCATTAAAATCGGAATCAATGCTGTCACTTATACTCATACAAATACGATCATGAAACTACACATATAAACAAAACATAGAAAACCGTTTCCTCCTATCACAGCCCCTCAACTTCACACGAACAGAGCAAACAGCACAGTTATTCCGCAGTGCTACCAAACGGCATCGATCTCGGTCGATATCACTTGACGTGTCGCGTTTCTTTCCAAGTAGGCGAGGAATTCCCTAGAAGATATATTCATTAAGCTATATTTGAAACTACAAACCAATATTTCATTTTCCACTGATTTGTGGAATGGCGAGTATGATATTCCTGTTAGTAAACAAAGAAATTGCGAGAAAAAGTGTCTGAAGTGCAAACAATACAGCGTTCACAGTGAAAATAACTGCCTCGTGTGTTATATTACCGAAATAAGAGCAAAATATACATAAAAACGAAAAAAGAGATTGCTTGCGTACCAAGCACGTCTTATAACAGTAATGTGGACATGTTTCTCGTGGATATATTTCTCGAGTCTGGATATTACTACTGGGAAAAGCGAGCTCATAAAGGTATTACATGTGTCAAATGTAAAACAATATTACATTTTGAGTGTGCAGACGCAACTTCAAAATGAAAAATACGGTTGTATGCAAAATGAATTGAACAGCAAAACGTAAAAGGGATACTAAAAACTAAATTATTTTGCCACTAATAGAAGATACATATAGGTTAAAGTGTGATGAACTTTCGAATACTAGGGTCGAGAATCAGAGTACAACAGAACTAAGTGAAAGTGTGTGCTGTAACTTAGACATAGTGAAATCAAACGTGTGGAAAAATCCTTGAAAATTACACGCAAATGTGGCTACAAGAGCCAAATGCCCCTCTATCAGAAATATGGAAACTAGTAAGCTGCAGAAGAATACTGAAGATTAGATGGGTACATCACATAGCTAATGAGGAGGTATTGAATAGATTTGGGGAGAAGAGGAGTTTGTGGCACAACTTGACTAGAAGAAGGGATCGGTTGGTAGGACATGTTCTGAGGCATCAATGGATTACCAATTTGGTACTGGAGGGCAGCATGGAGGGTAAAAATCGTAGAGGGAGACCAAGAGATGAATACACTAAGCAGATTCAGAAGGATGTAGGCTGCAGTAGGTACTGGGAGATGAAGAAGCTTGCACAGGATAGAGTAGCATGGAGAGCTGCATCAAACCAGTCTCAGGACTGAAGACCACAACAACAACAGTAATATCTGCAGATTGTATCAATTTAAATCAAAAGGACTGTGTAATTCTAGTAGGCGAATCGAACGACATATACAGAAATGAAAAGCAAGTAACTCCAAGTAATTTAAAAAAGTGCCTAGCTGTCTTACTCATAACTACGTTATTGTTTGGAATGTACCACAAACATATGATTTACAAGAGTGATCTTCCGTAAACATGGAAATAACGTAATTGCATAGGCTTCCGAAGCCAGAGTCAATCGACATGAAAGTTTTCTGGGTGTGGTACCGCATCAGAATGTATAAAACTACTGCTGGAGAGAAACCACCTTTATGGGTGGCACAGTTCAAACTTTCTTGTGCTTCTATTTATGAGCATAATGGTTCATTTGGATACAATGAGACTTTGGTATTTTGGTTCTTCAAAATATACAAAATGGATGAATGTATGCAATTGACATGATTTCTTAAATCTACATAGGTGAAAGAAAGTAAACTATTGACATCATCAATTACAAGAGATATATTGCAAAATAGGGCACAAGACTAGTCATAAATGGCAACATCATAAAATACAAAGAGTGAATAATCTAATAAAAAGTAGTAATAATTCATCAGGCAATAGCATAAATTTCAGCATAGCATCAGAAAAAAGCACATTACATGGTATCAGCAAAGTCGAAATGTAACAGAAATAAATGAACATAAGATATTTAGAGGTTATATACCAAAGAATACAAATTCTTATTTTGAAAAAAAAATGTTTGCATTACAATTTGCAGCGACCAGACCACCCAAGGGATGTCATCCGCTAGACATATGTCAAAATAAATTGTGTCTCTTTCAGTTATTGTTTCATGCACATGCATATGAAAACAGAAAAACGTGCAAGATTTAAACTTAAGGTAAGAGAACTAACCTGCAAGACCCTCCCTACTGAGCACATCGCCAGCTAATAAAGTACTAAATAATCAAGAAATCATGAAAACAAGGTACCAATATAATTTGTATAAGCATGGGAAATGTGTCAAGTAAAAGGTCTGGTATGTCTTATAGATATGTGGACTTGCATGTAAAACCAAAATAAATGTAAATTGAGATTTACTGGTAATGCAAATAGCGACTTTTGCAAAACAAATGCCAAGTATCATATTTCCTGAAAAGTAACAAAAAAAATTATTTAAAGCTGAAAGGGGAAAAAAAGTAGTTGCGGTATGTGATCACCAACTTCTATCAAGCAACATGTATTGAACCAAAGCAAAAGTTATTCTTTAAAGTGCTTGACGTTGTTGGTGTGATGATTGCCTCACGATTTTCTCTTCCACAAATTTTTAATATGAACCACATTGCGATGGGGAAGATTACGTGTCGAAAACTAAAAGGTCCAGAATATGAAAGTTGAAACTTACTGCAATGACATTTTCCTCTGTTGCATAGGTAGTGAGTGCGTACCAACACTTTTTGTCCTATGCGAAATTCCTGGAGGTTACTAACCTTTTCTTGTTGACATTTGCGGCACTGTGGTGCACGCTTTATATTGTTACGTGCCATGTGTATAATCTTTTTGTGGTAGGAAAAGAAACAATTTCACGAATTCTATTAGGTGGATCTATATTTTTCAACACAAGATACGGCGAAAGCATAGTGGAGATGTTTGCTACGGAACTGATGACGCCATGAAAATCTGTAATGTACTTGTCCCAATCACTATGTTTTTTTTTGTGACAGTAGGTACGACAAAGTTCTCCAATCTCTTTCATTATGCGCTGTGATGGGTTGGAAGAAGCACTGTATCTGGAAAAAAAATGGATGTGATATTTCTAACTTGCTGTGTGCGTTCACATAATACTGATCGAAATTGTGGTCCATTGTCGGAGATTACCTTCTGAACATGCCCAAGCAAAAAAAAATATTTAGTAAAATCATTAGAAACAGCTCTACCTGTGGCTTTTTGTAACAGAGTGAAAGATACAATTTCGAAGTGAGTTCTACAGTAACAAATATGCAACACAAATCTTTATTAGTTCTTGGAATGGAATAGGTCAACAGCTGATACATGTCTTAATTTCGTGGGCACAATGAGGTATAGAGGGGCAATGTAAGATGCTGTAGAAGATTTAGCTTTTTGGAAAATTTTGGAAGTGGCCAAGACTCGTCAAATACGCTTTTCCATATTTTTAAAATAACAGTTCTGTCGTAGGATCAAAAAGCATTTGCGGGCACCATGATGGGAGTAGCTCAAGTGTGTATACCAGATAAATTAATTGACAAGTTCTTCAGGTATGCAGAAAGTCCAATTATCACTGTCAGGGCGAGCGCGGTGAAACAGAATGTTATTGTGCACGGTGTAGTAAGTTCTCATTGTTGTCTGGCTTGTGTCACGCCACAGAAGTTTGATCTCTTTCCAGATGTCGTCTTTGCTCTGCTTTCTGGCCATGTCCTTTAATGATTCTGAAATAAAACTTTAAAAAGCTACCTGTTTACTGTAGAGGAGGCTGAAATTGGTTTGACAGAGATTAGTGGCGATATCTTGCTGGTTACCGCGCAGAAGGTTGGTTGGTTGGTTGATTGTTTGGGGAAGGAGACCAGACAGCGTGGTCATCGGTCTCATCGGATTAGGGAAGGATGGGGAAGGAAGTCGGCTGTGCCCTTTCAGAGGAATCATCCCGGCATTCGCCTGGAGTGATTTAGGGAAATCACGGAAAACCTAAATCAGGATGGCCGGACCCGGGATTGAACCGTCGTCCTCCTGAATGCGAGTCCAGTGTCTAACCACTGCGCCACCTCGCTCCGCGCAGAAGGCATGAAAGTGCATCTGCTACAGTATTCTGGTTTCCTGGGATGTGGAGAATCGTAAAATCAAATTCCTGCAAATAAAGTTTCCAACGACTAAGTCTGCCATGTGTGAATTTAGCTGATAAAAGAAACTGAATAGCTCTGTGATCTGTGTATACTGTTGTGCGTCTGCTGTAGAGAAAGTGGCGAAATTTAGTGAAAGCCCAAATAGTACATAATGTTTCGAGTTCGATGATAGAATAATGTCTTTCAGCCGATGTGAGGATGCGACTAGCAAACGCGATGTTTTTCTTAATAGTTGCACTATTTTCTTCTATTTCCTGAAATACATGAACACCAAGAGCAATCGTGGAGCTGTCTCTACCAATCGATAAATTCTTTGTTGGGTCAAGATCTGATAGAAGAGGACCGTTAAGTAAAGCATTTTTTAGATTGGGAAACTCAGACTGTACTTGGTCATCCTACGACCAGATAGTATTTTTACCAGTAACGTAAAACAATCTAGCGGTGTATGAAACGGCGAAAAAACTGATAAAACCGAGGAAGCTGCGAAGCTGTTTTTTGGTAGACGAAGTTGAAATTTCACAGATGGCTTGTAGTTGGTCGGGATCGGGCGTAATGCCGTCTGCCGAAATTACGTGACCTAGAAATTTAATGGAAGGCTTGCGAAAATGAGATTTACTTAGGTTCACGGTAACACCTTCTGTAAGAAAAGTTTCCAACAGCATGCGAAGAACAGAACTGTGTTCCAATCACGAAGGTTCTACAATTAGAATGTTGTCATTGTATGTGATGATTTTGTCTTTTAATTCATTTGGAAGAATAGTATTCGTCGCACAGATGAATGTAGCGGAGCTAATTGTTAACCCAAAAGGCAATTTACCAAATTGGTACCAGTTACCGAAACAAAGGAAAGCAGTGTATTTTCTGCAGTTAGGATGAAGTTGAATTTGCCAGAATCCAGATTTTAGGTCCAAAGTAGAAAACATTGACGTTCTGTGAATTTTTTCAGAGTTCTTCCTGCGTTCGCAGACGATCGATTTCAGTAATGATGATTTCGTTGATCTGACGTGAATCCAATACAAGACGAAGTGAGCCATCATTCTTGTTAACAATGTGAAGAGGATTAATATATTGACTAACAGCTTGGTCTAACATAGCTTGTAATTCTTGCTTGACTTGATCTCTGTAGATGAATGGAATGGAATAATGAAACTTCCTGGCAGATTAAAACTGTGTGCTGGACCGAGACTCGAACTCGGGACATTTGCCTTTCGCGGGTTCGCAGGAGAGCTTCTGTAAAGTTTGGAAGGTAGGAGACGAGGTACTGGCGGAAGTAAAGCTGTGAGGACGGGGCGCGAGGCGTCCTTGGGTAGCTCAGTTGATGCCCGCATGCTAACTCAGCGTGTTCGCTGCCCTCTGTAATAAAAAAACTGAGTTAATGGATCAACGACGAACGGAAACGGGTGTCTTGTGACGTCCGTCCCGATCAAATAAACGAACGAAAACGAACAAAATGAGATTAAAAAAAAAGTTGGTAGAGCACTTGCCCACGAAAGGCAAAGGTCCCGAGTTCGAGTCTCGGCCCTGCACACAGTTTTAATCTGCCAGGAAGTTTCATATCAGCGCACACTCCGCTGCAGAGTGAAAATTTCATTCTGGAATGGAATAATGTTTTGCCTTAAATGTATCATGCGGCTTTACTTGGAATTCGTAAACAAAATTGGACATGTTTCCTGGAACATTGTTCAGGTCTTTAGAGTGCTGTAAAAAAGTATTCTGTAACTGTTGGCGTTCTTCGTCGCTCGAAGCTTTACATTTATTTACCTGTTGTTGATGGTCTGTACAACGTCGTAGTCAAATTTATCAGGGATATTGTTACTACGGTAATACATGTATGTAAAAAATGTTGTATGCCAATTAGTATTCTTACATTTTGAAATGACCTCTACTCTGTTAATGTCTTGCTCCACAGCTGGCAAAGTGGAAAGGTAGGACAGGTATTGTCGGTGTTACGTTATTGAAATGGTGTTTCATTTATCACTGTTACTGGTAAACGAGAGTCGATCACTGCAGAAAATAAATACAAGCCAATTTTAATTCCAACTATGGGATGAGAAATATTCTTTTGAGTCTGGCGTCTCTCTTGCAATAATGTGACCCTAATATCGTCGTAAGTTGTGACGTTTTGCTGAACGGTATTGTGAGCAGCAGAATGGAATTGTACGTTTTCTGATTGAACAGCGTCGGTAGTTTCTAGTCATGCATTACTAGTGGACTTATTGGTGGCAGAAGATTGCTGCGGTAGTTCTATTATTTGTACTGTATGGTTGTTTTGATCTGTAGAGTGCGGCGGTAGATGGAAACGAATATTAGGTCCACTTTCTGATGAAAGTTGCTGTTTCCGAAATTACGTATATACTGTTGTTGATTATGCCCTTTATGTTTGTAGTGAAAATTGCTTTACTGTTGATCGTTTCGATGTGACTGCAGCCATTGGTTTTTGTGGGAGCAGTTATTCCCTTGCAGTTACGTCAAATTATTGGACTGGGCTGTACTGGAAAAGCTGGGCGGTGGCACATTGACCTTCGGTTGAACTTGTAAGACCGTATTGTTGAATATTTCCAGGCTGCTGCAACAAGAATTGCGGCTGGTAACTGTGATTGTTGGCGTCAAAATTCTGATATAGATGTTGCTGCTGAATACACTGGTTATCAATATGTTATCTCTTATTAGATTGTCTATGAAAACCATTATCGGAACCAAATCTTTTATGTATATTGTTATGGAATGGGCAGGATTGCTGGTTGTAACCGAACGAGTTATGCCCTTGTTTGCTGTTATTAAAGATCTTAATGACAAATGAGTAGTCCGAATGCTGAATTTCTAGCAATTGTAAGAAGTCCCTGAGTGCTGAAATGCTTTCCTTTTGCTGTCCGGTGAGAATGGAAACTCGCAATGAACGCGGAAGTTTTGAGCTGCATAATTGTATGAGCATAGATTGGCTATACGGTTCGGTCAGGTATTGGTTTTGTTGGACCATATATTCAAAAAACTGAGTGATAGTGGGGAAACTGGAGTGTTCAAAATCGGGTAAAATGATGAGCCGATCCTTAATGCCTCGCTGAGTCGTTTCCGGTCGATACGCAGATAGAAACGCATTTTGGAACTCTCCAACGGAGTGACGTAACCTTGCTATGGGTCTCATACGCATCGAAGGTTCTCCCTATAAAAAGCTACAGAAAAATTCGAGCTTATGTGTAACTCGCCAGTTTGGTGGCAACCAAAATGAAAATTGCTGCACCCAATCAAGGGGATGCAGGTCTGTGCGGTTATTTCTAAACGCCTTGAATTTCTTTATGGGTAAGAAATGTTTATAGTCGAATCCTTCGCGTTGTAGATTTTGATAATGTTCGGCGGCGTAAATAACTGATTGTGAGATGACTGGCTTGCTTCAATGTCACGCACTCAGCTCATACACTACAGTAGTGGGGCAATCTTCGTGTCAGCTCACTCTGCATTGTAAATAGTCTTCAAGGGTGTGCCGCCGGATGACGTTGTGCAAATCTCACAATATTTCCTCGGAGCAACTGTCCAACATCATCAGGTGGTTAAACCTCGCTGGTGGCTAGGTACGACTGACAAGATCCGCATGTCGACGCCGCTGTATATAGAGCACGCGCGTGAAGATTGCGCAAGCGCGGGAACCACGCATGAGCAAAAATTTCCAAATAGATGGCGCCAGACTCAAACGCCCTCTGCCGGGAAACACAGAGCGGCCGTTCTGCGCGTGCGCTGACGCTGTGTTTACTAACATGCTGCCAAAGTTATGACGGGTCTATTATCGAAAGTTCTTTGATTTCTCGTCGTGATTTGACAGTTGCCAATGCAGGGTTCCAGGCTGTAGTCAATCGAAATCCCGCATCCCTGTTGATAAGGTTATCAGCTGTACGGATATGTATTGCTTCCTCAATGACGCAATCCGAGAAAGAGGATGCTGGGGATAAAACTTCCGTCTTTTCATAAATCATGTGATGTCCTGTGTTCTGCAATTGCCGACTTCTCTGGTTGGCGTAGGTGTGTATGACGCTGATGTTAATCGCAACGTTCTTGTACTGTGCTACATGTCTGACCTATATATGCTGCCCCACACTGACAAGGAATCTTGTACACACCACGTTTCCTCAGACCGAGATCATCCTTAACCGAACCTAACAGGTTCCTCAGTTTTGCAGATGGTTGGAAAACGCACTTGATGTCATATCTTTCGAGGACTCTTCCGATTCTTGACGACATGGCACCAAAGTATGGCAAGAAAGCCAAGGTGGTGGGTGTCTTCGTATCTTCATTATGCTCCATAGATTGAACTCGCTTGGGCCTGAATGCATTACGTATCTGTCTCTCAGAATAACCGTTTTGATGGAAGATTGTCTTCAAATGTTGCACCTCACTCGGCAGGCTTTCAGAGTCAGATACCACACGCGCTCTATGAACTAGAGTACATAATGCACTAGCACATTGTGCTGGATGATGGCAGCTTGTGGCCTGCAGATATACACTCCTGGAAATGGAAAAAAGAACACATTGACACCGGTGTGTCAGACCCACCATACTTGCTCCGGACACTGCGAGAGGGCTGTACAAGCAATGATCACACGCACGGCACAGCGGACACACCAGGAGCCGCGGTGTTGGCCGTCGAATGGCGCTAGCTGCGCAGCATTTGTGCACCGCCGCCGTCAGTGTCAGCCAGTTTGCCGTGGCATACGGAGCTCCATCGCAGTCTTTAACACTGGTAGCATGCCGCGACAGCGTGGACGTGAACCGTATGTGCAGTTGACGGACTTTGAGCGAGGGCGTATAGTGGGCATGCGGGAGGCCGGGTGGACGTACCGCCGAATTGCTCAACACGTGGGGCGTGAGGTCTCCACAGTACATCGATGTTGTCGCCAGTGGTCGGCGGAAGGTGCACGTGCCCGTCGACCTGGGACCGGACCGCAGCGACGCACGGATGCACGCCAAGACCGTAGGATCCTACGCAGTGCCGTAGGGGACCGCACCGCCACTTCCCAGCAAATTAGGGACACTGTTGCTCCTGGGGTATCGGCGAGGACCATTCGCAACCGTCTCCATGAAGCTGGGCTACGGTCCCGCACACCGTTAGGCCGTCTTCCGCTCACGCCCCAACATCGTGCAGCCCGCCTCCAGTGGTGTCGCGACAGGCGTGAATGGAGGCACGAATGGAGACGTGTCGTCTTCAGCGATGAGAGTCGCTTCTGCCTTGGTGCCAATGATGGTCGTATGCGTGTTTGGCGCCGTGCAGGTGGGGTGGTGGTTAGTGTTTAACGTCCCGTCGACAACGAGGTCATTAGAGACGGAGCGCAAGCTCTGGTTAGGGAAGGATTGGGAAGGAAATCGGCCGTGCCCTTTCAAAGGAACCATCCCGGCATTTGCCTGAAACGATTTAGGGAAATCACGGAAAACCTAAATCAGGATGGCCGGAGACGGGATTCAACCGTCGTCCTCCCGAATGCGAGTCCAGTGTGCTAACCACTGCGCCACCTCGCTCGGTCGCCGTGCAGGTGAGCGCCACAATCAGGACTGCATACGACCGAGGCACACAGGGCCAACACCCAGCATCATGGTGTGGGGAGCGATCTCCTACACTGGCCGTACACCACTGGTGATCGTCGAGGGGACACTGAATAGTGCACGGTACATCCAAACCGTCATCGAACCCATCGTTCTACCATTCCTAGACCGGCAAGGGAACTTGCTGTTCCAACAGGACAATGCACGTCCGCATGTATCCCGTGCCACCCAACGTGCTCTAGAAGGTGTAAGTCAACTACCCTGGCCAGCAAGATCTCCGGATCTGTCCCCCATTGAGCATGTTTGGGACTGGATGAAGCGTCGTCTCACGCGGTCTGCACGTCCAGCACGAACGCTGGTCCAACTGAGGCGCCAGGTGGAAATGGCATGGCAAGCCGTTCCACAGGACTACATCCAGCATCTCTACGATCGTCTCCATGGGAGAATAGCAGCCTGCATTGCTGCGAAAGGTGGATATACACTGTACTAGTGCCGACATTGTGCATGCTCTGTTGCCTGTGTCTATGTGCCTGTGGTTCTGTCAGTGTGATCATGTGATGTATCTGACCCCAGGAATGTGTCAATAAAGTTTCCCCTTCCTGGGACAATGAATTCACGGTGTTCTTATTTCAATTTCCAGGAGTGTAGATCTGTATGCGTTGGGTTGCTGTATACGCTGTGTCCCAAGGTTGCATCTGCTTTCCTTCGTACCAAAACATTAAGAAAAGGTAAAGTGCCACCTTTTTACAATTCCATAGTGAAGTTAATATTCGGCTGGAGCGAATTTAAATGTTGAAGAAACGTAGGTAGAGTATCCAATCCGTGTGGCCACACCACAAACGTATCGTCAACATACCGCAGAAAACAAGAGGGTTTGAGAGTGGCTGACTGTAGTGCTTTATCTTCAAAGTCCTCCATAAAATAATTGGCCTCCACAGGAGAAAGAGGGCTCCCCATGGCGACACCGTCCACTTGTTCAAAGTATTGGTCTTGAAATAAGAAGTATGTTGAAGTAAGCACATGTTTAAGTAGTGCCACTATGTCCTCCTCAAACTTGTTACTAATGAGCTCTAAAGAGTCCTGCACGGGCACGTTTGTAAATAAAGACACAACATCGAAACTTACTAAGAGGTCCGATGATTGCAGTCTAAGAGTTTTCAAGGGACCTATGAAATCCTCAGAGTTGCGAATGTGATGGTCGCACTTGCCTACGAGATGTCCCAACAGTGACGTCAGATATTTGGCAACAAAATGAGTAGGTGCTCAAATGTTGCTCACGATAGGGTGCAGAGGCACCCCATTCTTATGGATCTTGGGTAGGAAATGATGGAAAATCCGAGTATGTCCACCCACAACACGTCGGTATTTACCTTTTTTTTTTGGACAATTTGTTTACTCCATAGTATTCCACAGATGTTTTAAGGAAATGAGGCTGGTGGATTAGCACACTATAGTATTTATACTATTGCTATGAACAACAGCTATTCGAACAGATGCACCATACCACATACCTGCTTTACTGAATGAGGAAATGCAGCCCACATATACACTCCAGCAGACCAGCACAGCGGTGGACTCTCTGTACCCAGATGTTGAGCTCCTATGATCGCCAATGGGAATCGGGGCTGCTGATGCTGCTGCCAAGGCTGCAGTCCTCGTACCTCAACCTGCTATTTCTTCCATTCCTTCCAATGGTCTCTGTGTTGCGTCTGTCAGCAGGTGGTGTCACTTTTGCATCACCACTGGCCTTCCCTTATGGGAACAGACTTCGGGGAATTAAACCTCTCAAGCAGATTGGCCGACCTCCTCTCAGTCCTCTCGCCATGAGGAGATCATTTTAGCAAGGTTGTGTATTGGGCACTGTGTTTCTAGCCATTGTCATTTGTTAAGGGGTGAGCCCCACCACTTTGTGCTCATTGTCCCCAACCTTTGACAGTTTATCATTTCCTGGCAGAATGCCCTTTTTTTAACCACTGTCCTACTTTATGTTTGCCATCTGAGTCAGCAGCCGCTTTAACGAACGACATGCAGGCTGTCAACCACAGTTTACTTTTTATCCGTTGCAGCAATGTGGCAAAGGACATTTAATCTTCAGTGTCGTGTTTTATGGAACTTTCTCCAAGTCTCTGTTTTTTGCTGCCTTTCCTTCTGTAAATTAGGCTTCACGTGTAGTCACTTTTAACGCCTTTTTCGTCTTTGAGTTGTACGGTTCTGACAGGGGCACATATGACCTTAGTTTTTTTTGCGCTCGAAACAATACAAAAAAATCACCACCACTTGTTAGACCTCAGTAGTAAGGTAATGGGGCTCCGACCCCAATTTCGGTACCAAGTTTATTTCAAACTCATATGCAAATTAATTAAATTGATCAATTAATTACCACCACCCACACAACAAAATGATGTCATGTGTTTTCCTCATCTGGCACGTGCGTTCCCGCCCCCTCTCCCCCCCTCCCCAACTACTCTATTGGCAGGAATTTCGAATTTTGGCAGGAATTTCAAAAATTATCGGAATTTCATTGTCCCAGGGCTCTACTGATGTCCTACCTCACCCTCCAGCCGGGAATTGGCGGAAAATTAAAAATTATGGTGCCGTTTCTGGGACTTGAGCCCTCGTCCTTCTGTATAGAAAAGCCCAAGTGTAGCCCCCAAGACATGGAAACTGCCCAGACGCAGAAGAGGAAGGTTATATTAGTGTACTTTATTTATTTTGGTTGGAACATTCTGGCTGGAAAAAATTTCACAATGCGACTCGAAACTAGTGGCTGACATACTCAAACTCTACCCTTCACCTACAAGGTGGTGGTAAAAAGGCTGGAGTGGGAAGTACTATCTTTATTTTTTTGGTGGGAAATAGATTCGACTGACGAGATGCTGGTGCTGGACAAATGGTTCAAATGGCTCTGAGCACTATGGGACTTAACTTCTGAGGTCATCAGTCCCCTAGAACTTAGAACTACTTAAACCTAACTAACCTAACACACATCCATGCCCGAGGCAGGATTCGAACCTGCGACCGTAGCGGTCGCGCGGTTCCAGACTGTAGCGCCTAGAACCGCTCGGCCACCCCGGCCGGCAGGCGTTGGACAGAGAGGAGTTTAGTACATGTATTACCTCTAAGCGTACAGCTGAGGACTGTATCTATTGCTGTTTGACATTGGAGTTCTCTACAGATGCCTCACCATGAGGCCTAGGTAATTGAAGCCAATACATGCTGCCACAGCTGATGGAAAATGCTTCACTACTCTAATTAGACAATGAAATTGTCGCAAAAAAACCAGCACTCCTACTGAGCGGATCATAGCGCCACACATGTACTGGGAAAATCATTGTCCCAAAAAACTGGAGATGGGTGGCAGCTGAACATGCGTTTTCCTCAATGTGCGGCAAGGAACTAGTGGAATTATAGGCTCTCCTACTTCCCCTCATCCGTTTCCCCTCCCTCCACCTATGGTGGGGACATAGGCCTTTTCCAAATGGTCAACTGCTACCGAGCACCTCGCGGTATTTCTAGGGCCTACTGACCTTCCCCTGGTGGATGAGTAGCACCCAGCGACGGTCCTTCACCAACACAAATTGAATGTGAAGCCAGCTAAACAATATGAGATAAACGAGGGCCACCTGAAGTGCACCTTGTTTGTTCACAGCAACCCACTCGCTCATGGTTGGGGCACACCTGCCTAGGGCGACCACACACATTGCACCCGCAAGTGTCCACCATTCTGAGTGTAAAAACGCTGCATTGCAACAACAGTATTTTTAACCTCAACGTGTCTCTTATAATCGAGCATCTATTAAAAAGGAAAACACAATGCCAACGATAGTAAATGTCCTCTTTCCACAAAAATAGCTGCTGTCCATTTTCTTTTAGTTTTATGAGCAAAATCAGTATAATATTTATGTTCGACTGCAGGATACAATTCGCATCTCATTATTTCGCAACATCCAATGAATTAAAAAAAAAAACTACAGCACCGCCGCCAATCACAAAAAAATGGTTCAAATGGCTCTGAGCACTATGGGACTTAACATCTTAGATCATTAGTCCCCTAGAACTTAGAACTACTTAAACCTAACTAACCTAAGGACATCACACACATCCATGCCCGAGGCAGGATTCGAACCTGCGACCGTAGCAGTCCCGCGGTTCCGGACTGCAGCGCCTAGAACCGCACGGCCACCACGGCTGGCCGCCAATCACAGATGACCAGATAGCAGAAGAGTATACATGTCCATCCTGGGTAATAGAGTATATGGTTGTGAGTGACTGGGTGCAGTCAAGTACAGTGCTATACCGTTTGACTAATCTCCTGTTCTGTCTTGTACTTACGAATAATACTCATAAAGGACTGTCCCCATCCTTCCAATGGCACGCAGCACAAAATAGCGAAGTTTGATGATCATGTGCCATCCTCATGTATCTTCAAGGGTATAAAAGGAGGGGTGATAGGCGCGACAGGATGCCTTGGTTTGTTGTTATTACTGGAGACTCTAGATAATATAATTTGCATCGAATATGTTATGCTCTTTAGTAGGATGAATTTAAACGTGCTTACATCCCCCACAGAATCGTTTTGCTAAGAGTTTCTCGCTATTTGCGGGGCTTGAGCACTATCGAAAGTAACGTACAAGCGTTTGAAATCGAGACTTTGCGATTGGTAATATGAATGCAGGGTCTCTATATGTACGCGTGTAGAGCTTTCAGTAGCGGACTGTTGTGGTTCGAATGCATAACTTGCTAAATGTCCTTATATAAATTACGTTGCTGCGGGTGTGCACTCTGTAACTACATGGAGGGTAAATTCTCATATTCCAAGATGCTAAATGCAGTTGACACACTGTCAACTAACGAATAACTTATTACTGGGATAAAAAAATACGTGAAATCTACAGTTTGTAGATGACCTGACATGGTTGTTTGGACGTATTAGAATTGGGAGGTGAAAACAAAAGTAGCAAGGTTCCTCTGGTAAGCAATAAGAGAATATACTGATGGGAAAAATATTAGACCAGCACCAGAAACAACTCTGTACACATGTCAACTCCCTGTCATGGATCCCTACACGCTGGAGTAGAAGTCAGGTGAACGTGTAGAAATTTGCCAGAGTTTGAGTTTCCATCAAATGCATCGCTACATGAGTCAACAAACAAGCTCTCTGCTGTGTTGTAGCATTTCACAGATTTGTTTCCAGACTACTAGTTTCCAATTTTCTCGGCACATTGAGTGTCATCTGGGTACAAGGTGAGTGTTACTATACTTTTCATGATCTTCCTGTCCAAAATGCCTGCATATAGATCGCTGGGAAAAGGGGAACTCTTAAGATTTTTAGTAGGCTGGTGTATAGGACACGCAAATATCCTCGAATAAAATCAAACAACTCATGGGTATGCTGACAATATGACCAAATGTATACAGAAAAATACAAAAAAAACATGAAGAATAATATAAAATCGGTAAAAAATCGAGGAAAACTAGGTATAATTACTAAAAATTGTTTGGAAATACGTAAAATTGAGGGAAATACGAAGAAATACGTAACATTGCTAAAAACTAGCACAATTACGTAAACAGACTGAGAAAACAAAATTAGAGAAAAAGTACCACAAAAGAGATACCCAGACACTCAAGGGTGAGAAAAACTTAAAAATTATGCTCTGGCTGCTTTTAACCGTCCCCAAGCCCCTGTATACTATGTGGGTTCTCGTAACACATACTTCAACAAAGGCGACATAAGTATTATGCATGAGCGCTCTATTGAAACAGGCAAAATGTATGTATCCTGATCCGTAACTGTGTTATCACACATGCAATCGAATATAGATATTACCGAATGACGGTTGGTTCTCACAAACAATGTAATTCCTTAAGTATTAAGGAGAAGAACAATGCGTTTATAAGACTTAAGCCATTCCCTAGAACATTCTGTAGGAGAGTGGACTGATGCCACTTATATCACCTTTAATAGTGTGAGGGACGTGTACTCGAGAGATGTGGTGTTAGGACGAAATTGTTATATAATCCTAGACACGAGAAAAACTACCTAACATCAGACCAGGACCTCCATGTGCACAAGGAATGCTACCAGAGCTGTGGTGATGCTACTGTAAACAGCAATAAGACTATTACATCTCCTTTGGCTACTGATCTTGGTCCTTACTCCCCCATAAGAAGTTGCTGCTTCTTCGTGTGCATTTTCATGCAGCAGGACGTGGGTGGTATCTCAAGTAAAAGCAATCCAAAGCATTCATATCGGTTTCTCCTCGCTCTATGTCCTAGTGAGACATAGCCACGTCTTTCAAAACCGATATTACTACTACTAATGATAAGCACGACTGATGCGGGAAGTGACTGAGGGTATGTACGTTTCTGACTTAAAAAGAGGTATAAAACCCATTAGTTTCCTAAGAGACAGAACAGCAGAGTCGTGACTTCGTTCTAGTTGGTTTATAAGCAGCTCGAGAGGCGGATGTACACTGGTGATGCCTTCCTAGAACGCAAAAATAATGTAGAAGGAAGTAGTTTTATCATTTTAAGTTTGTCACCGTAGTAATTGGGATAGGAAACTTCTGGGATGACTGTATGTCTGACGCAGGCCCCCACAACCACACGAGTGGTCGACTGTGAAGAGCGGACAAATTGAATAGCTGGGCGGCGGCCATTAGAGTGGTAAACTGACGCGCGGAGTTCGAATGTTTATACATCGCTTTTGGTTATAAAATGCCTTCTCTTGAGTTAGGTCGCAAAAATAATGCCTCATTTAAATACGTTACTACAATAAACTTTTAATTTATGAACAAACAGCAACTAGTCACTGTTTATTAATTTATCTTACGTACTACATGGAATCTGCCGTAACTAAAAGTTATGTACTGGACCCCTAGCATTTTTCGTAGTTCATTTACGATAGATGTACGCAAAATGCATGAAAATACTCGAAGATTTACCCACTATATTAATAGATATTTTCTGACTCTACCTTGCTTTAGATTTTATGACGAGAAGTGCGTTATATATGGCATAGTGCTTTGGCAACTCAAGACCAAATTATCAAGTTTCAACCTAACCTAGACCATGAAAACACTACCGATCAGCCAACCTTCTTCAAAATGATCAGAACATATAAAATGGTATTCTGTCGGTCGGAAATCTAGCCTCCTGACAGCGTGTAACCATTTTTGTAACAGCTGTGGTTTTGAGAAAGGAAACCTGCAAATAGATGCACAGACATTATGCTAATACCGTGTTACAAAAGCATTTATTAAGCAAGTGCACTGACATACAAAACAACTTAAAATATTCACATACCTGTGAAATGTAATATTCGTTCCCTTCTCGAATTTATTTGTACAATTAATCGCTGCACCACTCTTCACCATTGTACTTCCTTTGATTGGAACGTACAGACAGTAGAATTACGAGTAACAAATACTGTATGTACGCCCCAACAAATATACAACGTTGAATCAGGGTCTTCATAAACAACAGTACTACAGAACACATCAGACTACAACCACTATAATGGCGTCCAGCCGAAGGTTCAAATTATCCCGCGACTGCAGCGCCATCAGTGAGTCTAGTTATTTTTTACAAGGTCTTTGGTCTGACGTCTGACAAACATATCCTGCATTAGAGTATTAAGAGCTTTGCATTCCACACGACTAATACTTTGTTAACCATATGGCTTTAACAATACAACATTTCTAGGTGCAGAACTTTGTAACCATAGGAGTGTGTGTTTATGCTCTACGATCATTTCTCTCATGCTGGTATCTTCATGAAATGTTTCAAACTCCATTCATCTGGAGCTCCATCATGTAAAAACCACACGTTTCCTCTTAACCGTCTGTTATATTACCGCAACTCTCTCACGCAAACTTACACAAGTGAGAGGTGGTACCCTGCTCGACATACTCACACCTGGAGAGATCTTGCGCAAATGGATGGGTGCCATGGGTAAGAGTGGTGCAGCACAGTCTTTGCTGAACAACAAAGGGACACAACTCGCCCTGTTCCTTCACAAGCATGGAATGGAATGGGTGTATGATCCTCACAATCCTGGTCAGTTGTGGATTAAATTCGCGACCATGTTGCAGGTAGTATTGGTCAAGGACAATGTGGGACATACCTATCAAACTCTGACTTTAGCCTACGAACGCGACAATACTCTGCGGCGCCCATCCACACAGGGAAAGATGGCCGGCCGTAATCGTAAATTCTACACTATGATTGATATGCTGAAAATATTTAGATAATCTAATTGCATTGGTACAGGACGCTCTCTGGTATACTTTGATGTATCTGGCCGAATGGATGTACTGCACTGTCATCTACCTGCATTCACAAATTAGTACATGATACTTGCAAAGTAGTGGAGGGGTGATTTCGAGATGATGCAGAAATTGGGTAGCATTCAGCTGTGTCATTGGCTGGCACTGAAATTACGGAACAGCTTGTATAGTTTAGTGTATAGGGCTGAATTGACATACTGCATAGTCATCTATCTGCATTCGCAAACTACTATTGTTGTTGTGCTCTTCAGTCCTGAGACTGGTTTGATGCAGCTCTCCATGCCACTCTATCCTGTGCAAGCTTCTTCATCTCCCAGTACCTACTGCAACCTACATCCTTCTGAATCTGCTTAGTGTATTCATCTCTTGGTCTCCCTCTACGATTTTTACCCTCCACACTGTCCTACCAACCGATCCCTTCTTCTAGTCAACTTGTGCCACAAACTTCTCTTCTCCCCAATCCTATTCAACACCTCCTCATTAGTTATGTGATCTACCCATCTAATCTTCAGCATTCTTCTGTAGCACCACATTTCGAAAGCTTCTATTCTCTTCTTGTCTAAACTATTTATCGTCCATGTTTCACTTCCATACATGGCTACACTCCATACAAGTACTTTCAGAAACGACTGCCTGACACTTAAATCTATACTCGATGTTAACAAATTTCTCTTCTTCGGAAACGCTTTCTTCCCCATTGCCAGTCTACATTTTATATCCTCTCTACTTCGACCATCATCAGTTATTTTGCTCCCCAAATAGCAAAACTCCTTTGTTACTTTAAGTGCCTCATTTCCTAATCTACTATATGGTGTATATGACCGAACGGATGTACTGCACAGATGTCTAACTATATTTTCAATCTAGTATATGGCAAGGTAGTGGAGGGGTGATTTAGCAATGACATAGACATTGTGAAGCAATTTGTTGTGTCACTGGATGGTGTTGAAATTACAGAACAACTGGTAAAATTGCTAAAATTGATCACGCTGTCATCTGTGGTGGGTATTGCAGTACATCATCGTATATCAACGGTGTCCTTCCCATCCCATGTGTCCACTGATATACTGTTGATTACCATGTAATGATTGACTGATTGACTGACACCACTTGGTTGAGATGGAGAGAGGCTTGGCAGAACACTCGATTACCTGGGCCTAAATGTAGAGTGATTAAACATAGAGGTCCTCACCTTCAGACAGTTGTTTGGAAGTGTTCCTAAATGCTACAGGCTGGTCCTTTCCATGTGCAGTGGTGCTTCCACAAGTTTTTTTCACCAATAATATAACAGTACCTCATTTTATTTCTGCTACCTCATGTGTGCTTCACATTTTTGTCAGTGAGAAACATCGCCTCTGTCTTTCATTTCTACTAACATGTGTGTTGTGGGAGCTGCATAGTTTACACCATGTGATGTTCAGCTTTCTGTGAGAGCCAATGGATCAAAATGTGTTAATGTCAGTTTAGCACCTGTCACAGACCTCAAAGGTATGCTAGAAAAAGTGTATGGCTGTGTAGAAAGGTGTTGTTGTACTCTGCTTGGATGTGTTACAGCTGAAAAAACAATGTATTACACTGCTTATGAAGGAACAATATAGGAACCCTTTCTTGTGATTGATTGTTTGTTGGAAATGTCTTCCTCCATACAGTCGACAAAACATTGCACAGATCTGTGCAAGTGACTTCCACCATTGGAGTAATACATGTATATTTAATATGCTCGATGTCAACATGCAGATGGTATTTGTTTTTCGATGTACTGCAAGAGAAAGAAATGTGGTAAAATTTAATAGGAGGTCCTATTACATGGAGTGGTATAACTGGCAGAGTTTGGATACATATAGTTCTCTCAAGACTGAACCGATTTTGCTCGTAAAACTAATAGAAATCGGATATATCTCTTCTCTTGGAATCATTATTGTTTTCATTCTTATTGTCACGATTGTATGTTTAAAAATAGGTGTTACCGTAAGTCCTCCATTATTTCATACTTCATAAACTCTAATTATAGACACCACTTGAATTATAGCTCGTTGTGGAACCTAGAAATGATAGTGTTTTCCCAAACATGTGAGTAAACCGCATGGAACGTTCTGTGATGAGCAAATTGCTTACTGAACTAGAACACAAGAATCTGCTGCTATTGCGATTGATTGTCTTCTGTATGATAGAAACTTTACAGACAGGTCAATAGAGGTGAGTTTTGGAGCAAAAGTGTCAAAGGTAAGCATACAGACGGTAATTGGTTTTGATGTATCAGACGAGATAGACACAGTAAAGTCTTATAGGAGATTTGATTACAAGACAGGGCTCTCACGATTTGTTTAGTAGACGCCAGTGTGATATAGTATTGCATTGATAAAATGGGGCCTGCCATTGTGTACAAAGCAGGAACATAGTCTTGAATTATAGCTTCACATTGTCGAATATAAAAGATTGTGTTTTTCCGATATGTGAGCAAATGATGTGAAAGGTTGCATTCTCTAATGTTGTTCCACATACCTGAAATGTTTGTAATACACACGAGCATGTCAGTTTATTTAAAGGCACTGATTTGAATGTGAGGGACACTCTCAGATCAAGTAATTTGTCCATCAAGTTGTAAGAAATTGCTTAACATAGATTTTTTTTTCCTTCAGAGTCGAAATGCTTGCTTGTCCCTAATCCAATGACGGTTTCGAAATATTTAGGACATTCTGCGGTGACTGGTAGTTTTCACAGAAAAATAGTGGAAGTCTTTTTTCCCCATTTTATGCATTTGCATGTACAAACTTCTGCAATCGGTCATTTGTGATCAGCGGCGGTGCTGTAGATTTTTTTCACTATGTTGGATGTTGCAAAATAACGGGGTGCACATTGTATCCTGCAGTCGAACATGAAAACTGTACCGATTTTTTTTCATAAAATTAAAAGCATTGACTGAGCCTATTTTCGTGGAAAGAGGACATTTATTATCGTCACAAGTGGGTTTTTCTATTTATTAGATGCTCGATTATAAGTGATGCATTGACGTTGAATACAGTTGGATCAGTGCAGTGTTTTCACATTCAGACCAGCAGGCATTTGCGGGTGCAGTGTGTGTGGTCGCCCTAGACAGCTGTGCCCCAACCAGGGGACAATATGTGGGGCACGGCGATGCCATCACATTTTAAACGAATGAACAAAGTGCACTTGGGGCGGCCCTCATTTATCTCATATTGTTTAGTTGACTTTAGTAGTAGTAGCTTTATTCATCTGTAGATCTCTTTCTACAAGGATATACAACATGTCAAAGTATTTATAACTTTAGATCAAATAAGCTAATTCGTACACACATATATTTACAGACAATCATTAGATTTACTCCTGGTGTACAATACTTTTTTTACAAATAACTTATTAAATAATGTAGTGCCACACTGCTCACCAATATCTCACTATCAGTCACTTCACACACTATATACACATTGTTCCATAACACTTCACTCACTACACACACACACACACACACATTGGTGATCTCAGGGCAATTTTCTGTACCACAACTTCCCATTTGCTAACCTGAAAAACTGAGTCAGCATCCCTCCATAATGAGTGAGATGTTGAGCTCAGAAAGAGGAAGATGTGTTAGTATTGTGCTATGAATAGATGGGGGTAAGTATTTCTAGAAAGGAAAAAAGAAGGAAAAAAACATAAAGTGAAGGTGTTATGTGGAATATTGGATGTTTTAGAATCATTATTATTATTATTATTTATTTGTATGACATTTTTTATCAAACCCCTACGCTATTTTATCTAAGTAATCCTTCAATGTATAAAATGTATTGCATAACAGGTTATTTTAGCTGCCTTTTAAATAAGTGTATTTTTGCAATTTCTTTAATTGCTTTTGGAAATTTATTGTACAGATTTATTCCTTGGTAGAAAATGCTGTTTTCAGTTTTTTGTTTATTTTTTTCTTGGTAAATGTAAGTTGAATCTGTCTCTTGTTGCATGTCATGGACAGAGCTATTTGTAAAGTAATTACCAATGTTATTTTTGATGTGTACAACTGACTGGTAAATGTATTCACATGGAGCACTTAAAATCTCCAGTGTTTTGAACAGATCTTTACAATGTGTTCGACTAGTATTTTTGGTTATTATTCTTATTACTCTTTTCTGGAGTTTGAAAATTGTGTTCATATTTTGTGCATTTGTTCCCCCAGAAAGAATGCCATAGCTAAGAACTGAGGGTACATGTGAGTAATTTGTAACTAAAAGATGCTACATGTTACACACTGATGATAGCAATCTAAGGGCATAACCTGCTGATGACATTCTGTTTGCAAGTACCTTTGTGTGTTCACACCACTTAAACTGAGAATCAATATTCATTCCTAGAAATTTTGCATTTGTTACACACTCTATAGTGGTGCCATCTACATTTAATTTGAAATTGTCATTTTTCCTCTTCAAATTGAAATTTATGGAATTAGTTTTCTTTATGTTCAATGTCACTATTGCTTATTGACCAATCATAAACTTGAGAGTTTCATTTGCTTGCTCAGCAAGGAGTTCTCTTGTTTCCTCAGTGACTATAATACTGCTGTCATCAGCGAAGAGAATTTTTTCACCATGAGTAACACTATTGGGAGAATCATTGATGTATATCAGGAACAGTATTGATCCTAATATGCTACCTTGTGGAATGCCTATATTAATGTATTCTGATTCTGATAAGTGTTTTATTAAATATTTAGATCCATTTGAAGTATGTGTTATCTCTACTCTTTGTACCCTATCTGTTAGGTATGGTCAAAACCAGTCATTAGCTACCCCTCTTATTCGTAATGCTTCTAATTTATTTAATAGAATCTTGTGGTCGACTGTATCAAACGCCTTAGAAAGCTCCAAAAATATGCTTGTGACACACTCATTACCAAGAGCGTCAAGTACAACTTTTGTGAATTCTACTATGGCTAACTCTGTATTTTTGCCACTTTGGAAACCAAACTGTGATTCACTTAAAATATTGTATCTATTCAAGTAATTCATCAATCTTCCTTTCATAACTGCTTCTATTATTTTTGAGAATGCTGACAGCAGGGAAATGGGCTGGTAATTTTCTATGTCTTCTGCATTACCTTTCTTAAGACAGAAAACAGATGGTAGTTTTACAGCAAAAAAGGGGAAAGATCCAGGAAATAAAAGCAGGCACACCCCAGGAATCCATACCAAGTCCATTACTGTTTGTGTATCACAAAACGACATGTCATGTAAGATAACCTCAGAAACAAATTTTGTATGTTGATGACTCAACAGCAGAAGTCTGTTGTAAAAGCAATGAAGAAACGCCAGAATATTAAAAAAAATCTCCAAGAAATTGACACTTGGATAAATAATAATGTTATGAAATTGAATCTTACAAAAACACAAATTGCACATTTCAGGACTAAATAAACTACTGAATATGTATCACGGTTCAGTTATGAGGGCACAGAAGTGATTTCTGCAGACTCTTTTCAATTTCTTGGAGCTACTATGAACAGAAACTTGACTTGGACTGATCATGTAGATTGGTTAGTGAAGTGATTAAACAATTTTATTTTTGCAATAAGAAATCTATATGAAGTACCCGACTTGGCTGTTCAGAAAAATGTTTATCATACATGTTTTATATCAGTTCTCAGATATTGAATAATTTTTGGGGTGCTGAAAAACACATCTGCTCAGAGTGTTCAAGCTACAGAAAGAAATCATAAGAGCTATTATGGGAACAAGCAATAGGCAATAATGCAAACTGTTAACCAAAAGCCTTCACTTAATGACAATTTTTTGTGTATTTATATATGAAATACTACTCTCTGAGATAAATAGCCTACACCTTTTCAAAGGAAATTCTTTTACACATGCTTGTCTAACAAGTAATTGCTCAGACCACATTTTGTTTTCTTACAGATGTAGCTTGTTTGAAAATACCATGTATTACATGGCTTCAAAGTTTAACATTACAGTTTGCTCCATGTTAAGAATTACAAGCTAGAAACTACAGAAGTAAACACTTAAAAAGACTTAAAATTCAAATGTTGTTACAGAGTGGAAGACTTTATAAATGAGAAAGGCAAGTAGCAAGTATTAACTTTTGTGTGTGTGGTCTATTTAAATGGAGGAATGTGTTCTTTTTATATGTTCTCTATTTATAAACTATATAAACAAACACTGAAGTACACTTAGACAGAAAATATTATTTCATTCTGAAAAATTCAAAAAAGAGGAACACATGTAAAATGTAGATTTAGCTTTTTGTGTTACCTGAGTGTGCATACCCTTTCTTTTGACATATGTAAATGTTGTTTTTAATATATAACTATGTAGGCATACTGCAGTATTAATTGATAAATCACCACTGTTTGAATCAAATGGTCGTGCATGACATGTCATGTAACAATAAATATTCTCCTTTATTATTTCCTATTCTATGTCTGAACAGAAGATGTCACTGGACCAACGATTTGAAAGGAAGCTTACTTGCCAATATTTAGTAGTGTTTATTGAATGGTTCATAAATGGTAATATTCTCATTCTTAATCTGTGTTCTTGAGTGACCACTGCTTTTCTTTCCAACTGTCTCATTAACAAGTTCCCATAACCTGCCTGTTGCACAATTTCTTGGCTTTGCAAATAACTCCATTGAGACTTTTTTATGCAGTCCGAAATAGTAGTGAAATAACTTATTGTTCATAGTTCTTTTATATACATACAAGCAGTTACTTTTTATTTTTGCTAGTTATTTGTGTTCCAGAGTTAGCCAGACAGAGTGGCCGTGCGGTTCTAGGCGCTACAGTCTGGAACCGAGGGACCGCTATGGTCACAGGTTCGAATCCTGCCTAGGGCACGGATGTGTGTGATGTCCTTAGGTTAGTTTTGTTTAATTAGTTCTAAGTTCTAGGCGACTGATGACCTCAGAAGTTAAATCGCATGGTTCTCAGAGCCATTTGAACCATTTTTTTTTTGTTCCAGAGTTAACCCTCATTAGATTTCTTACATCGGTGTTGTGTAGATGCAAATCTGGCTTTAAATCCTACATCATAACAGAACTGCAGAGCACTTATCAGTTCATCTACTATACCGTCAGTGTCACACTCTATTAACACTCCTACAGCCAGCTTTATGGAGCAGACGTGTGGAACTCAGTACACGTTCCTGTTGCCCACTGATTCTTATTTGTATACATGTTGATATGTTTCTGTCTCCTATCTGTGTTTGGCAATGCTATGTTCGATATCAAACAATTATGATTAGAAATGGCATTAAAATATTGTTTAATGTTCATAATGATAATATGTTTGATATTTACAATTATTCATCTAGGCCTGTGGTTCATGTTTTCAATGTTATAACATTATACTATTTTAACATATTCAATAGTTTTTGCCAAGCTGTGGACTTTTTTTAAAAAACATCTGGGCTAAGATCACCAAAAAAGTATTAAGATACTTTCAGTTGTAGAGTTCTAGCATTTTGTTTAGTTTTGAAATAAGTACTGGAAATTTATCATCAGGTGATTGTCAGAAGCATATAACTGTAAGTTACATGCATTTATCTTTACTGCTAGATGTTCAGAATGTTATTCATAGTTCAGTTGTTTCGTTTTAAGCACAGAATTACATTCTACATTGTCTCTGGCAAGTATTAAACAGCCACATTTATTTTTATCAATTCTGCAAAAATGTGTAACACAGTAGTAGCCTTGAAGGGGAAAATAGGCAAGTTCATTGTTTTTTTAGCCAAGTTCAGCTACAGCAAGTAAATTTACAGTTCTTAGGTTTCTAAGAATGCCTGTAGTTTTAAACTTTTATTTCTTATCATTTACAGATTGTGATGTTTTTGTAAGTTGGACTGCTCTTCATCGATGTTTCTCCTGTATGTAATCACTTTTAATGTGGTGTGGGTTGTTTGTAAATTACAAATCGTTGAAAGATGGATTTATTTGTGCTCTAACTTGTGCTAAATTTGGATTCTTTTTGAGACTGGATACCAAAAGTCTTTTTTTTGCTCCAGGCGATCATGGCGACAAACTTTTTCCTTTTATCATTTTGTGTGGGATGTCAGTGAGAAAATGTTTCATAAAGGTTTGAAGTTATGTGTAAAGTTGGTTGCAAGTCGATAAGTGCTTTCATTCTCAAATACTGGATGAATGTAGTTACACTACCTGAAGACAAATACACTAACTGTAATACTTGTCTTACTGTGTTAAGCCTTTAATATGCAACTGTGACCTTTAATGTAAGGTTATGACAGCATTTTAAGTGTTTAAATTAGGTCCATAATTACATGAAATATTGAAGATCAAATTTTAGTGGTCACTGGAAGCAGTTAGACAGGCAGCCTGCTACTGGAACCGTGAACCATGTACTGCGTTAGATAACACCAAACTAAATGTCAAAATATAAAATCAAAGAATAAACAAGACTCAGCAATAACACTGCAGCGCATTAGCGACATAGCAGCTTTAACACATTTCACCACTCCCCAAATCCTGACGGTATTTCCTATTGATTTAGACATGGTATCCAGATCACATGGCGACAGGTGATGGGGTGTGGGTCTCCAAGTCTGCTTTAGATTCATCAGGCATTTTACCTCGAGTCCATTGCAGATTGTCCATGAGGATTGGCAGAGGCATGAATGGGTGGATAATTCTACCACGTCCTTCATAAATTCATCAGACATTTTGTCCAACATCCGATATGGCTTGTCATTTTTGCAGGTACCAGCTTAGGAGCTCCAGAAAACAGGTTTAAGGTGATCGATGGAAATTTTAGTTGAGGTACCATTAATAACGACTGTAATATCTTCCCATCTAGATTAAGAACTGTGCATTGTCTGTCATATGATGTCTGAAGAGGCATGTACAAGGTGTCTTGCCTAACACGAACCTGGTTACACTTTCAAACGTCAGTGAAACTGAAAGGGTGGAGAGTGCACTGCTCTCTCAGCGCAACTGGACATAGTGGGTGAATGTGTGAACATAATTTTTTAACGTAGTCAGATGTATCATTCAGGCTGAATAATTGGTTGGGTGACCATAAACAAGTTTTGCTGCTGTCACGCTAAGTTCTTCTTTATTGGAAGTGAAGAGATACAATAGCACAATTGGCAGAGTTTCTGTCCAACATTGAGATTCGTGACATTGTATAGATACTTTTAATTGGCAGTGCAAAGACCCCACTAACCCAATTAATGCATGATGATAAACTGCAGTTTGAATATGCTTCGTGGCTAATAGAAGAGTGAATGATTTGACGAGATAGAACTCAAATTGCCTGCATTTCTCAGTGGCGATATGGAGAGGCAAGCCAAAATTGATGATCCTTCCGCGAAAAAAGGAGGCTACATCAACCAAATGAAAAACTTCACAACAGCAGGTAAAGCAGCTGTTGGCAGTTACACACATGGTGTAGCCTTCAGATGTCAGTACCAACAATGTCTGTGTGCACTTGTTCGAATGATTGGTTAGGTGGGACAGAAGTGCCAAGAGGCATACTGATGAGGCATGTGATCTTATTACGTTGAAAGTCCACAAAGTGGTGCGCAAAAGCTTTCCAATCTCTGTCCACATTTGGTAACACAAAAACTTGCTTTAAAAGCATTGTACTCAGGTCCCTGGGGTGAAACACATCATGCAGTGACAAGATTGCCTGAAGCCAGAAGTGTATGGCTGCTCGAAAATGGATGACAATAGCAAGACTGAGAAATCTTCGCAACTCAAGGACTGTCAAAGGCTGTGGAAAATTGTTTATAGTTTCCACTCTCTCCTGCAATAGCTGAATTTCTTGGTTGTTAGTTGTATAACCCAGGAATTAAACTTCTGATGCTACAACTATGCACTTCGATGAATTGATGAGTAAACCATGTGAATGGAGGTGACTGAAGATTTGCCATAAATGTCCCAGATATTACGTTTCAGAGCTGAACATCACTGAACCATCGACAGTATAAATGTAATACAAGTCAAGATCATGTGTGACTTCATCCACAAAACGCTGGAAGATTTGTGCAGTGTTGCATAATTCAAAAGACATCATAGTTAACTCCAATAGGCTGAACTGAGTATAGACAGCAGCATTAGGTATGTCTTGTGGAACAATGAGTACTTGATAGAAAGCACATAATATGTCTACTGTTGAACTAACATGTATGGTGTAGATGCAGAATGAGAAACATTCAATTTAAATAAGAGGACACCTATCAGGAATTTATTGTTAAGGCGTTAAGTTGCTGAAAGTCATCAAAGGTCGCCATCCTGTGGTCTTCTTTGGAACTACTTGGAGAGGCAAGATTGAGCTGGTGTCTTATGACATCCCTTGGCTGAGCATAAAAGAAAATTCTTTCTTCACTAACTTCAATTTCTCGGCTGTTAACTGACGAGGTCGAGTGTGAATCAATAGTCTTGCACTGTTAGAATGAAATACATTGTTGGGTGGTGTACAAATGCTAGTATGGGTAGCACCAAAGTGATCTCTGGGAACTGATTAAGATGTTCTAAATATGAAGAATTACTTGTGATCTTGGGTACGGCTGTGTTGTCAATATGGTATAAAAATCAATGGCTAGCTAAGTTAGTGATTGTATCAAGAAGATAGTGATGATAAAAGTCCAATAGTAGGCCAAAAATGATAAAAAGTCTGCTACAAGGATGGTGTATACAATGCACATGTGCCACTCGTAATTGCCACACTAACTCATGACAAAAGCTGAAGTCATACGACCATGCATCTTGATTGTAGAACCATTGGCAGCCTAAAGGCAACAGTCACCACAGCTGAGAATATGTAGTCAAGAACATGGGCATGTTGCTATGACAGCACCTGTGTCCTCTAGAAACTCCAGTTTTGTACAATTTTTGGTGATAAACAGTTGATGGTTGCTGACTAGGAATTCAGTTGCCATCATTACTGACTCCTGGGACTATTTCCCATCTCACACAGGGAAAAGCTTTCTCTAACTTCAGGGCCAAATCGTCTGTAGTATCAGCATGCCTTTTCAGCTGAAACCAAACAGCAGTGTTTCCTCATTGAGCATTGGCACTGTGAACTGGAATTTTGTGTTTGAAGAGTGGCGAATTGAGTGATAATCTCAGAGAACTGTGCTTTTAGTGAGGCCAAGGGAACTGTTTGATTGTGGGTATATAGTGGCAACACATATAGATGTATACATCTCATAAATATTTTCAACATGTCCCCAAAGAATTACATCAACGCCTGTTTGCTGCTAGGGTGTCCATTTAATTATTATTTCAGAGGCATTAGTGTTGGGAAATGGCCCCTGAAATTGTGAGAGAGCGCTGATTCTGGTTTGAAAATTTGTAACTTTGACAAGACAGGGTCCTCCATGTTGTACCGTTTTCTTATTTCTGTGGCAGCAACTTAGTAGAAATTTTTGCAACATGAGAAGTATTGTTCAATATGTACAGGATGTCTCACCACATCTGAATGTCTTAAGAGCTCGTACACTTTGACGCCAAGATACAGTTCAGTGTTATGGAGTTGATGTCGCTGACTTTCAGGGACTATACCTAGGTTTGGCCTCATGACATACTCTCATTGTAAATAGCGCAATAGGATTTCCTGGTAGAGTTCATATATTTTCTCATGTAGATTGTGTATAACTACTTTCTCGCTTGGAAATTTCAGATTGAATTTATTAAATAAAGGGAGCGACCATTCAAGGAAACAAAAATAAAGTTTGTAGAATGGGTTGCTGGGTTTTTCAGAACTAAATATTGCCCGATTTCGTACATCAGCTTTGGCTTTATGTGCACGATTTGCAGTGAAATCGGTAAAAAAATAGACGCAGGGCTTGCCACTGCTCTAATATTCTTTCAGCCACTGCTGGCAATGAAAGCCAAGGTCTTATTAAGGCGTTCAGTAAGCCCGTTAGTTTCCGGATGGTAGGCAGTCATCATGTGATGAGTTATGTTGCACCTACGGTTTATCCCTGTCACAAGATTCGACTCAAAAACTTTCCTTCGATCCGTAATTTACGATCTTTGGGGCACCGTGTTTTAATACAATGTCTTCCACGATGAATTTGGCTACATGGGATGCTTCGGCTGCATTCGCGGCCTTTGTAATGGCATAGTGTGCCAGATAATCAGTGAAAACAATATTCCATCTATTGCCATTAGCAGACGTTGGAAATCGTCCGAGGAGGTAAGACCCAACACGCTGGAAAGGCGTTTCGGCTGGTGGAATTGGTATGAGTCGGCCAGGTAGTTTCTGAGGAACGGTCTTTGTCCTCTGGCACTCTCGACGTGCGACACATAGTGATGGACACTCCTAAATAAACCTGGCCAGAAAAATCTCTTGCGGATTCTATCGTAAGTCTTAATAAATCCTAAATGTCCAGCATAAGGTCTGTCATGGAATTTCTGTAGAACATCTAAGCGCATGTGTTTAGGAATCACTGGTAGCCATCTCTTTCCAAACAGATCAAAGTTTTTCTTGCAAAGTAATACATTAACTACATTAAATTGTCCTTTCACATCCTCTGAGCGATTTGAGGCAAGCATAATTTGACATATCTTGGCGTCCTTCTTCTACTCAGCAGAGAGATCCTGGAGTGCAGCAAAGACGGTCAATATCTTCATCAAAGTCTTGATTGTCTTGCACAGGATTTCTTGAGAGACAGTCGGCGTCTTGGTGTTTTCTTCCACTTTTGTACACTATGGTAATGTCATACTCTTGCCCACCTGGCGAGTCGTCTTGCTGGATCCTTAAGATCTGTCAGCCATCAAAGTGAATGACGTTCTGTAACAACCGTGAATGGCCTTCCATAGAGATACTGTCGAAATTTGCACATGCCCCGGATCACAGCAAGACATTCTCTTCTTGAATAGTTTCTCTCGGCTTTTGTAAGTGTCCTAGAAGCACAGGCTATAACCTTCTCTTTTCCATCCAAAGTTGTCACCAGAACAGCACCAATCCCATACGCACTGGCATGTGTGTGTGGTTCTGGAGGTGCTCTCTCATCATACACACCAAGTGCAGGGTCAGTCGTCAGAGCTTTTCGCAGCACATTGAAAGAATCTTGTTTAACACCACCCCAGACAAATTTAGCATCAGCTTTTAACAACTCTTGGAGTGTCCTGGCTTTGATACAAAAGTCTTTGATAAAACGACGGTAATAAGAACATAATCCGAGTAAGCTTCTCACATCTCTAATACTTTTGGGAACAGGATATTCCGTTATAGATCTCACCTTTTCTGGGTCTGGCCCACACCTTCGTTTGACACAAGGTGTCCAAGTATTCTAATTTCTTTTGCTCCAAAGAGACACTTCCTTGGATTAAGTTTCAGTCCGCCTTGTTGAAGACACTTAAGAACGGCTCTCAGTCTTTTTATGTGCTAATCAAATGTCTATGAGAACACTATAATGTCATCTAAATAACAAAGACACATCGTCCACTTTAGGTGACGTAGAAGATTATCCAATATCCGTTCAAAAGTTGCTGGTGCATTACACAAACCAAACGGCATTACCTTAAACTCATACAGGCCCTCAGGGGTCATGAATGCAGTTTTCTCACGATCAGCCTCATTTATTTTAATTTGCCGTATTCCAAGTACAAGTCTATGGTTGAGAAAAACTTAGCCCCCTTCAGACAATCTAGTGTATCGTCAATTCGTGGAAGAGGGTACCTAAACGTCCTTTTGGGTTATCTTATTAAGCTTCCTGTAATCAACACAAAAGTGCCAACTGCCATCCTTGTTCCTGACAAGGACCACTGCTCCCTGACGACCATGGGCTCTGCGAAGGCTGAATGATGTCATTCTTCATCAATTCCCCTACCTCGTCGCGAATTATTCGACTTTCCATTGCTGAGACACAGTATGCTCTCTGGCTTATTGGTTGAAGGTCTCCAGTGCTAATCCGGTGCTTCACTGTGGGTTTGTCTAATTTCCTCTTCACCTGTGGATTGAAGCATTCAGAGAACTCTTGAAAAACGGCAAGTAGTTTCTTCTGTTGTTCCTCAGTAAGATCTGATGATAGTCGAGCTAGATCTTGTATCGTAGTGGTAGCGCTAATTTCGCCCCCAGACTTGGCATGGGAGGTTTCTATGACGTTCAGCTGTTCTTCAATTAACAGCTCAGCATGTGCTATGCACATGCGTCTTAAAAGGATCTGCACTTCTCGGCGACAGTTAACTATCCACAGTTCACCGAATCCATTCTTAAACGAGACGACAGAGGCTGGGATGACCAAGTTATTCTTCAGTGGTATGCTTCTCTTACATTCCACTGCTAGTTCCATGGGTTGATGCAGGGCATGACATGTGACAGTTACCTTTCTAGTGTTGATGGCAGGAATGATCACTTCATCCAGCACACATAGTCTCCACACACTCGGATGCACATCTTCCTGTCCACAGTATCTCATCTCGTATAGCATAATCTTCGAGCGACCACAATCTATAATTGCCTGTAAAGCTTTCAAAAAGTCCCATCTGAGAATGACGTCATGACTACACTCTTGTAAGACGATGAATTCTAAGGGCTGTGTGTGGCCACTTATACCCACACGAATGGTACATCTTCCTGTAGCTTTTACATATTTCCATTAGCCACCTTCAGCGGGGTTTTCTTCTTGTCGACAAATACGGTTTTCTGCAACTGGCGACGGTACTTCTTCGAAATGATTGAATATGATGCTTCAGAGTCCACAAGAGCTTGGGCTGGTCGGCCATCCATGAGAATATCGACGTAGTTTCCTATCATTTTTGTAGTGATCGACAGCGGAGGATTTTGCTCTTCGGCGGCCTCACCTCCAAGGAAGGCCTTCAGGAGTAGGGCCTGATACATGTCCTCAGCAATACCCTTCATGAGATGTGCGACCTTATCTTCCTCCTTCATTCTAGGATCCACTATTTTACACAGCTCCAAGACGTCTTGAATGTAGGATGCTGTAGTTTATCCTGGACGCAGTGCCCTGCACTTAAATTTATCTTCAGCACTTCTGTCGTTGTGTGTCGCCGAAATGCTTGCGCAGTTCCGCCTGGAATACTACCCAGCTTGTGAACTTCTCCTTGTCGTTCTCATACCATTGCTTGGCAGTGCCCTCCAAGTAGAAAAATACGTTAGCCAAACACACGGTGTCATCCCATATGTTAAATTTGTCTACATGCTCATATACCTTCAGCCACTTGTTTGGATCTTGGCCATCGTCACCAGAGAACCCAGAAGGGTGTCTCATGTAGTGGCATACCGTTGCTGTCAGCGTAACGTCCTCTTCCTCTTCTGTCTGCTATCTGTTGAAAATGGCTCGAAATCGGGCTTCTCGCCACGTAAACGTCGGCGCTGTCGTAGTCTGATGGGAGCCACAGTGTCGCCGATAATGTGCGCTATCACAAGTTCCAATTCCCAGCATCTCCACCAGAATGATGTCATGAAGAAGAAGGTGTAACTAGATGAATGACGAACACTAACTTCACTTAACAAAGGTTTATTCAGCACTTGCACATACAAGAGCGTGGAGCGAAGTGCCTGCGCCCAGAACACACACACACACACACACACACACACACACACACACATATATATATATATATATATATATATATATATATATATATATATATATATATATATATATAGAACATTCCAGAACAATGATTCTTGACATTTGTGGATGCTTCTCGAATGTACTCGAACCGAATATAGAAATTGTAATTGTACAGCCCAGGTGAGTTTTGAACTCACGACCTTCCATGCAACAGTTTAGTATCATAACCACTATACCATGGTGCGACTCAGCCTCTTCTGTGACAATATCATCAGCATCGGTTTTTCCCTTAAAAACTTTGTGCAACTCCCAAAATGTGCTACACATTTTTTGAGCTTCTTGATCAAAATAGTGTACCACAACGCAAGCAGTTTTGACCGTTGACTTGTCGGTTGTCTCGTCTGTCATGACCTAAAATATATATTTTTGTAGTTTTTGGGCTAATTATGCTTTATGAGCTTCTCCAAGAACGTTCTTTATCACTCCTGTTACTTTAGTTCCTTTGAGCTCTAGCGCGCAAAGTGGCCGGGCGGTTTGAGGCGCCATGTCACGGAGGGTCGAGTCCTCCCTCGGTCATGGGTGTGTGTGTGTTGTTCTTAGTGTAAGTTAGTTTAAGTAGTGTGTAAGTCTAGGGACCGATGACCTCAGCAGTTTGGTCCCTTAGGAATTCACACTATTTGAACATTTGAACTTTGAGCTCTATTTCCTTAATTAATTTAAAATCTGTCACAACTTCTTTTAATAAAGGTATCAAATGGTCGGCAACCGAACATGCAATGTTATACTCTGCAAGAAAAGCAGCAAGTTTTATTTCTGCACTTGCTTTTTCTTTATTTTGTGGAGTTACATTTTTTTAGAATCCAAGCGATGTTAATGTTTGCGTTTTTATACTAGAACCAGGTTTGTTATTTATATGCTTTTTGGTAGTGGTGTGAGTTTTCAAATGAGACATTGCAGCTACTATCGATGTTCCTGGGCAAAATGCACACTTAGCTTTAGTTGAATCATTGCTGTCTGGCAAAAGCCAGTCCGTAAAAGCTGGTTCCTTTACCCACTGATGTCTAAAATTTTGTGATCGATGCTGCGATGATGTGTTACCTTCCTTTTTTCTTGTCCAGCCGTCTTTTTTGGGTATTTTTCTTGGTGGAGTAAGAGTACACGAATAGTCACTGTCTTCCTCACAATCACTCATAATTATAGGTAAATAGGTAGCACAAACAACTACACAAGAGACACGATACTACACGTATGGAACAGAGAAAAGTAGATACTACATACGGTGAGGCGAGCTATTGTCAGTGCTGGAAACACACCTGTGCTGAACTGTTGATGCACTGTGAGCTCAGAGCGCCGTAACGATCGCCTGATTTCGTTAAAGAGCGTTACATATAAGTTCATGTTCAAATCTGTGGCTACTTCATTATGAAGCACCTCTGTAATCATACCGCACCACGCATTGCTAGACTGCATATGTTGGCAGCCCTACGATTTCATTTTGGCAATTGTCGGTAAGCGTTGGAGGAAGGGGTCATCTATTCTTGGCTGAGTAGTACTTTCGCTTTTGTGATAATCAGAGACGACAAACACGAAGAAGAACAGAATTTGTTCCTCGCGGATTCCCAGCTAACTAACCATAGAGTAGACTGTTTTTTCTTTTAAATGATGACATGTTTATTTAGGGATTGTGAACTAACAAAATTGTAACTTATGACACACAACAAAATTTGTCTGTGCAACCGGTTTAACTAATTATGGATGAGTAGAAGATACGCAATATTTATGTAATAGTATCTATATATGTTAACCTTATGTGTAATCATTTGTATAACCATCTGTAGAATTATGTACCTACTCTTTGTATAATTTGTGTAACCAACTGTATAATTTATAACAAATGATGATGCCTTATAAAACACAACAGTTGTCTACAGGGAAATATCTTTAAAAAAAAAGACACTAGACATTCAGTATACGATTACAATTGTTACTTCAATTTTTGTGGACTGAAGGCCACTGAAACAAAAATTAAAATCAATGAGAAAAAATTATTTTATTTCCATTGGACTTTCTCAGGATCATTGTCACATGCGTGTGTAAAATTCGAAACTTCGTTAAAATGAAATCCAGAGATAGGCTTCATCAAGTAATTATTTTTTACAAATCGCAAATAAATAAAGATTGATCTATGTCATTATTACAATAAAACATTTAATTTCTTTAGTAATGGGAAGTCACAGGCATGTTGCGTTTATGTCAACATTTTAGAAATTTAAATGGTAACTAAAAAGTACAAAAATCTACCAACAGAAGCGCTGATTTTAAAGAACATTGCGCCATATTTAGGAAATGAACGAGTCTAATGTATTACCATGGAGAACAGAGCTATTCTCCTTGAGTATTACTTTTAACGGTTTTTGAATTGCTGAGAAACAATCTGTCACGCATGTGTCATTTCCATGCAAATTAGAAGTATAACTTACAATACACATGAGGATGGGCCTCTTTCCTTGTAAAGCTTTTCTAGTTTCCTGGGATGAGGAGGAAGCGCGGCAAGGAGGAACGAAAGCAAAAGCCAATGCGTAACAGCAGAATGGCTTCTTCACAGTATTGCCAACTGGCATGCAGTCCTCGCTTATTGTTGTGTAAACAGCACGAAAAGCACATTTGCTGAAAGAGCGTATTTGTGCAAGTTTGTATTAAGTTACAGTACTTTTCTATATCAATGAATACGAAAAATATCATCATCATCATCATCGTCACTATCATCCTCATTAACACTATTGCGCCCACTGCACACTGAACTTCTGTTCATTGTAGTGCCGCACATAGCAAATCGCATTCATTGGCAGCAGTGCACAAAACTACGTGACGTTCTGGACTCTGTCGATGAGCTCCGAGGGAGCTAAGGGAAGTAGGAAAACTTTAAAAGGTACATTAAAAGGAAAAAAAATCCAAGAACGTACCCAATGCATCTACTTTTCATGTAGCACACCCAATGTGGCCAAAGTGTAAAGGCCCATTTCCGATATAAATTGTTTACCACAATAAAAAAAGCATGTTATAAAATGTCGTATGTCGGAATCTCGTACATAATTGTAAGAGCCTGACCGTGTCCTTGTACCTCGTACAGCAGACCACAAATCTTGTGTTTGTACGAGGAACCTCGTACGTTTGGCACCCCTGATATCCATGCACACAGATGCAAAAGGCCCTGAGCTAGGCATGGCAAACACATGGCTCTGAGCACTATGGGACTTAACATCTTAGGTCATCAGTCCCCTAGAACTTAGAACTAACTAACCTAAGGACATCACACACATCCATGCCCGAGGCAGGATTCAAACCTGCGACCGTAGCGGTCGCGCGGTTCCAGACTGTAGCGCCTAGAACCGCTCGGCCACTCCGGCCGGCTGGCAAACACAGCGCCATCTTTTAGCCAACTGGCCGCAGAGTTAAGAAGACTGAGTGCTAGGCTGAAACGACGTGAGGATGAGAGAATATGCAGTGTACCGGTACCAAAGAACAATAAACGCGTCGCCTTCAGCTGATGTTGGTACCACAGACGTTTAGGCGACGCTGACAGGCAATGTCCAAGATCCTCCCACTACCCAAACTTTAATGACGAGTGCTGGAAGGTGTGTATGCTCGTCAAATGAAGAATAAACGCCTTAAAAGTTGTAAGAACGCCATCGGGTCTGCAGTAAACAGTTCATGTCGTCGTTTTGTGCAGGACATCATGACTGGTGAACATTTTGTTATCTATACTGGATCGGAAATTAGTGTGTGCCCTAAGGGCCCAATGAGCGCCCAACAAAAATGGCACTTTCTCTGCACACAATGGCTACTGATTCTTGGACTTCCGCATTAGGAAGGAAAGAGTTGACACTTCACATAGATGACGATTTCCGCCCTAAGGTGGACTTCTGTAGTTGCCGAAGTAAGCGGTGATAATATTGTCGCCGACTTTTTCCATCATTTTCGCCTAATACCACTATTAATAAATCATTATTTAGTGAAAATGGCGTACTCTCATTGCCTATCTTCCACGTCGGAACGCATGTTGCACAATGGCGCCGTCACACATGGCACGAAGATATTTGGGCATACCATGGCATCAGCATCTGCACTGCAAGATTCGCTGCCGCTCTCAACAAAATGCGGAACACCCACGTGTACGTTACGCGAGAACAACATAGTTCGCCACCCACTCGAAACAGAGGAACTTTCAAAGTGGAGAACCATGTATCGGACAGATAAAGCAAAATTTTTGGTATCACCTTGAAGCATAAAGAAGTACAAATAATAACAGCTAAACCTCAGGAGGACAACGTGACTACTAGAGCTCAAGGGCTGCTACAAAGACTGTACTGGAAAATACAAAACATATACTGCAACAGATGCGCCACCCTTCCGTGCCAAATGCCAATAATTATAACGACACAACGGTTCTGACATCTTTCAGTAGCTGCTTCGGGAATTCCCCTCACTCACAGACACTGTTATGGCAAAAAACAAGTGATGCCTTTCTATGCAACATTACATTTGAACCACACAATGGCAGCCTGTTGCTGCTCGACTGCGTTGACTACCACTGGATAAACTACTGACCGCACAAGCAGAGTTCAAAAAAATGCTTACTGATGAGAAAGTCACAAGATATTGCAGTGCCGGGGCGTCACTGCTCCAAACGGCGAGAAACAAGAATTGCTCTTGGAGACTGTGTGATGGCTACACTGTCTTAAACATTTGCACTATTCTAGACGTTATCCCGCATTTAATGTAGCGTATTGTAATAGCAATGTGTCCAACGTTCATATTGTTTGTGTGATAGTTTGTGCACAAGAATATTCTCAAATTTCCGTGGCTTCGGCAGATAAAAACAAGATAGCTGTCACAGTTCCATCCAGATTATTTGAATGTAATTCTATGCCATTCACACTACGAAAGGCTTCTCAAACACGGTAGCGCTTCTTGAAGCAGGTACTGCAAGGAATTACATTTGTTTTTTGCTATGTACAAGATACATTAGTAATCAAAATATCCACGGGTGTACTGCCGGTCTACAGTGTCCAACGAGCACAATATTTCGGCTATCATACATGTCGCCATCATCAGGTGAACTGACGGACTGAGCTCCTGTGAACGTGCCGGCACGGAGATCCGTACGCTATGGCTGCTCAGAGGGAACTGTGCCCGTTGGACACTGTAGACGGGCAGTAGACCCGTTGATATTTTGATTATCAAATACGCCGGGAGCAACTCAAGAATCACAAGATATATTAGTAGTTTCTAAGACTTGGCTGCAGCATACTAATCACTTACATTTGCTATTTGAAACTTAGAGAGTTACAACATTGTAATCAACAGTGATAAGTGTCTTATCGCTAAAGAGAAGTGCATTTTCTAGGTTATGCTGTCACTCAGGCGAGCGTTTCCCCCCTGCCTGAGAAGGTGAAGCTGTTGAGCTTGTGCCTTTACTGACTACATTCATAACCACACAACAGATTGCTGACTGGAAAGAATCTGGCAGTACAAAAGTTCCACGGACGACAGAGGCGGAGCTTGTGTTTCATGATCTAAAGGTGGCATTAGCTTAAGTTACTTTGTTGGCACATCCATCTCCAGGTGTTTGCCTTGTACTGATGGTTGATACGAGTCAGGGGGGCCATGGGTGCTGTGTTGCAGCAATGCGTGTCTGGCAACTACTGACATTCTCCCACAAAAAACACTATCTGCATCACAACAGAAATGGAGCACATTTAATAGAGAGTTACTCACCATCTACTTAGCCGTTAAGCATTTTAGACCCTGCGTGAAAGATATTTACTGACCGCAAACCCTTGACCACCAGTTTTCAGCAGGTGACTGAGCTCAACTTGCCTCACAAATTAAGGCAGGCTGAATTCATTGTGCAGTTTACTACCGACATACAACTCATAGCATTACAAAACAAAGTTGTGGTGCACTGTCTGTCCTGTAACTGTGCAGAACTGAGTCTGATTAACTGGGCTTGATGTGACAACTGATCAAGAAAAAATGCATCCCTTCAACAAATTATTATTGATGGCCTTACATTTAGATTGCATGTCAATGCAGGGAACACACTGAGGAATTTAGTGCGACACAACTGGTGGGATGCTATGGACTTTCATCTTTATGTGGTGGCAGAGTGAGATTTTCAATGACTACCACAACCTTACACATCCCAGTGTCAGAGCTTCAGTCAAGTTTGTGGCTGCTAAAAGTGTTTTGGCCTGGTATACAGAAGGATTGTCGCATCTGGGCATACAGAAGTTGCCAATGCAGCAAAATACCTAGAAACGTTTTAACTTGTTGGACTGCTTTCTCAAATTTATGCTGACATTGTAGATCCTTTACCATACTCAGAGGGATATCCATATTTACTTACGATAACTGAGCATTTCATTACGTGGTCAGAAGCAGTACCTACTCCTGACATATGAGCAGAGCCAGTGAGCTGAATCTTCGTGTAGTCTTGGTCCACAACATTCGGCATCCCCAAAATAATCACGACTGACAGAGGACGAAAACTGGATGGACAGCTTTTCGAGGAATTACTCCAACTCTGTGGAAGCAGGCACCATTGCACTATTAGCTGCCCTTCTGGAAGTAATGGGATGGTCCACCAACTTTTCATTCTAAGAAACTGAGGAACAGATGCATCAGCACTGCTGCAGAATTTACAGGGTCCAGTGATAAGGCTGCGTCACCTCCCAGGTCCCTCTAATATTCACTTGTTCTGACAGAAGTAAATTTCTGTTCATTAGAGGGGCCCCTCGTTTCGAGACAAGAGGGATTGTTCAGAGGGTTCACCACGTCAGACAAATCAAACATTCTGCTCCAAGCCATGTAGCACACATTACAACATATGTAAAGGTGACCACGAGTGATGTCATGCAGAGTTCGCTTCTACTCTCTACTTGTTCCATAATGTGTAACAACTATCAAGAGGTTAGCTGTTTTCCCCCTCAAAGGCCAGCCGCAACATAGCTGGCCACCTTCCCCAGAATTCCTCAGTGGTATCCATTCATGCCATCGCTTCAATGCACCCTGACTTATAGGTCTGCCAAAAAGGAGGGAGAGGGCCTAGTGTGGCACCTTCGACAAATACCGTATCGAAACCAAAGGCATGTGCATATATTCACAGTCAAGCAGCCGACGTGATCAGCCTGCTGCCCTCTCCATATGGTTTAGCTGCCCGAGGATAGCTCTACAGAGTGGTAGCAAACGAACTAATGTGTAACTGCCATTCGTAAACATCTACTAACACTTACAAGCACTCAGAAGATAAGAGTCTACAACTAGTAACTTCCGCAGTTCTTGTTGCAAACTTCCCTGGTGGGATTCTCCCATCCTTTGTTAGGGACTTCGAAGGCAGTATCAGGGACCTGTTCACATCGATCATTTCCATGTGCTGCAGGACTTCTTTCTTCCTCCTGTGCTTCCTTTAAGTGCTGTGCATTGCACTCTGCACTGACAGGTCGTAGGAACTTCCCAATTATGTAGGGCACATTTTAAATCTTTTTCTTTTCAAAATAAAGTAAAATGTGTCGGATCCCTTCCAAGCTAATAAAATTCATTGCACTAGGGAGATGTTGGATCTCCCTAGCTGATTCCACTCACTCACTCACAGCATGGCTGCAGCACAAGCAGCAGAGGTGCCAGCTGACCTCACCAGCGTCTCTGTCCCACTCACCACATTTCAGGCGACAGTTGCCTTGAGGGGTTAGCAGGTCGCCGACCAGTAGGAGCTGATCAAGCTGCTCATGGAGGACGATATTATGCAAACACGGACATATGCACCACACACACACACACACACACACACACACACACACACACACACATACACACGCACACACAGGCACTTGCCACAAATACTCTAGACATGCCCTGTCACCTCGGCGGCTCAGGCAGCGAAAGAACTGGAGATAGAGCTCGAACCCCCACCAACACAGTACTTAATGAACTCGCTGCACTAGGCTGGAATGCACTCACTTAAATCAAATGAGTGAGTTTGGCACTGTAAAATGGAAATGAGCATTTGGCGTCATTGGCCGGGAGGCCCCTTGCGGGGCAGGTCCGGCAGCCTTGGTGCAGGTCTTATTACATTTGACACCACATTGGGCGACATGCGCGACAGATGGGGATGAAATGATGATGAAGACAGCACAACACCCAGTTCCTGAGCGGAAAAATTCCCTGACCCAGCTGGGAATCGAACCCGGGCCTGTAGGACGGCAATCTGTCATGCCGACAACTCAGCTACTGGGACGAACAGTTTGGCATGGTTAGACCTCCGATCAACTACATGGTTGAGCTGGCTGACACAGCCAAATCACGTGGCCTGCTGAGGATGAAGTTATTTCTTCATATGGTCGTTAATGTAGAGATCTACAACATGGCGCCCCTCTCCTCCCCCCACTCCAGTCACAATAGCCAGCGTTTTGCGCTTGCAGGTATTTGATGTGGTCTTGTTCCCTGCTGCCACAAATTCTATGGTGGCCACATAACACAACAGTGCAAACTTCCTCAAACAGCACAATGCAAATGTGCCAACTGTGAAGGGGCCCATCCAGCCAACTACAGGGGGTGCATAGCTTACAATAAGGCTCTGAGGTGTAAAACAGAAAAACACATCAAACCTATCGCCATCACAAAATATCCTTTGCTGGAATGGTAGCTGGAACCACCAGAAACACGGAGGGGGGGGGGGGGGGGTAGAGGAACCTCACAGGTGCACATGCACACAGAAAACTCCTCCAGCATCAGACACAAAGCCAAGTCAGACAATATCCAACACCACACCCATCAGTTACACCACAGGACACAAATAACAACCGCCTCTAGACCATGGATTGCAGCCCACCACAGGCCACAGGAAAGACACTCACACAAGGACAGTCTCAGCCACAGAGAAGATGGCAGAAGAGAAACAACTGGAACAAAGGGAACACAAATACAACACAACAAGAACGCAGACAACAAGACACAAATACACAGATACACAACTCGGACACCAACCCAACGACCCACAGTACACGTCCACTCACCCACAACTCCACAAACAGCTGAATCACAAGCCAGACCAAGCCCGACGCCAACACAAGCATCAATGGCCGCCAACACCACTGATAACCCACACTCTGACACTTCCAAAATCAACATAACACTCGGGAGTTTAGTGGAGACATTATTCCCCGGACTCACAGCCACTGAAATAATTATGAAAAATATGGGGTGTGCCACACACTCTTCGCACAGTTCATGTCAGGCTCAGTTAACTGGATTGACATGCAAACTGTCCTCACTCCACCATTTATGACAATTCATGGATAACACACCACACCAGCCTTGTAATGCAAATTTTCACACTACGTCACAGATCCTGTTTTGAAATGCCAACAAGATCTTATTAAAAAGAACCAAACTGGTCACATTGATGGAGCGAAAGAGCATCCAAATTGTTCTTGTGAACGAGATGCTGCTTGTGCCTCACAAACAACTGAACACCCAAGTTACTGTGTCTATTGAACCACCGAGTGGATGGCAGGAATGGGGTTGGGAAAGCCATCATCATACATATAGACATAGAACACATGAACATCGAGATCTCTACAGTTCACAAACTAGAGGCCATGACAAATGGCTAGGATTCGAACCTGCGACCATAGCAGCTGCGTGGTTCCAGACTGAAACGCCTAGAACCGCTTGACCACTGAAAAAGGCCATGACCATCATGGTCAAGTTCAGTGGTGCTAACACCACACTGGTATCGCTTTACTACTCACCTAAGAACATAGTAACACGCAATATCGGCGCAGTTCTTAGCATATCACTGTGGGTAATCGCCAATGAAGATTTAAATGCAAAACACCCCGACTGGAATTCGCGAATACGTACCTTCAAATGCGAGAAAGTATGCAAACATGCACTAGGCCAAAACTATATTATACTAGGGCCAGATGTCCCTACATACATGCCCGCACATGCCCGACTCAGGTCTGATGATTGAAAACGATCTTGACTCAGACCACATGCCTGTAACACTTTATACAGAAAAAAAATTACTGCAGGACACTGAACCAAGCAGAATAATGAATTACAAGCACGAGAACTGAACTCTGTTCAAGGAAACGCTTGATAGTCGTAGTCTAGACACTCACGAAGTTAACAGCACACAACAAATGGATGAGGCAGTGGAGGTTCTCATTACTGTTGTCCAAGACGCAATGTCGGACGCCATTTCACACCAACACCTTAACAACACTCGACAGCCCTGCCCCAGGAGATCCTAGGCCTTATCTCAATGACTAACCACCTCAGCAGATACTGACAGTACACCAGGTGTACGTTCAATAAGCTGCATGTTAACAGACTCCAGGAACTAATACGGGAGAAAATACAAACATTTAGAAACGAACAGTGGGGGAAAAAACTCACAGGGCTAGATGTCACACATCCTGGTTCAAATGGTTCAAAGGGCTCTGAGCACTATGCGACTTAACTTCTGTGGTCATCAGTCACCTAGAACTTAGAACTAAGTAAACCTAACTAACCTAAGGACATCACACACATCCATGCCCGAGGCAGGATTCGAACCTGCGACCGGAGCGGTCGCTCGGCTCCAGACTGTAGCGCCTAGAACCGCACGGCCACTCCGGCCGGCCATACATCCTCACAAGTGGAATCTAGCCAGACATATTACCAGGGAGAAATACTACATACCTACTTTACAAGACCCAGACAGCACTGCATACTTGGCGAAGGAGAAGGCAGAGCTTATGGCCCCAACACTTGCAGTGTTTTTCAGGCTGATTCTGGTTCCATCAGATGCAGTATTTACACTTGAAACGGACCAGGAGATTACACGACTTGTAGCCAGGCCCACATGCAATGAGATCACACATACTAGCACAAACCAAATCACATGGGCTATCAAGCACTCCAATGCTAGGAAACCCCTGGTCCTGATGGCACTCAAAACCGTGTTCTCCAGGAGTTAATGGATAGAGCTTTAGGATACCTTACACACACATAATGAATGACATCTTATAACACCAACACGTCCCTGACTTTTAGAAGGTGGCTAAGGTCCTGATGTTTAGGAAGCCAGGGAAAGACCACACCCTCCCACAAAATTACCTACCCATCAGTCTGCTGTGCTCACTTAGAGCATGTAATACTAAAATGCTTCACTTCGTGAATGACACCCTAAGGCCAGAACAATTTGGCGTTAGGAATCACCACTCTACAACACAACAACTCCTCTGCATAGTTGAACACACAATACACAGCTATAACACGAACAAAAGCACAGGGGCTTGTCTCCTGGACATCAAAAAAGCTTTCGACCATCAGTGGCCCAATGGTCTCATATGCAAACTAAGCAATGCTGGTTTCCCTGGCAGGCTCGTACACTCATATCTCAGCAACAGATGTTTCACCACTGAATACAATTGAAATGACATGGGATTCAAGCTGGAGTATCCCTGGGAAACATACAGGGGCCCATCTTGTCTGCCTCTAGTATAATGATCCCCCAGCAACACAAAACATGCTGTTAGCCATCTATGTGGATGGCACAGCCATCCTTGCAACAAGACTGAAAACTGTCGAACATAAATTCGCAATTACAGACAACACTCAGAACGGTTGAGTAAACTTTGACAAATGTGAAGCAGTTCTGTTCACACACAGACTGAAACTATAGCGCAAACATCAGCATTGTAGACTGGTAATACTACATGCACGCCCAGTACGTTTCCAAGAGAAAGTTAGATTCCCTGGTGTCTTCCTGGACTGGGGTGGGCGGGACACACACACACACACACACACACACACACACAGAATACATAGCCAACAGAGTGGATGTGAGGTTCAAACAAATTTACCCAATGCTGAACAGGGAAAGTACACTAAATAGAAGAGTATCAACATCCATATACATGACACCCATCAGACCTCAGATGACGTATTCAGCTCTTGTCTGGGGATATGCCACTCCTACACACCGGCAGATCCTACAAAAGAAAGTGCTACCATGTCATTAGTAAAGCTCCACACTACACTCGCACCACAGATCTTCACAATGACTACCGCCTTGAAACCCTCAAGAAAAAATTTAAAAAACTCACCGCATGACTGTACAGGAACTCGAGACACTCGAACAATCCTCTCATCCTTACTCTGAGGAACTACGATCACAATCATAGATGGAAGCATAAGTGACCAAAGACACTGCTAGCTAGTGCTAACCACCTATGACGATCTAACACTTACAAGCGACAACATCAGTGAGCCCCTGCACATCAGCAATACTGACTGGACATGCCAGCTGCTATCACAGTCGACCAACAGGCAACAGCATGGATGCCAATAAACTCGCGCACTAATGCATAAACAAGTAGTAATGACAAACAATCCGGTAATGGCCTATCGGACACTAACAGATGATCAACTGAACTGTTACACGTATGCTGATGCTGGGTGAGATGACAACTCCAGTGCTCAGCTGCAACTGCCGAGTGACAACGCCTCACAACGTCAAGGGTATCTGCCTGCATGATACTCACAACTAACTTACCTAACCTTTGCATGATCTGTCGCAGGTAGCAAGCAGTCCGCTACTGCTACTGGTACTCGGCACGACTATCACAGAGGTTTTTTTCCTTTGGCTCTTGCCTTGGAATTTTTTCCGCTCTACCCTCCAAACCACTAACCTTCATTCAGTTTTCGACCAAATCTATATCCAGATGAGCGTGTATTAAAGATTAATCATAAACAGACGTACGAAAACATCGCAGTATCTACATCCAGTGAAGACCTCACTTAGTGAACACTAACCACTATGCATAAATGGCGGTAGACCTTTCGTGCTGCTCATCATGCCTGTGTGGGAGCGCGCGGCCTCATATCTTCTGGACTGGGTGTTGAGTAGCCCAAGTCTATCTGGAATGTAGGGTTTACCCAGAAGGGCATTTCCTACCACTGCTGTGGATTGTAAGTGGTGGTGGACATCTTGTTTGATGGTGTTAGTCTTGGAGAGAAGTAGGTGGTGGTGAAGCTTCTATGTTGACCTGTCTATTCGATCAAGGCAACGGGCCGCCTATAGTGGTTGTGATTGTCATTTGGTCGTCCTAGCTTTTGGACGAGTGGGTTGTCGGAAGTGCGGGTGGTGTTGTAAAACCGGCGCACAGCTTCTTGAAATCGCTCCTTTACTAGGGGCTCTTCTGCAGCTTCGTGAAGGAGACGGTGAGGAAAGTCGTTTGGTACATGGTAGACGCGTCGCAAAATCTTGTTTTGTAGTTGTTGGAGCTTCTGTATGTGCGAGGGAGCAGCGTTGCCCCAGACCTCACACGCGTAGTCCATGACTGGACAGATGCAGGTGCGGTATAGGTGCAGACCATTGTTGACTGGGAGCAAGGAGGTTCCATTGAGCATGGGCTATAATGCCCCGGCCCTCTGAGACGTCTTCTGGCGGACAGTGACGATGTGAGCCTTCCAGGTAAGCTGGCGATCGAGGAGGACTCCAAGGTAGGTGGCAGTAATTGTCCAGGTCATGGACTGGTTACAAAGAACCAGTGGTTGCGCATCAGGTGGGTGACGGCGGGTAAGTATCATCCCCTGCGTTTTGGTGGCCTTGAAGCCGATCCTCCAGTCGGCAGCCCAATGCTCGAGGTCTTGCAGTGCTGTTTGTAAACGTAGGAGGACAGCTTCAATGTTCCGATGTCGCGAGAAGAGTGCCGTGTCATCTGCATAGATGGCGCAACCTACTCTCGGGGAAACTGGCAGGTCAGAGGTGTAGACGTTGTACAGGATTGGGCCAAGAACACTCCCTTGTGGTACTCTGGCAAGGACTTGGCGAACAGAAGAAGTCGTAGTACCAACCCGGATGACAAAAGTAAGCACCTCGAGGTAGCTGGCAAGGAGGCGTACGAAGCACGATGGGATGCAAGGTGGAACAGCTTGTAGTGAAGGCCTTGGTGCCATACGGTGTCAAAAGCCATTGACACATCAAGCAGGACAAGGCCGCAAAACTCCCGGTTGTTGAAGGTCAGTGTTGCCTCCTCGACGACGCGGAGTAACTGCTGAGTAGTAGAGTGATGCTGACGAAATCCGAACTGCTCCCGTGGAATGATGTTGTCCTGATGAAGCAGCCGGCCGAATCTGGAGAGTAGGATTCTCTCAAACACGTTGCTCAACGTCGGGAGGAGGCTGATGGGGCGATAATTCGCTGGTAAGCTCCTGTTTCTGCCCGGCTTCGGGACCGCCACAACGACAGTCTTCTTCCAAGCTTCAGGAAACCTCATTTGCTCAAAGATGGCGTTGAAGAGAGCTACTACATACAAGATGGCTAGCCTGGGCAGCATGTGGAGGACTCTCCCATCAACATTGTAATGTCCTGGGGCCTTCTCCTGGGGCAACCATCTAATGTGTTCAGTGACCTCCCGTCCAGACGTCGATACAATGGTGACATCACCATGGCCTCCATCGAAGAAGGCAGCAAGTCTGGTCTCGACAGTTTGGACGTTCGCCAGTTTCACTGGTTCCACAAGTGGCCGGAAGTTTGCCTCGAAAGTCGTTGCCAGGGCCTCTGCTTTAGCTGCAGGCGTGAAAGCAGGTCCATCCGTGGTAGTGAGTGGCGGCAGTTGTGGGCGATGCCGAGTGAGGGAACAGACAGTCTCCCACGTATCAGCCCCAGGATCAACTGAGGCAAGCTTCTGCTCCCATTGGCATATACGATGGGCAGCAAGTGCAGCCTTGATGGTGCGGCGTAGGTGGTTGATTTGACGCTTCACCTGATGCTGCGGTGTTTCATGCCAAACGCTGTTTAGGCGATTTCATTCCCAGATGAGATCCTGGATGTCCACAGGGAGAGCTGGGGCTGCCACAGTGGAGGTCCTTGGAGGCAGCGTGGAGTTAACGACAGCTGTGGTAAGAGCCGTGTTCAGAGTGTCGAGAGCAGCATTGACGTCTGTGTCTAACGATGGTGGCTCTTCTGGGAGGTGATCCATAACAAGCTGCTGGAAACGTGGCCAGTTGGTCTTCCTGGTGTCAAGCTTGACTGCATGAGGAAGTGGATCGAAGTGGAGTTGGAAGAGCACTGGCAGGTGGTCGGAGTTCATGGTATGGAGTACTTCTGGTGTGACAAACCAGTTTACGCCTTTGACAAGACAAATGTCCGGGACATCTGGAGCGTTGCCATTTGGAGGATAGTGCGTTGGCTCGTCAGGTCCATAGAGGAAAGCTCGTGCCCTCTCGGCAGCGTGATAAAGACGCCTCCCACTGATGTTCCGCCGTGTCCGCGAATTCCAGATACGGCGCCTTGCGTTCATGTCTCCGGCGAGGAAGAGCTTGTCTCCAACGCGGAGAAGAGTGTCAGCGTCGTGAACGGTGAGGTGGCCTCGTGGCGATATATATATATATATATATATATATATATATATATATATATATAAAGGGGCGGGGGGGGGGGGGGGTAAGTGCAAACTACCGCATAATCGCAGGCAATACTTGATCTCTTAAACTTCTGTCTTTGTAGCCTCGAGTGGCGGCTGACAATGGAAAACCAGCTGAACATGTAAACAAGCTAAACATGTAAACACTACAGCGAAAAACGGTTTCCAAAATTCGGTACTCGTCTGCTGGAAATTGTGTCCTACGTAAACGTAGCAATCGTCAAGAAAATGATGAAAGTAATGTTTCCAGCCAGAGCAGGTGAGGAAGTTCTGTGATTGAACTACTTTGATAGCAATGGCATCTGAGTGCGGCGGTACGAGTGAGGCGGAGAAAGAAGTATTTGAAAAAATTGCAAATAATGACGCAGACGGCTTAAAAAGCCTTCTATTACAATACAAAATGAAACCTGACGTATTTGATGAAAATGGTATGACGCCACTTCAACATGCTGCATACAAAGGAAACAAGGAAATGGTGCAAATGTTATTGGATCAGGTAAGTGTCAACACAGTGCAGACGCGATTTTGAATCAGCTGTCAGTCTTAATCGAATATTTAGAGCAGAGCAGGTGGCAGAATTTTTGTTTCTGTTTTCGCAATCAAACTAATCGTTTAGGTGCTATCAATCAAAATTTAAAAATTTTAGATTTTTGTCATGTTTTCTTTATTAACAAATTTTCAGGGGGCCGACGTAAATTCTGGAAAACATGAGCATGGCTACACTGCGTTACACTTTGCGGCGTTGTCAGGGAACGCAGAGTTATGTCGCTTATTGCTCATGGCGGGGGCCAAGAGTCATGCAACCAATACAGTTGGAAGAACAGCTTCGCAAATGGCCGCATTTGTTGGTAACGGACTTTGATTGTTCAGACAACTGATCTCATTAGGTTAACATTGTATTATTTTTAGTAATAGACGCCATGCTATGCTTCGTCTGGTATCTTTATGTCGGTGTTTGCCGAACTTAACAGCAGTTATTTCTAGCGTGGCAGTTTTGTAGGTAATTTGTTCAAAGTTTGTTTAAGTAACCGTGGTGTAGTGCAAATATCATAATGTGTGACGAAACTTGAAACTGCTATAACTTTACAACAAATAGCAATGTCCCCCCGCCCCCCTTCTCGCCCTCCCTCCCTCCCTCGCCCCACACACACAAAAAAAAAAAAAAAGAAATCTCACTGCTTCCAATTTGTCATGCATAAAAGTCTGCATCTGTAGTTAAGAGGAATGACCAGTTGAACAGGAAAATAGTGGGCTACATATTGTCATTCAAGATTTTGCAGCCAAGTGTATTTTGTTACTGTACAGAAAAAAGGTAGTTTCATTTATATATCTCTAGGCTAAACGTCTGCATAAATAAACTTTAAGAAAAATATTGAACATTGTATGTTTGTTTTCATCTTTAAAATTCAAATTCATGGAATGCAGGAAGGAAGACGGTTTTGAAGAGAAGCTTTTATTACACCTGGCTTATTTGTGCAATAGCTACCATCATTTTTACTGACAGTCTTGTGTTGCCCTAATCAAAAGTTTTTACAGTATGATTCCTTGAATGGCTTTAATTACTCATTTAGGGATTGTGTTGAACAGCTGGGAAGAAGCCACTAATTTTGCTTTTTCAGTTTCTGCTTTACTTGCCAGTGCATGCATATTGTTTCTGTGTGTGCAGCATGCAATTGTAAATTCTTTGTTAATATATTTTACTGGGAATATTATCTCATATATTGTTGACAGATATTGTAATCTTCTGTTGAAGTGAAGTGCATGTTGCAGTGAAAGACCATCTTTTATTTCTAAACACCTTTATATTAATATTACCTCTTCTAAATAATAAAGTTTGATCATCTTCCTGATAACAGAAGCCGGTTTGAAGAGCTTATTACTCATTGAATCACTAGTAGAGGTGAGTCACTTGTACAGTGAGCTGGAATGTCTACAACTCAAGGGCAGTGCAGCTCTGAAGGCACTGACCTCATTTTTGGCAGGATGAAGTTGCACTGTCTGGCCATCCTGATTTGGATTCCCCACGGTTTACCTGGATCACTAAGGCAAATGCTGGGATGGTTCCTTAGACAAGACTACAGTTGACAACCTGCCCTAACCCCCATAGGATACCTGCCCTATCCTCGTCAAGTATCTTATGTATGATGTGTGTTGTATATTTTGTCCTATTGATTTGCACTTATTACCTTGGCAAATCATATATCATTGTGCGATGATCCTTGGATGAAAAATAAATAAAATATATGAAGCACTTACAGGGAATAGTTGCAAGTCCCAGTCCCAAGCATGGAGGAGATTTGGTGGGTTACTCGTTACATTTTGGCGTAGGGAAGCAAACTGTGTAATTTGACACAACTAGAGTTGCAATTGTTATTGGAATAAATCAGAGAAATTACTCCACTAACGAAGAATGTCCAAGGACCATCATCCACAGCTATCAGTATGACAGTTCTTCCAGTGATCAGCTGTGGTGAGGTTTATCACGTTTTTCAGATGTTCATGCTGCGAGATTCTCTTATCTGACTCATTTTGCTTTCGACTGCACTTGATTAGATTAGCAACTGTTAGCAACTGTTCAATGGAGAAAAGTCCTCTTCCCCGTTTAATGGCCAAGTCAATTCATTGTCTAAAAGATGCATGGTTTGTATTGTCACAGAAGATGGTTGTCTGTATAGTGTTATGATAGGCAATGAAACTTAACCCAACATATACTTCAGAATAAAAGTAGAGAGAGAGAAGAGCAAAGGAAAACAGGGAGATGTTACCATACACACCTGAGGGAAATTTATCAGCTGACCACCAAAGAATAATGGCAATTTTGTTTTACTCCATATGAAAACATTTGCCTTGATGAAACAGTATCAATGCCAGTGTTTTCTGTCACACTTCGAGGCAATGCCCTGAACTGCTGAAAACAAATGACAAGAAAGGCATTTGCTAGAAATTTGTTTACTGTGTGATTATATCAATCCACAATCTGCACTTGGCTCTGAGGGAAAATTTTGGAGCGTACAGCATATGATACACATCCTCCTAGAGATGCTTTCACTTATTTAAAAAGTTGAAAGAACACTTGGATGGAGATAATTTCACAGATCACATTGAGGTTCAAGAGACATCAAGAAAATTATTTAGAGACCAGGAAAAAAACTTGTAAGGCATTAGAGGGAGGGAATGAGAAGTGCAGTGGCACTGATAGTGATTATGTAAAGTAGCAACTAATTAATAGTGCAATTTAACTATAGCACATCAGATATATTTCATTTAGTTCATATCTTGTTGCTTGTTTCACCTCAGTAATGACATCAGTTCGTAAGGCTCCTTGGGAGACAATCTTTCTCTCAAAGGAGAGAGCTAGATGCTCTGTGGTTAACTTTCTCTGGTTGAAAACCACGAAATATTCTAGATATAATAAAGAAATAATAAATCACTGTACCAGCACGAACCAAATTAGCCACTGGAAATTTATGTCAAAGTATTCAGGACACTTGCATCACATTCTTTCATGCCAATAATGCACCCTCTTTCAACTCACTGATTAAACAGTACAATTCACACATACATCTGCGAGGCACCCTGCACATATGTTCAAGTCACCCTGCTCCATTGCCTACAGTATAATGTGACAATTATAGTCGCTGGCACATTTATCGGTAGGTGGTGTTGCGCCGCAATATTGATTTTGACCTTGAATCCACGAGCCAACATGGTTCAAGAGCTAATCATTTCTGCAGAACAGATTAATATACATGTCCTGTAAGTATAAACATCCTCTCTCTATTCATTCAGGGTGTTCTGTTTTTTTTTTTTTTTTTTTTTTTTTTTTTTTTTGAAAATGAGTGTACTGTGTTGTCTGACAGATGCATCTGGAAGGTTTGTTCCTGGTGCAGGCATGCAAAAGGTCAAAGTTGAGGTAGTGGATTCTATGAATACATAGTTTTACAAACAAAGAAATCATGAGGTCTTTATTATTTTAAAAATAATAATAATAATAATAATGTGACTGGACCCCAGTCATGAAAAATTCTTTTTTTTGTTAGGGAATAAGTAGAATCAAACAGACCATTCATTCTTGGTGAGAAGCCCTCATGACTCTCATTAGATGATCTATACTTGTGCTGTCTGTTGGGAGCATTTGTCATTTACATAATTATCTATCTGTCAGGCAGGAAGAGTGAAGTCAGGTAAGTATTGTCGGGAGGGGGAGAGAAGAAGTCGAGGTTCAAAAATGGTACTATCAGGCAGAGATAAGCAGTTACAGTAGCTTTCTCATATCTCTTTACATCTATATCCCTGATGATGATAAGGCTATTCTGGTTGATTGGGGCTGGGGAAGGGTTGCGATGTGTGATGCAGGAAATTGCTACACTGTAAAACGATGGTGAAAATGGGAGAAGCAGTTGAGAGCTCTGGTTGGAATGTGTAAGAATTTAAGAGCATAGTGCTGAGGATTAGATACTAGTGTAATTGGAAAAGTTAAAGATCTTTGAGAAAGGGTTTGGCATCCAGATTTAGAGATTTTTGTGGCATTGGCAAGGATGCTAAGGATTGGGAGGGATTTTGGAAAGAGATTCATATGAGACTGAAGCAAAGGAAACTTCTCCAGTCTGGCAGAAGTATAATGAGGAAGAAATGATAATGGTGAGATTGGCCAAAGAAAAAAAAAAGTGCTAGAAGAGAGGTATCTAAAATGAAAAGTTGTAATCTCAGATTGATGCTGTGTTTCTTGACTTCAAGAGTATCTTCAGCATAGTTTCACATCATCACCTACTAAACAAAAAACATGCATGCAGAATAGCTTAACAGATACAAGATTGGATTGAAGGCTACTTGACAAACAGCTTTATACATTGTTCTTAATTGAGAGCAACAGCAGCTAACTGACAATCAGATTCAGATTTGTGACTGGATTTGGGGCTTCCTTGAAGACAGAAATCAATAGACATACATGTAGACTTCCCCAGCATATACTGTTGATGAAATTTTCTTGGGCTTTGGTCTGCTTGGCTGTGTTGAAACTCTGTGATGTTTTGTTGACTGTCAGATCCTCTTCTTGGCATAGTGTCGAGATGGCACAGGCATCCCATATAGAGCTGTGGCCATATCTTCCCACTCTTTCCTCCCCTGGTGTGGGGTTTGACAACCTGTGGTAGGGGTTGTGGATCATTGGGATCGCTGTTTGACCGTCAGTGCATTCAGTCTTGCCCAGACTCATGAGACATCAATTGATGGGTGCGTTTTTGCATACATCTGCTAGAGCGGGTTTCCTTGCCAAACTTAGGTGGTAGCCCTCCTCCCTGATGATAAGATTGTAATGGAACCTTATTTCAGTTGATTCTTTGAGGATGCTCCCTCAAAAGCCTCTAGCTTGGCACACCATTTTCGTTTTCTCAAATTCTAACTTCGTTGTGTTCTGCCACACAGGTCTGCCCAATGAAAGTGTTCCAAGCAGCACTATATTTCCCCGATGCACTGGTGGTCACACTCGCAAGGGGTGATATATATAATGGATATTTGCAGTTTTATTTTGTTCTTTAGCGAACCAAGCATATTTTTGTTATTCGTGGTGGATGGAAGATGGGCTGGATGTTGTTTTTCTGAGAATTCTCACAATTTTGGTTGAGGGAGGCACAATACTGGTGACGAAGGCAAGTTCCTCTGCCTCTTCCTTGCAGATGATTCTATCATTCGTTTTCTTCAATACACATCTAATCTGTGCTTTACTGTACCCATTTTGTTGAAACACATCTACAAGGTGTTGTCCTCTCAGGGAGCTCACTGCTCTTTTGCATGTGTGTTCATGGCAAGTTATTGCAGCACCTCCAACCTTTCCTGTGATGTAGTCTGTCATCTCTTGACTACCTATCCTTCTCTTGCTCTCTTTCTCATGGTGACAGGTTTTCATGTCGACCCAGATATTTCCTTTCTTGGAATATTCTGTCATTCATTGGTTGAAGTAATTTTTGATGTCATCCTGGGTCTGACCTACATTTTTCAAATTTGTCAGTTGTGTCCAACCAGGGAAGAACACTTTAAATAGTGTCTACTACATGCAGTGTTAAAGTTTGTCTGCGCACAATATCTGCATAGGTTCTTATTTATACTTCAAAATCTACACGGTAGTCATTTGAGAGGATGAGGTTGTAATGTGCCCTTTCCATTGAGTACCCTGACGACACAGAAATCACACTGATGATGCCCGAGCTGCTAGCTCCCCATGCATATCAAGTAATAGAGGCCCTCTACCTGGGGCATCAGGACTCTCAGCAATGGCCATCATGCCAGATGGCCTTTGCTGTATCTGAGTGGTACTCATGGGGAGAACCCTTGATCAGAGTAAGTGGCCTCAGGATGGACATTTTGCACATGAAACATACTAAATTACACCAAGACAATGGTCATTCTTATATGGTTGTCACATCAAACAGAAATTGAAAGTTCATTTTGTTTAGTTACAATCCTACCTCTTTCCCTACCCTGGCTACCTCATGGGAAGAGAGACAAGACATCTAGGAGCTGAACAATTTATTCAATACTTAGTGTTATCCAAACTGATGGGGATACTTTTACAATGGCAAAGCCATTATTTTTTGCAGAGCATATTGAAGGTAATTTTGGAGAAATTAAATCATCAAGAAAAACGCGCAGTGGATCAGTATTAATTAAAGTTTCTTCAGCTGCACAGTTTGCAGCTCTTCAGGCATGTGAACGTGTGGTGACATATCAGTGATCATTGCTCCACTCAAGAATCTGAGTATGATGTAAGAAATCATCTTCCACAAAGACCTTATGCTCCAAACTGACAAGGAGCTGCCTGCTGATCTTGAGTGGTGAGGCAAATGTTTTGTGCAACGTGTCCAGAAAGGTTCCAAGAAAGAAAAGAAAATAGATCCAGGCACCTTTAACTTAGCATTTGAAGGGAGCATCCTCTTGGAAATAATTAGTCTTGGTATGCAGGTGTAATGTGAAACCTTATGTCCCACCGCCAATGAGATGCTTTTGATGCTTGTGAACAACTATCTTTGCATGTCAGTTGCATGCAGCATCATCCTCTACATTCACCAGTTTATCCAGTCCTGAAGAAAAATAAAATAAAAGAATATAAATCTGTTGACCACCTATCATATACTGAGTGAGGCATGTAAAAAATGTGAACTCCTGCATCCTATTGGTATGATGTCCAATTATGTGAAAGTCACAGCCGTCACTCCCTCTGCCTCAGTTTTTTTTTTTTTTTTTTTTTTTTATTTATGTAAGCCAGTTCTCCCACCGCCACTTTCGGTTCCTGCAGCACCACTTTCAGCAACAACTTCCCACACCTGGCTGGAGGAGCAGCATCCTCCTCCAGCGTACTACCAGTGACGGGGCTCTCTCTTGCGACCCCTCTCCCATGAAACTGACAGATCAGAGGTCCAATGCCAGCAAATGGTTGAAGGAACCACAACCACCACAGCCTATGGGTCAGTGAGCTGCCCGCTCTCCATATGTCCTGAAGCTCATCACAGATAGTCCCTCGCAAGAATTCTGACCACCAAAGGCTGTGGGTGGGGGAGGAGGAGGATAATGAAGACAAAGCCACTCCGGTGACTCTGGAGGTGCCAGATACCCTCCATGCTGTCATACTTGGAACCAGTGCTCATTGATGTTCTACTGCCGTTACTAACAGGTATTGATCCTGTGGCTGACCAGCCCTCCTGGCCCCTTCATGCCTAACATGGACATCCATAATGTGATCATTCAATGGAAATATAGTGGGTACTACTGTCACCTGGCAGAACTATGTTACTGCCACCTGGCGGAACTACACCACCATATTTCCTCCTCTTCGGCAATATATGTTGTTCTGCAAGAAACTCGCTTCAGGACAACCAGCCCCCAACAATCAATGGCTATTTTGCAATCTGTTGGAACTGTGCTGAACCTGAGAGGGCATCTGAATGGGTCTGTATATTTGTTTGCTCATATGTGGTCAGTGAATGGACTCCCCTTCATACCACATTGGAAGCAATAGCAATGTGAGTTCAGATGACCTCGGCAACCACCATTTGCAACATTTACATACCTCCAGACAGGCCACTAACTTGATTTGACTGCTGTAATCCATCAGCTTTCCCTCCCTTTTCCTCTGCTTGAGGATTTCACTGTACCCCACCCCTTGTGGGGCAGTACTACTTCATCTTGTAGGAACCCTCTACTTGACTATCTTCTTACCCCCATGATCTTTCTCTCCTCAGTGATGGTACACCTATACATTTTAGTGCCACCCACAGCACATTTTCAGCTATCAATCTTAATGATCTCATCTGCTGGTCTGGTGGTTTCACTGCATTGCCCACTACTTTCCGGTTGATCCTGTCACTTTCTTGATATTGCAAACTGGACCAACTACCACACTGGGTGCTTCAAAGAGCCAACTGACAGTTGTATGCCTCTCTCTGATGTTACCATTGCTCCCTCTTTCTCAGATTGCGTTAACAAGAATGTGCAAGACATGTCAGATGCTATTGCCCTTCCAGAGCTGCTATTTTCCTTTCTATAGGTCCCCTCCACTGCGGCCAGTGGTAAGGTGGACCTAAGACCCTGCAAAAGCTGCTCAGTATCATTGAAGAGCCCTGCAACATTCAAATGACATCCTTTACATACCGAACTTATCACTTTTAAGTGACTTTGTGCTAAGACTTGCTGTGTAACTAAACACAGTAAGAAAGAATGGCAGGAGTGCATGTTTCCTCCCTGGGAACATATACCTCTTCAACCCAGATGTGGGCCAAGCTTCCTAGTTGTCAGGGCTGTCAATGATCAATGACTGTTCCAGGTCTTGTCCTTCAGGATGCTCTTTGTACAAATGTGTGAGTTCCTGCTGAACACCTTGCGATCCAGTTTGCGACAACATTGGCATCATCTGCTTATCTGGCTACTTTTCTACTGCAGAAACGACAAATTGGAGACATCCCCATGTATGTTTCTGCCTCGTCTCATGATACAGCCCCAGGCCTTGATACAATTCATAATCAGATTATCCAACACATGAATGTTACTCAAAGGCTACATCCAACAGCTACTGGCTGATGAGCCTCACCAATGTGTCCTGCAAACTGTTTGAAAGATGGTTACCCACAGTTTATGCTGGGTTCTCAAGTCTTGAGGCCCCCCCTCCCCTCCCTCCAATCAAGGTTTCTGGGAGAGACGGGCCATTTTCTGTTCCAGTTAAGAACAGAAATCTGACAGGCGTTTTATAAATGCCAACAACTTTTTGCAGTCTCTCGTCTCTCCCCCTCCTTACATAAACCAAACACCTTTTACTTACCCTCCATAACTGGGGGCTTTCAAGCCTCCCTACCTATTTTTATTCATCCCAATGTTTGTGCTAAATGCGAGTTAATACCAAGAAAATAGGCTCTGTCCTGAGTGTCACTCTCTTCTCCATTGTCACCAGAGACTTAGCGACCTCTGTCGAGCCGCTGGTCCCACCTGAATTGTGTGTCGATAACTTTTGCACTTGGTACAGCTGCCAGTCACTAGCCTCAGCTGAACACCAGCTCCAAGGTGCCATCCGATGGACCCTTTCCCAAGATTTCTAATTATCTCCTGCAAAAACCATGGGTCATATGTTTCTGTCATCGTGCCACAGTCCATCCTGACCCAGAACTCTACTTGGGTAACTAGAGCTTGAAAGTTGTATAAAACATTCTCGGATTTCATGCCGCATCAGTTCAGGGTAAATCCTCGAACTCCATAGTCTTCTTAAAAACTTCTGCTGTGGTGGCTTTATATAGCCCAGACAGCTTCTGATTGGTCGGTAATTACATCATGCAGTCGCAGATGGTGTCAGCTTCTGCTTTCATGGTGCTGCCATGCCCGCTGTAGTGTAAACATTGTAACGAATATCTCTGGCTCTTCCTACAGAGAGCTCACCTCCATGCACAGCTAAGATCATATCTGCTGTCACGGTTGAAGATTTCACACAAATTCTTATTTCTATAGCCTCTTTAATTAGAGAATCCCAATATTTAGGAGCCTGGTATCAAAGCTTTTGTTTTGTTAAACACTACTTTATGTTTGTGAGGCTGTACTCAGCAAGTGCAGATTTCTCCAGTTCTCGATTTTTAATATATCATTGATGTTCTGCGCAGTGGTTGGAAACTGTGCAGACTGACTGACCAATGTAATTGCTACCACAGTCACAAGGATGCTGTAAATCCCAGGGATCCTGAGGCCAAGACTGTCCTTAGCAGTGTGTAGCATCTTCTTTATCTTCTTAGGAGGTCAGAAAATAGATATGATACCTTGTCTTCCCAGGACTCTGGCTGTTTTGCTAGATGGAGCACCGCAGAGTAGAAGGTGTGCAACCAGTGGCTCATCATGTGAATGTTTAACAGTTTCACATTTCCTTTTCTTGGAGAATGCTGACTTCATATCATCTGAACTGTAGCTGTTCTTTTGGAACACGTACTTCAGATGATTAATTTCAGAATCCAAGTGGTCCTTGCCAAAAACAGGTTTTGCTCTGGATACCAGTGTTTTTAAAGCTGTTCTCTTCTGGACTGGGTGGTGAAAACTTTGGGTGTTGAGATATAAATCAGTCTGTGTTGGCTTGCAGTATGCTCTTGTAACTTGGATGTTGTTGGAGAGTCTCATTGCTGTCTCTTTTTGATAGAAAGCTGACTTGGTTGCATTAAATGTGTCAGCTGAAGACTAGCTTAACACTCTCTGCTTCCTTGCCCACACTTTGTCCGGTGCAGATTGTGCTGCTCTTCTCCGTATTTACTGGACCCTGGTCTCATCCCAGCTGGACTATGGTTGCCACATTTATGGCTCAGCAGCACCTTTGGCTTTGAAATTGTTAGACCTGATCCACCATGTTGGATTTCAACAGGCCACTCGATCCTTCCAGAATAGTCCCATAGGCAGTCTCCTCGCTGAAGCGAGGATACCACCCCTCAAGTGAGATTACCATTTGGAAGGCATCTCACAGCCTTCTACCAGAATATCTGCCTATCATCCCTAGAAGTGTACCCCGTGTTTTCTTGTGCATGCCTTCTTGGTTGGTGCCCAAGCCCCAATTTAGGACCAATTTATTTCAGTGTCGTAAAGTCTCTGTCGCCCCATGGCCGTTCGGTGTCTGTCACATCCAGTTCTTCAGGAGTTTCAGGGTGCTACCATCTTGTGCACTGACTCCTCTAAAACTGTGGAAAGACGGGATATGCCTTTCAACACCCTCCTGTTCAGGTAAACACTTTGTTGTCAGGAACATGTAGTGTTTTTATGTTGGTGCTGATAGCTGTTAACAGAGCCCTTAACTTTGTTAAATGAGCCTTTCTTGACTGCATAGTGACTCAGTGAACAGTCTTTAGGCCAGTGACAAATGTTACTCTTGTCATTCTGTGGTCTCCACAGTTCATGACTTTCTCACTGAACTTAGTCATTCTGACTGCTCAGCTGTCTTTCTCTCTGTCTCAGGTCATTTTGGTATCCCAGGGAATGAACTGGCTGACCATTTGGCTAGAAGAGTGTTTACTCAAACACCCCCCCCCCCCCCCCAATTCAATTTGCTCATCCAAGTCGCAGATTTGTGGTTGCAAATAAGACCTCTGCTCACTCATGATCAAATAATTACTGCCTGGCTCTGCCCACTCTAACAAATTCGGTACTATTGAGGAGACTACTACTGCATGGTATTCTTCCTTCCATTCCTCCTGGGAGGAATCCATCATCCTATGTCAGCTCTGCATGGGTCACACCATGCTAACCCATAGCTCTGTTTTACGTAATGAGCTACTCACATATAGTTGTGGAGCCTTTCAGATAGCAGTCTCATAGCCTGGTGTTTCGCCCCTTCTTCTGGCCCTCCACAATAGGCATGGCCTTCTGAATTCTTGTGTCTCAAATACTGGCAGACGATTCCTGGATGGTGTAATTAGTTCTCCATGAAAGTGGCTTTTATTTTCAGATACAAGGTTTTAAGCAACCTTTGGAGCAGGGGCAGGATGATTGGGGTTGTGGCATCTCCCACTGCATTCAGAGTCAGGGGGCCTCTGACCCAACCTCCTTGACCAACTCCCTCTTTCATTCCCCTCTTATTCTGTTTTATTTGCATTTAGATGCGGTTTGTCAACTTTTCTGCTGCACCTTGTTATCTGTTTTAATGGTTGCACTCTCATGTGAATAGTGGGGACTCTTCAACACCTTGACTTTGCTGGAGCAAGAGTGTGATGTTTGGGGGTAGCCGAACTCTGTTTACATGCTGAAGCACAGGGACAACCACCTGCTGCCTTACCTATTTCTGTCCTCTTGTGTTTATTATTGACAGTCCAACTGAAATCCATTAAATTTAAAAATCCTTCTTGATTTTATTGTTCTCAGTGTATTGACTTGAAGAAATTCTCTGCTGTGGAACTGTCTTCGCCCTTCATTGGGCAAGTGAGGGTCAGATGTGGTGAGGGGTGTTTTTCACCATTGGATAAACTCTGCTCTTACCTATATACCTGCCTGATCCATATGCTTCTCCGTAAATACTTTCTCACGTCTGGTATTAGTATTGCCTTCTGTGCCTCAGTCTTACTGCACCTATGGACTTCCATCATGAGAACACGTACTTTGTGGAAGTCACTAATACCAGATGAAGTACCCCTGGTTTAGTAGAAATGAAGTACTAACAAAATTTCAGAAAGGTTTTTCAACAGAAAGTGCTATACATTCTTTCACTGATCAAATACTAAATGCTGTGAATAAACGAACTTCACCCATTGGGATATTTTGTGCTCTCTTGAAGGCTTTTGACTGTTTGAATCATGAAATTCGTCTAGATAAGCTAAAGTATTGCGGTAAGAATGGGACAGTGCATAAATGGTTTAGTTTATACTTAAATGGAAGAATGCAGAAGCCAAAATTAACAGTAAAGGTAGTCTGCAAAAATCAGCAGAGTCCTCTAATTGGGGAGGTATCAAGAATGGTGTCCCAAAGGATTCTGTCTTGGCTCCCTTGTGGTACATACAATTCTGTACAGTAAATGGCACAACACCATTAATACGAGGGCTATCCACAAAGTACATTACGTTTTGGAATTAAAAATAAAGTATTGGAATTTTTTTTTATTATATACAGATGAAAGCCACACTTAAATACTAATTTTCTACATAGTTGCCATTTAAATTAAGGCACTTATCATAGCGATGGACGAGCTTGGAAATTCCTTCGTCGTAAAATTCGGCCACCTGCGCCTTCAACCACGTGGTTACCTCTTTTGGGACAGAAAAGGTGTGATTTTTGTGGATTTCCTGGAAAGAGGCACTACAGTAAACTCTCAAAGGTACTGCCAAACTCTGCACAACCTCAGAAGAGCAATACAAAACAAGCGCAGGGGAAAGTTGGGCTCAAAGATCTTGCTGATTCTCGACAACGCCCGGGCCCACACGGCAAATGCCACTCGTGAAGTTCTCGAATCTTTTAAGTAGGAGTTGTTTCCTCATCTGCCGTACAGTCCCGACCTGGCACCGAGTGACTTCCACTTATTCTCAGCAGTGAAGAAGTGGTTGGCTATGCAGCGTTTTATGACGACGCACAGCTTCAAGAAGAGGTAACCACGTGGTTGAAGGCACAGGCGGCCGAATTTTACGACGAAGGAATTTCCAAGCTCGTCCATCGCTACATAAGTGCCTTAATTTAAATGGCAACTATGTAGCAAAGTAGTATTTAAGTGTGGCTTTCATCTGTATGTAATAAAAAAATTCCAATACTTTATTTATTTTTAATTCGAAAACGTAATGTACTTTGTGGATAGCCCTCATACATATAGACTTTGAATAGAAGTCTGTTGCTAAGGCAGAATATTCAAAATTTCTGGGTGTGTGCATTGATGAGAGATTGAATTGGAAGAAACACATTGATGATCTGCTGAAATAGTTAGGTTCAGCAACTTATACTGTTAGGGTTATTACAAATTGTGGTGATAAACATAACAGTAAATTAACTTATTGTGACTATTTTCATTCACTGCTTTCATAGGGCATCATCGGTTGGGGTAATTCATCATTAGGAGAAAAAGTATTCATTGCACAAAAGTGTGTAATCAGAATAATAGCTGGAGCCCACTCAAGATTACCTCGCAGACATTTATTTAATGAAGTCAGGACATTCACAGTACCTTCGCAATACATATATTCACTTACGAAATTTGCTATTAATAACTCATCCCAACTCAAAAATAATAGCAAAGTGCATAGCTACAACACTAGAAGAAAGGATGACCTTCACTATTCTGGGTTAAATCTGACTTCACAGAAAGGGATGAATTATGCTGCCACTAAAACCTTTGGTGATTTGCCAAATAGTATTAAAAAGTCTGGCAGATAGCCAACTAACATTTAAAATCAAATTAAAAGGAATTTTTGAATGACAACTCCTACTCAGTAAATGAATCTTTAGATAAGAAGATAAAAAATTTGATTTTATTGTGTAAAGGAAACTTATGTTAAACTGGCATATTCCGCATCATTACAAAATGGCACATTCATTAATGGAACAAGTATTAATGTAATGTGATGTAATGTAATCTCTGCCCTGTTCCCACTCAAAAAAAGGTGTCACCCACATAATGGAAGAAGTGTTAAGGTTTAAGCTGTGCAGTTTTTAGTGTCGTCTCCACAAAGTGATCCATATACACTGACGGAAAAAAAAAAAAAAAAAAAAAAAAATTGCAATGCCAAAACATAATTAATTTGGAGTAATGAAATTTTGGGAATACGCATCTGTAGGTAACATATATAAGTGATTAACATTGCAGTATCATGAGTTAATGTAACTGTAAGATAAGCTATTGCAAGTGTGGAATGCTGGTACATTAATAACTGGTGTAACGACCAGAATGTTGAATGCAAGCATGCAAACATGCATACTTTGTATTTGCGCAGGTGCTGGGTGTCAGTTCGTGGGATGAAATTCCATGCCTATTGCATGTGGTCGGTCTATACAGGGACGGTTAATGCTGGTCGTGAATGATGCTGGAGTTGTCTTCCAATGATATCCCTTATGTGCTTGATTGGAGATGCATCTGATGATCAAGCAGGCCAAGGCAACATGTTGACACTGTGTAGAGCATGTTGGGCAACAACAGTAGTATGTGGATGAGTGTTATCCTGTTGAAAACACCACCTGGAATGCTGTGTGTGAATGAATGGCAGCACAACAGATCGAACCACCAGACTGATGTACAAATTTGCAATTAGGGTGCGATAACTGCAGAGTGCTCCTGCTGTCATACAAAATCACACCCCAGACCATCACTCCAGTTGTAGCTGTAGTGTGTCTAGCACACAGACAGGTTTGTTGCAGGCCTTTTGCTGGCCTCCAAACCAACACACGGTCATCACTGGCACTGAAGCAGAACTAGCTTTCATCAGAAAACACAACAGAACTCCACCTCCCCCCCCCCCCCCACCCGCCCAGTGAGCTCTCGCTTACACCACTGAAGTCGCAAATGCCAGTGGTTTTGGGGCAGTGGAGTGCACTCTACAGGGAAGTTGGCTTGAATCTATCCTTGAAGTAACCAATTTCTAATGTCTCCCCCCCGCCCCTCCCCGCTGTGTTGCCAACTGCTTAGCTGCTGTAGATGCAATACGATGCGCCAGAGCTGTATGCCAAGCACGATGGTATTACCTCTTGTGTGTGCCATGTGACTGTCTGGAGCCCAGTCTTCTTGCAGCTGTACATTCCCGTGACCACCGTTGCCAACAGTTGTGCTCAATGGCTACATTCCTGCCAAGTATTTCTGTAATATTGTAGAAGGAACTTCCAGCTTCCCGTAGCACTATTACATACTCTTGTTCAAACTCAGTTAAGTGTGACAATGGCATCTTTGTTGTCTGAAAGACATTCTTGAGTAACATCTATACACCATGTCCAATCTCAAAGACAAGTAATGCTCACGACTGTCATAGCATGTATTTAAAGCAAATATGATTTGCGTCTTCATAGTGCCACTTTTGTGGGACAGATGTGAAATTTGAATAGGCATCATCTTTCCAATGTAAGCAAACACCTACTATGTTTGGTTTATGTCACACAACTTCTTCGTGTTGCGATTTCTTTTTCTGGCAGTGTAGAAACTGGCAATTGCAGGGGAAAGTGGTGAACGCATGGCTGGCTCTTCATAGAACTACCCACCACATTTGAAGCAGGTTGTGGTGAGTATGTGTTCAAGCAGCTTCCCTGTTCAACATGACCTCCTAAGGGTACCAAGGTGTCTCGAAATGGTACATGTGTGAAAAGAGAGATTACTTTGAAGCTCACCAGCAAATCATCCTTCTGCAGCTAAATTTCATTCAGTACAATCATAAATTTTGACAAAGTTCTTCAAGTGAAAACTGCAGTGTCCTACTATGGGTTTTAGAAGTGAGGCTGGATACTTGGCCACCCCAAATGCAGGTTCATTAACGCTGTTGATTATAGAACACAGTGGAACATCTTCTTTACGAATTTTAAGCACTCCATAAAAGTGTGGAGGTTTTCTTTCCTTAGAGCTGAGTTATGAAGTGAATCTATTGTTTTTCTGTTCATCTTCGGTGTTGGAACCTTCTTCAGCTTCCTATATGCCAGATCCCGTAGAAGAGTGGTTTTTTTTTTTTCTGGTGGTAATTATAGATTCACTGATGATCTTGTATGCTTCCCACCTAATTTACTCCACCTTTCCACTGGAATCCCACGGGTTGCTTGTTTAACACCAGCAATAATGTTCTCTTTTGGTATTGTGTTTGGAGCAAGATTGAAGTTCAGCCCTATGGAGAGGGTTGAGGTTGTGGCGGTATATAGTTAAATAACTATATCATCAGGTTGACAATTGTTCTCTTATCATTGACACCCTGGGTCTTCATCTGAACTCCCACCAACATCTCAAATTTTCCAATTGTCTGGTGTCAGCACACTATCTTTGTATTTTGCTGTTGACAAGTGAGCTATACTCTGTATTATGATACAATACTCGGTATATAGTAGCATCACTTGGTAACATGGCTGCAACACATCAGGAAAACACCATGCTGCATCTTGCAACGCTGCAAGAAATATACTAGATGCATACATGGGGGGCGTAAAGATAAATCAGCAGTAGCAGAACACAACCTCAATGAGGGACATAAGTTAGACTTTGAGAAAACAAGAATTCTGTGCCGAGCTAGTGGCTTTTGGGAGAATATCGTTGAAGAATCAATTGAGATAATGACAATTTTGTCAGCAGAGTCTACCAGCTGTTTGGCATGGAACACCCCCCCCCCCCCCTTCATTTCCAGTTTTGTCAATGTCGGTGAAACAAAGAAGATAATGTGAATGTTCGTCATCTTTAGTTATTTATTTTATGGTGGACAAAAAAACAAAGGACTGGAGAGTTTAGGTAAAGGGGTAGATTTTGGAAAATTCACCCAGAACTGCAGGTGACTTAATGGACAGGACGAGAAGGAAAGACTGATTGTTGGTGACTGCACCGGATGACATTCGAAAACCTTGAGAGCTTAAAGGTGGAAGAGAAGGTAAATGCAAGACAGGATCACTGCTAAAACATCATGCACGACTTAATAGGAGTGAAATACTAAATGCATTGTATGCAACAGAGGTGGAAGGGGGGACATTGAAAAATAGACAGGGCAGAAGATGAAAGATGCAGAAAACTAAAACAGGGTGGAAAAAGGAGTAGCTGTTGTGATGAAACGCTGTGACTCAGAAGTTAACATAAATTAAGGCCAGCTGAGTGACGAGAACCAAGAACATGTTGTAGTGCTAGTTTCCACCTGCAGAGTTCTGAAAAACTGGTGTCTGGCGAAAAATCCAGATGGCACATGTGGTGAAATGCACTGAGTTCATGATTGTCACATTGTAGAGTATACTCTTGCAACAGTATATTGTGTGTTGCCAGTAAACACCTTCTGCCTGTCTCCATTCATCCTAACTAATAATTTGGTGATATTCATGCTCATGTAAAGGCTGGCCAGTGTTCACGTATCAGCTGGTATATGATGTGTTGTTTCACAGGTGGCTCCCCCTTTGATAGTATATGTTTTGCCAGTTCTACTTCACCTTTCAGGGGGAGACATACTAACAGATCAGGGGTATGGCTATGGGAACCAGGATGACTCCTTCCTATGCCAACCTTCTCATGGAACGCTTGGAGGGGGATCCATAATCCTTCAGCACCTAGTTTGGTTTAGATACATTGATGACATCTTTGCCATATGGACTCATCGTGAGGCCTATCTGTTAAAATTCCTGGAATCTCTAAGTACCTTCTCCCAATTAAATTTTACATAGTCCTGTTCCGAATCCCATGCCACTTTCCTTGATGTTGATCTCATCCTCACCAAAGGCCTACTACACACTGTCCACATTAAAACTACTAACAAACAACAGTCCTTAAATTTTGACAGTTGCCATCCTTCCCATACAAACTTGGCATTTGAGGCAGACGTATTTGTTCAGCTGCAGACTCTTTACAGCAATACACCACCATTCTCACCTCATCCTTCACTGAACATAATTATCCCACCAAGCTAGTTCAAAAGCAGATTCCCCAGGCCATCATATCCTATCCTGGTACTGCTGATCCTTCCAAAAAACAACTTCGGAGCACACCAAGTGTCACTCAATTTTAGCTTGGCTTTGAATGTATTAATCTGCTACTTCAACACAGCCATGACTTCCTAAAATCATTCCCTGAAATGAGATCCATCCTGTCTTGAGATTTTGCCCACCACACCTATCATAGCTTTTCGTTGCCCTCCTAATCTCCACAATATTCTTGTCAGACCTTATGTTCCTTCTGCACCCATCTCCCTCTCCTGTGGCTCCTATCATTGTGACCATCCCCATTGCAAAACTTGCCCTATGCACCCTCCTACCACTGCCTATACCAGCTCTGTATCTGGCAAAACATATACAATCAAAACAAGAGCCAGCTGTGAAATGACATGTCGTATACCATCTGTTACGTAAACACCATGTGGCCTTTTACAAGTGCATGACTACCACAGGATTATCAGTTAGGATGAATGGGTGTAGGCACAGGGTGTATACTGGCAACACACAATATCTTGTTGCAGAGCATTCTCTACAAGATGGCAATCGTGACATTGGTGCCTGTTTTACCATACATGCCGTCTTGATGCTTTCCCCAGACGCCAGTTTCTCAGAACTCCACAGGAGGGAACTAGCACTAACACTTGTTCTTGGTTCTTGCCACCCACCTGACCTTAATTTATTTTAATTTCTGAGTCTCAGCATTTCTTCACAGCAACTACTCCTTTCTTTACTCCATTTTAGTTTTCTTCATCTTTCATTTTCTGACCTGTCTATTTTTTGCCGTATGCTTCCCACCTCTTTTATGTACAATGCACATAGCTTTTCACTCTTATTAACTCGTGCATGATGCTTACCAGCATCTGTTTTACCTTTGAGATACATACATACAAACAGATAAAGAGTATGCTCATGGGAACCAGTGTGGCTCCTTCCTATGCAAACCTTTTTATGGGTTGCTTCGAAGCGTCTTTTCTGGGATCCATTACCCTTCGGCCACTGATTTGGTTTAGATACATTAAAGACATCTTTACCATGGGGACTCATGATGAGGCTGACCCGTTGAAATTTTTGTACACTCTTAATACATTCTCTAAATTTAATTCCACATGATTCTGTTCAAATCTCCTGTCACTTTCCTTGATGTTAACTTCATCCTCGCTGAGGGTCAGCTACACACTTCTATTCACATTAAAGCTACAAAGAAACAACACTACATACGAGGGCTGAATGAAAAGTAATGCCTCCACCTTCGTTAATTGCGTTTGGGTGGAAGTATTTTAATAAATCAAACACAGAAATAATCCTTAGAATGTGAGCTTTAATTACCAATATTCACTTTTCCACATAATCACCAGCCAATTGGCTGCATTTCTGCCAACGATGAACAAGTTTTCTGAAGCTGTCACTGAAGAAGTCGACACTGTTTCCACAACCACAGTCTCACAGTTCTCTCATCATCTTAATCAGAAACATAATGATGTCCCCGCAGATCGTCTTTCATTATCGGGAACAGATAGAAGTCAGATGCTGTTAAATCTGGACTTTATGGAGGATGCCCTATGGTGGTGAGTTTGTCTCTGAAGTACTGCTTTGGTGGCATGTGAAGTGTGTGGTTCGACATCGTCATACTGCAGGAAAACATTTCCCTTTTCCTTTCGGACCCTTGTTAGCCGTCATTTCAGAGTTCGCCGAGTTGTGATGTAACACTCTGAATTTATTGTTGTTCCACGACCAAGGTAATCAACATGGTAAACACCATCTGTGTTCCAGAACACTGTGGTCATGATTTTTCCAGCTGAGGGCTGCATCTTGAATTTCTTTTTCGGGGGCAAGTCTTTGTGTCGATATTCCATAGACTTAACATTTCGTCTCTGGGTCATAATGGTGTACCTACATTTCGTCTCTTGTCACAGTTGAATGGAGAAAGTAGTCACCTTCATTCTCGTAACGCGAGAGGAGTTCTTGGCAAATTTAAAGTCTGTGCGCTTTCATTTCAGGAGCCAACATCTGGGGTACCCATTGTGCACAGATCTTCCGATAGCCAAGCAAAGCAGTAATGTGACCCACATGTTCTTGTGAAATGCCGATTGTGCTTGCAGTTTCTCTCTGAGTGACACAACGATTGTCCTGAATCAATCTGTCAACTTTTGCTTGTGAAACTCGGTGGTTGCTATCATAGGACGTCCAATACTTTGTTTGTCACGCAGGTCAGGTGTTCCCGTCTCAACATCTCTAAACTTACTCGCCCAAAGACGCACAGTACTCACATCAACACAATCACCATAAACTGCTTTCATTCTCTGATGAATCTCTTTTTGGGCTGACACCTTCTGGTGTCAAGAATTCAATGACTCCACATTGCTTAAATCGCATTGACCGATCGTCTGCACAGGGTCCCATACTTTATAATGTAACAATACGACTGTCCAATGCTAAGGCTGTAGAGAAGAGGCTACGGAACAAGCCAGTACCTGCAGCATACCATTGCTGCCAACTGTTGAAGAGGTACGAAGGTGGAGGCATTACTTTTCAGTCAACCCCCGTACATCTTGATATTTGCCATCCTTCTGATGTCAAACATTCCTTCTCAAATGGCAAATGTAATTTTCAGAGACAAATTCCTGACAGTAAAACACCACCATTCTCACAAGGCTTCACTGTATGTAATTACCCCAACCAATGTAGTGCGAAAGCATATTTCTTGGGCTACCACATCCTATCCTTGTACAGTTGATCCCTGGAAAAAATGTCTTAGGACTACCCCCTTTTGTCACTCAGTACTATCTTGACCATGAATGTATTAATTAATCATCTACTTAGACAAGGCTATAACTTTCCAAAGTCATGCCCAGAAAAGAGGTCCACTTTGTGTCACATTTAGCCAACCACACCAAGAATAACTTAAGAACTTTTTGTTCCCCTCCACCCCATTCCAATCCCTGCAATACCCCAGTCAGATACTATGCTTCTTCTGCACCCCTATTGGCTGCTACTCCTGTGACCATCCCCACTGTAAGACATGCTTGATGCGTTCTCCTACCACCACCTTTACCTGTACTGTAACTAGCAAAACTGTAACCACCAAAGGAAGAAGATTCTCATAGCAAAAGGATGTTTTCTGAGAAAGTTCTTAATTTCCTATGAAAAGAAAATTTGAAGCATACACTCTGACATGGTTATTTCTCACTACCTCCCCTACTTCTTGAGAAGGTTATTGATGCATTTCATTTGCTGCGTCCAGCACAGAATACACGCTTAATCTTGCATTTCATTCAATTCAGTGATGATTCAGGCAACCTACTCAGTGTACAAATATGGAACTGGCATCATTGTGTTATGGAATAGTTGCACTACATTTTGATTTTAGTTTTATGTGCGACAGAAAATTATTGAAATGATTACAGACACTTTACAAAAATGCATTTCTTGACAATGGTACCAAATTTTCGGCACATCGAAAACTTTTTTTTTTTAATTGAATTAAGGCGAATACATTATGCAAATGAAAACTTAAGAATGCACCCCATTTTCATTTACTCTAAACCGGAACTCGTATCAGATTTTTCTAGCATGAGATAATTTTGGTTGGTTAAATGTGATGCTTAATTGTCTGCATCAAGTATTTAAGCAGTCTCTGTGTGATTTCATTATGAGAAACAGATCTCTTGGTTTGTAATCAACCAGTTATTAACTTCTCTTACCCACCTACATATTTATAACAAAATATAATATTTATGCTGTGAGAAAACATGATTATGATGTTTTTCTCTTTTAAGTATGTCTTCAGGCTATATGTATCCTTTCATCTTCCCCCACCCCCTACCCCCACCCCCACACACACACACCAAACAAAATAAATTCTGCCATTTTTACTAAAAAAATGCTCGGTAAAATTTAAACTCAGCAGAACTTACTCAATTACAGAGGACACTTCAAAACATGGAGGATGTTCTTCGCTTTTGAGAGACTTCTGTTGTTTTATTCATATGAAACTGGAGAATGTTCTTAGAACATCCTCTACAATAGGACATCAATGACCTCGAAGTCTATTTCATCATACAGGGTGTTTCAAAAATGACCGGTATATTTGAAACGGCAATAAAAACTAAACGAGCAGCAATAGAAATACACCGTTTGTTGCAATATGCTTGGGACAACAGCACATTTTCTGGCGGACAAACTTTCGAAATTACAGTAGTTACAATTTTCAACAACAGATGGCGCTGCAAGTGATGTGAAAGATATAGAAGACAACGCAGTCTGTGGGTGCGCCATTCTGTACGTCGTCTTTCTGCTGTAAGCGTGTGCTGTTCACAACGTGCAAGTGTGCTGTAGACAACATGGTTTATTCCTTAGAACAGAGAATTCCACCGCCTAGAACACAGTGTTGTTGCAACAAGACGAAGTTTTCAACGGAGGTTTAATGTAACCAAAGGTCCGAAAAGCGATACAATAAAGGATCTGTTTGAAAAATTTCAACGGACTGGGAACGTGACGGATGAACGTGCTGGAAAGGTAGGGCGACCGTGTACGGCAACCACAGAGGGCAACACGCAGCTAGTGCAGCAGGTGATCCAACAGCGGCCTCGGGTTTCCGTTTGCCGTGTTGCAGCTGCGGTCCAAATGACGCCAACGTCCACGTAATGTCTCATGCGCCAGAGTTTACACCTCTATCCATACAAAATTCAAACGCGGCAACCCCTCAGCGCCGCTACCATTGCTGCACGAGAGACATTCGCTAACGATATAGTGCACAGGATTGATGACGGCGATATGCATGTGGGCAGCATTTGGTTTACTGACGAAGCTTATTTTTACCTGGACGGCTTCGTCAATAAACAGAACTGGCGCATATGGGGAACCGAAAAGCCCCATATTGCAGTCCCATCGTCCCTGCATCCTCAAAAAGTACTGGTCTGGGCCGCCATTTCTTCCAAAGGAATCATTGGCCCATTTTTCAGATCCGAAACGATTACTGCATCACGCTATCTGGACATTCTTCGTGAATTTGTGGCGGTACAAATTGCCTTAGACGACACTGCGAACACCTCGTGGTTTATGCAAGATGGTGCCCGGCCACATCGCACGGCCGACGTCTTTAATTTCCTGAATGAATATTTCGATGGTCGTGTGATTGCTTTGGGCTATCCGAAACATACAGGAGGCGGCGTGGATTGGCCTCCCTATTCGCCAGACATGAACCCCTGTGACTTCTTTCTGTGGGGACACTTGAAAGACCAGGTGTACCGCCAGAATCCAGAAACAATTGAACAGCTGAAGCAGTACATCTCATCTGCATGTGAAGCCATTCCGCCAGACACGTTGTCAAAGGTTTCGGGTAATTTCATTCAGAGACTACGCCATATTATTGCTACGCATGGTGGATATGTGGAAAATATCGTACTATAGAGTTTCCCAGACCGCAGCGCCATCTGTTGTTGAAAATTGTAACTACTGTAATTTCGAAAGTTTGTCTGCCTGAAAATGTACTGTTGTCCCAAGCATATTGCAACAAACGGTGTATTTCTATCGCTGTTCGTTTAGTTTTTATTGCCGTTTCAAATATACCGGTCATTTTTGAAACACCCTGTAGGTGCCATCTGGATTCTCCCTCCTGACACCAGTTTTTCAGAACTCCACAGATGGGAACTGGAATCACATGTGTGTGGTTCTTGCCACGCTATTGGCTCAAATTTGTGTTAATTTCTGTGGTCTCCACATTTCTTTCAGCAACTATTCTTTCTTCTTCTATGTCTTTTATTTTTCTGACCTGTCTATTTTTCCCTGCTACCTCACATGTCTACCAAATACAATGCACTTAGCTTTCCATTCTTATTGACCCTTGCACAACATTTTCTCTGTAATCTCTGTCTTCTTTATTTTTGTAAGTTCTCAGGTTTTCAAATCTTGTCCAGTGTAGGCATCAAGAGTCAGTCTTTCCTTCTTATCCCATCCAGTAAGTCTCCTCTGATCCAGGGTTCTGGGTGACTTTCCCACAATTCTTCCCATTTCCTGAACCTCGTCAGATCTTTTAAGTCATCTCTCTTCCTTTCTCTTTAATCCTTTTGCCAGAAGGAAAGAGCCATTGGCCCCGAAAGCTTGTGCGTTGCCATACCTTTTATTTGTTTTTTCTCCTCCACTGCTTGGGGAGTAGGCTTTTTTTTCTGCCCATATTATGTTTTCAAACAGTGATTATTTTTGTTGATAATTACCTTTTTTGGTGTGATTAATTTCACTTCTTTTGTTTACAGGAAACCATGCATGTGTGGCAGTCATTAATAATTTTGTACCTAAAGCTGATGTTGATTATTATACAGTTCCTCAAGGTTTAGAGACTGAGCCTAAACTGACACCTGTGCTTGCTGCACCATTGCATAAATTTGTAATGCAGGTAATAATGTTAATGTAAACCAGTAAACATAGTTATAAATGTATTGTTCTCTTCCAAAATTTTTGTTGTGTGTGTGTGTGTGTGTGTGTGTGTGTGTGTGTGTGTGAGAGAGAGAGAGAGAGAGAGAGAGAGAGAGAGAGAAGGGGAGGGGGGGTAGGATTATAAGCAATATCTGTTTACGAAGTGTTTAGTCCTTCCTGTGCCAGGCAAGACCTGAGTTTTTATCCTCGTGTAAAGATAAGCTAATTACTAATTATATTATTTTAGTGAACTTTACATAGATGACAAGTGTATTAGTTGCATTAAATGTTTCGTGGAGCACTTCTGATGTTATTCTGTAAGCCAACTGATATCATTTAGCACAACAAATCTAGCATGAAAGACTTTGTGGTCATATTTTAATTAGTATATATATTTAAACCTTTTGTCAACATTTTCATCTTTGGGTACTACTTACAAAAGCATGTTTATAAATGCAGGCTCTAGTTTTAATTTTTAAGTGCAGTTTTTAAGCAGTAACTTACAGAATGTGTGTGTTTTGGAGCCCAGCGTAACTGAGAAGGGCTATCTCATTACCGCCTAGTACAGGTTTACAGGAGATACAATGACTTTTAATCATTGTAGGTTAAACAATTTAATCAATCCTAGTTTGTTTATATGTTGACCAAATTTCTGTGAACAAGTTTTGCTGCTTACTCGACAATCTATTAATTTATTCTTGCTAAATCATTGCTATTTATTGTGAACAAGAAGTGCTCATTTTGCCGTAGATTGGTTAACTATATAGTTTAGGGTTAGGGCAGCTATATTTTTTTCCTGTACTAGTTTGAGTATCGGGAAAGTAAATGAGGCTCTTCAGTGACGGTGTAAGATATGCAGTAGGGATAGGAAGATAGTGAATTGCAAAGGGAAGACTACTGACTACAGGCTGAATTAGATAAGACAAGAAAAGAGTCTTGCCAAGTCAAGAAAGGAGAAGGGTAATGAGAAGTGGGAACAAACATGGACTTTAGCTTTATGCTAAATGTGGAAAAATGTTTTCTCAGTTGCTTCTGTCCTAATTTCACCCACCCTGCACCCACATCTTCTTTTTTGCACTCTCCATCAATTTTGCTAAACTCCTGCATGGCATTGTTGTAAGTTGCGCACAACTTCCCCTCCTTGCATCCAGAATGAACTCACTAGTACCCTATTCTTATCACAAACGCCTTCAACATTTCTCTCTCACCTGTCAGCCTCCTTCCCTCCATTCCTGCCATGTGCAACGTGCTTGTGTGTGTGTGTGTGTGTGTGTGTGTGTGTGTGTGTGTGTGTGTAAGAAGTCCTCACTAAATGAAGCGTAGTCTTGTTATTGTTAAATTAATTTCAGAAATAGTGGTATCAACTTCGTTTTCTCAAGTAAAAGTACGATAATTCCTGCTAGTGTCTTAGAGCTCGGAAGACAAATTCAGCATTTCACTCTCCAAAATCTGTTAAATAGTTTCAAGAAGGTGTTGATGTTTGTTTTATTGCTGTTTCCCATTATGTCTATTTCTTAATCAAATTCATCATAAGTAATATAACTCCTATTCATACTAACAGATGTGATTGTAAGGTGTTCTGGTCCAGAAAAGTATCCATAATTCAGGATCACGTATTTTTAATAGTTTGCCAGCAACCATATAAAGTTTACTTTCTGGTAAAGTACAGTGTGAGAGGAACCTAAAGAATTCAGTAGCATGCAGCTCTGTCTGTTGAAGAATTTTTTAGTAGAACCAGTTGGTGAACCCAGTGTTAAGTATATCTCATAACGTTCTATAGTGTGGATTGATAGATACTAAAATTATCAAACCATTGATGTGCTTATTCACTACTACGCTAGAAATAAATGATAACATTTTGGAAATATGGTCAATACTGTGTATACATCAGCCACTTAAAAGGAATTAACCAATACACAGGAACAGAAAAAACAATTTTGGTGTTATTTTATGCCAAATTCAACATTATTTCTAGCAATTGTGGTGTTAGTTTTTGCTTGTTTTGGTATTAGTTTCTGAAGGCTTGTTTTTGAATTACCACATGTTCCTTACACCTTATTTCATCTTCTCTTTCTTTTTATCCCAGTGTTATGTGGAAGATGAAAATATATCCATTAATTATATTACAGTTGAACCTTCTTATAATGATATCAATTATGACGACAACTCGGCTGTAACATTGTGATTTCTGTGGTACATCTGTGTTCCTCGTAAGGAATGTACTTCTCATATTTGCTTAATACAACAAACGTATATGTGTGTGCCTCCTATATAATGTCATTTTCAGCCTGATTTAGCGACAAGATTTTCCAAGAATCAATGTGCTGTGGAAGGAAATCGGTTGTAATATGGGAACCTGGCATATTCTTCTCCCGTAGTACAGACTCCTCACTTCATTGCTTCCCTAGCGCATTCATACTGCAATAGTGGTGACAGTCACAGAACTTGTCAACAGTACATGTGATGTCAATTTCCATTGTGTTTCAAAAGAGTGTGGCCAGTAAAGGAAAAGTTGTAACTGTGGCAGAAAAAGTGAAAGCGATTCATGAAATTGAGAATGGAGCTCAAAAAGTTGATGTGTGTTGTCAGTTTGGCTTCGAAAACTCCACAGTCCAAATGATTTTGAAGAACAAGGATAAAATTGTTACTGCATTTGAACAAAATTGATATAAAATTGATTACAAAAAGCTGAATAGAGGGATGTGGATGAAGCACTGTTGTAGTGGTTTAAGCAACAGAGAAACATCAATATACCCATTAGTGAACCCCTTCGTATGGTGAAAGCTGAAGAATTTGCCAACAAATTAAAAGATGAGGAATTTGTGCACATCAGTGACTGGATTGACAGGTTCAAGCAATGTCATGACTTTACTTTTGGGAAACCGAGCAGTGAATCCAGCAGTGGCTCACTACCATCCGGCCTGCAGTTCATGAAGGATATGCGGACTGTGACATCTTTAATGTAGGCGAGATTGGTATTTTCTTTGAATTGACACCTGACAAAAAACTGAAATTCAAGGGTGAAAAATGTGTTGGTGGCAAGTTATCTAAAGAACGAATAACAGTTCTGGTGTGTGCTAATTCAGATGGAACTGAGAAGACAAAAATTGCTTGTGATAGGTAAATCAAAAAATCCTAGGTGTTTTAAGCATGTAAAAAATCTGCCAGTGCACTACAATGCTAAAAACAGTCCTGGATGACCTCTGAACTCTTTGAAGCAGAGATGAGGTATTGGGATTGGGAACTTAGAAGTCAGAAAAGGAATATACTGGTTCTTGGTGACAACTGTCCAGCTCATCCTGCACTCTCTGGTCTGGAGTATATTAAGCTTGTTTTTCTTCCTGCAAATATGACAAGCTTTTTGTCACCCATGGACGAAGGAGTAATTAGGCGTCTGAAATGCCACTATCATAAGCTCATGTTACTGAAAATGATTTAGTGCATTGAGAAAAATCAGGATTATTCTATTACACTGATGGATGCGATCAGATACATTACCAAAGGTTGGAGGTGAGTCACAACCCAAACCATCAAGAACTGTTTTCGTCGTGTGTGAATCACAGCTGAAGGAATAAATGCTGCAAAAACTGAAGACATTTGATGACACTGATGATCTGCCGCCATCTGCATTGCTGCTAAAAATCAACTGTGATATTCTCAATCAGTGTGACTTGAAATGTGTGCAACATTATAGATGATGACCTTGTTACAACCGAAGTGGAAACTGAAGATGATATTGCAAATGAAGTGAAGAATAGTGCCACCCTGACCGTGTAGTGAGTTAAGGAGATGAAGAAGAAGAGGAATAAGAAAGAAGTAAAGTGCCTATCCCTGCTGCGAGTGACACTTTTAAAGCCATTAGAATTGTGAAGATATTCTATGAAGCTAGGAGAGGAAGTAGTGAAACTTAAGAGTGAATATTGTGTGTAAAATAGAGCAAAGCTAAATAAATTTGTTCTTTTCCATTTGCCACCACAATAGACTGAAAATACAAATCTCAGTTAAAACACTCATTTATAACTTCAAATTTCAAAGTCCTTTGAATGTTGTTATAGCCAGGATTTATAGAATTAAAAGAAAAAAATAATTTATGTTATTTATATTTATTGACATCATTAGGCTCATTTGTTTACATGATTAAAAACAAGTTACTTATATTAAATTTATTATCTGTTAATTTAAAAACATAATAATAGTTTTATAACCATATACTGTTAAGATGTGACTCTTCAGTTCCTCCCGGCGTATTTGTTGCTCAAACAGTCCACGGGTATACTGCCAGTTCAGTGTCCAACGGGCACAATATTTTGGCGATCAGACATTTCACCATCATCAGATGCGCTGACGAACTGAGCTCCTGAGGGTGGGTGGCTGATTTAAATCCCCTCCTCCCCATGGGCTGCTCACTTCGGCTGCCTGCCCTCAGGAGCTCAGTTCGTCAGCGCACCTGATGATGCCGACATGTCTGATCACCGAAATATTGTGCCCGTTGGGACACTATGGATTGTCTGAGTGGATATACTGTTAAGTTTTTTTTGAAAGAAATTGTCATGACTTCGAAGTTCTGTTCTGAGGTATTATCTTGCCAGCCTGTCAACACTTTGCTTTAGTTTGGAGACAGCTGCCTGGAACCTAAATTTAAACAAGAAAGACAAAATGCCTAAAGCACAGCACCAGACATTTGACTGTGTCCGCATATCTTGCTGGCAGGGAAAGTTGCTTCTTCACTAAATTATGAAGGGATTTGTTTTCTTCTAGAATATCATACATGGCTGAGACTTACCATTATAGGTACACATAACAGACTCTTTGCCACTTCAGTGTTAATAGAGTTTACCGTCATCCCATGGTTGAAACAAGAACTTACAGCTGTGAACACAGAGTGGATGTATGGCCATGAGAAATGTAAGGCTCGTTTGAAGATGTGACCCAATGCATTTCAGTTTCCTTCACCTCTGCTTGAGGTGTTCAGCCTTTTATATTTCTCAAAATCTTTCTGGTTTGAACATCAAAAATTAATTTTCCGACAATAATTTTCAATTTTAACTTGGATTTATTAGTGATGTAAGATTTATTGATCTTTTGCACATCAGATAATACCAGAAATGATGCACTTTGGAGAAACTTTAATGCAGTGTATCAATTGAACACAAAAATCAGTGTCTCTCCTGCTTGGTCAGTCAGTCAGCACAGGACACAGTGCCATGCTCATTTGTTTCTGGTGGTAAAAAAAGAACACGGAAATTTTTATTTCCATATTTATTCAGTATTATTTTTGCTACATTCTGAGTGAATTTTGTGATGACAGTGCAATCTGTTGCACAGACTGGGACCTAGGTGGGGTTGGAAAGTGACCAGACACCATGTTGACTTATGTGTTTGCTCAGCTAAAGTGCTATATTTGGTGTTCTTCATATTCATATTTTTGTGCTATGAAAATGTGTACTTGTATGAACTGCATTGGAAATCTCACAAAAGTGAACCATTTTTGTGCAGTAATTTTTGCAGAAGTGTCTGGAAATGTTACATTGGTAACTAAAACTGTTACTGGAATAGATATAATTGGAAGTAGAGTAGTTTCATGTAACATTACCTCTAATCATTGTCTTTTATGTGGAAAATAACTGTCATTGTAAAATAATGCAGAATTTTCAGCATTGAGAAAAAGTCTAAATCTAGTTTTAGCAATCAGTAACTATCAGTTACCAGCATTAGAAAACTATTGTCTTCAGACTTATGACAGTTTTACACGGGAGCAAGAAAAATGCCAGATTTTGTGATCCTTCATAAAAATTGCCAATTTTGTATTATGCCACTAAAAATTGCAGCTTTCAGCTCTTTTTCACTTTCTCACTTGCGCGAAATTTTCCTGGCCCTAGTAATACAAAATAGATACAGCAAAGTAATTCAAACATTTTATTACCAGCAGTAATAATATCTTTATGTTAATAACTATAGTTGATTCATTACAGCACATTCCTAAATATTAAATTGTCTGGTGTAAACGGCTCTCTGATATGTGGAAACCTTTTTTTTTTTTTTTTTTTTTTTTTTTTTTTAATGCTTGGAAAGGTTGTCTCCAATCCGTATGAACATAAAGGGCAAGATTTCAGTACATCAATGCCAGTAGGAGGATACTCTTCCAAACTTTTATCAAATGCCCCATGAAAACAGTTGTAATAAAAAAAGAAATAAATAAAAAAACTGAATATAGCTCCACATTCTTTGCTCTGGTCTTGCTATCTTAACAGAAATCGAGATTCTAATATTAGTGAATAAATAAAATAAAATAAATAAAAAAACTGAATATAGCTCCACATTCTTTGCTCTGGTCTTGCTATCTTAACAGAAATCGAGATTCTAATATTAGTGAATAGCTGTTTATTTGTAATAAAAATGTGCAGTTTCAGAGCAGCCACCTAGGGAAGATGTGTTCTCTCCAGTCATTTGCTTGCTGATGCCAGATTACTGAAGTGTGATTTGATACCACATGGATTAATATCAATGTGGATGCTGTATGATTTCTCTGTTAACATTTTCCAAGTTGGTGTGCAAAATTCAGAAATATCATATATATTAATATTTTGAAACCATCTATATGGTTATGTATGTAAAGATCCCATGTATCACACACTGCAGCTACCATTCACCTTGGTGGGCTCTCATTTGCAAGTAATTGACAAAAAAGAAATTTCTGAGTTGTGTGTGTCAAGTCAATATCGTTAAAAATGTTGCATCAAATAGTTTTGTTGCATGGTGTAATGGATATCCTGCTAATATGCTGGAGGTTGAGAGTTCGAATCTCGCCAGGTGAATAAATTTATTTTTAAATCTTTATCAAAATGACTTTGATCCTCATTTTTATTCAATTAATCGATTTAAATGTAATTTTTTATTTCTATTGTTTGGTCATATCATTTTAATCATAATACAGACGTCTTCATTTGCTCTCATTTTTTATCATATCATTCTTTTTCCACTTGAAATCATTGTCCATTAGTTTTTAATTAGTTTTATGTATTAATTTCTATTTAATTTCTTTTGTTTTATCACCCTGTTTTTTTCCACATTATTGTGTTCATTATGTCTATTTCTCTCTCTTTTTTTTTTTTTTTAAAAAAAAAAAGATTCGTTATAGGCCTGCTTGTAAACCATTCTTTCATTTAAATCTTCATCTGCATTATTTTGTCCTTAGTGCAAGAAGTATTTAGGTTATGGTTATGCTTATCTATTACGGATATTTTAGAACCTGTGACTGTTAATTGAGTGTAAACATGTAAAGTACAACCATTCACATTTTTAATAGGTATTTATTATTCTATGAACCAGTTTTCGAACCTTTTCAGTTTCATCTTCAGATGGTTTTCTGGAAGTTACATCACTATTTCTAGCATAATGCTTGTTGCTGGCTCTGTGACAAGAAGATGGAACACTCTTTAATGTATCACCATGACTATTGTTTATCTGTTGATATGGATGGAAAATGTAGTTTTTTACTTACTGCAACAATATGGACGGCTTATTTTGTTAGTGTCCATCTGTGTGTGTGTGTGTGTGAGAGAGAGAGAGAGAGAGAGAGAGAGAGAGAGAGAGAGAGGAGAGGTGGGGGGGGGGGGGGGTGGCTGCAAGAGGTGCAGACACATCAAGAACTTGCGTGGTGGTAGCCTCATGAACATGCATTGGTTGCACTGATAATGCCTGAGCTGAAAACTCCCCATGTATGCCAATGAATATGTGCCCATCGTGACTGGGGCATGGGGACTCCAAGACTTATTGGCTGAGGCTGGTTGACACCCATGGGAAGAGCCCCCATTTGGAGGGGGTGATACCATGGCAGTTCAGCCACAAATGAAGCATATGAAGTTATCTCCTGCTGGTAGCCATATGGCCCCAGCAGTCTCTATGAAAGGACAGTCTTCGTTCAGTGCAGAGAGGTGCAACCCCAAACTGTTCCCTTCCCTCGCTATGCCATGGCAGGAACGTAGGGCTAAGCGGCAAGCACAGCAATACTCCCTGGTTTGTACAATGATTGATGGTGATTCCTTCTTGGCCATAAAGCCATTGTTCTTTGTGGAGAACTTAGAAGACAAATTTGGAGAAGTGGCAGCCATCTCTAAAATGAAAGGAGGGTCAATTTTGATCAGACACAAACACAAATGCAAACTGGGTAACATACTGGTGTCTGTTACTCCCCATAACAGCCTAAATTTAGTTCAGGAAATAATTTTCCACAGAGACCTGCTCATACCATCTGATAATGCTGCGTAATACTAAAATGTAGACTTTCACGACCGGAAATATCATGTCCATTGTAATTATCCGGGCTGTTAAGCCGTGGTCGGTTGATGAAATCTGTGGTGATTCCCAACGTTTCGTCTCCGACTGCGGGAGACATCTTCAACTGTCAGTCAGTAGCGAGCCAGTGTGTGTGTTGGACCTTCCATCAAGCTACGGACCCCCTTGAAGATGTCTCCCGCAGTCGGAGACGAAACGTTAGGAATTACCACAGATTTCATCAACCAACCACGGCATAACAGCCCGGATAATTACAATGGACAATGCTGCGTAAGTAATTTGGAAAGAGCGTACAATATCCCAGTGTGCGTGCAAGAGCGGTGTGAGCGAATGAGCTACATGCCACCTTGGAGCAATGGGGTGTACAGTTTGTCTATTGTGTACGTAGGAGGCCAAAGGACAGTAGGGTTGCTAGTGGTGCCTTCATCGTGGCCTTTGAGGGTGATTCATTGCCTGAAAAGTTCAGTGTGATGGTATACCGATGTAGTGTGGAACTGTATGTGCCCCCTCCACACACAGCCCCTATCCCCTACCCACTCCCCTTCAAGAGATTGTGGACAATCGTTGCATGCAAACATTCCCTGTACACCTCCCCCCCGCCCCCTCTCACCTGTGTCAGCTGTGGAAAGCAGCATACTCCCTGCTCACCAGATTGCACTGTTGTCCAAAGAGAAAAGAAAGTACAATACTTGGACAAACTCAGTTACCAAGAGGTTAAGGGGAAGTAAAAGCAGTTGCACCCAATTTGTCAGTCAGTGTCATATGTTGCAGCTACGATGACATCGCCTCCTATGGTGATGGTACTCCTGTCCATTACACCTCCTCCAGTGGACTCTCAGGGCCACTCAGCCATGCCTGCCCCCATGATGGTTGGGGGCTCTCCTCTTGCTGTTCAGGATCAATGGCTTCCCACCCACCAGGGACGGTCCCCACCTCCCAGCTGGAGACTAATTACCTTCCTCTGGTTTCTGTCACCAGGAAGGGGTCCCTTGGGACACATTTTTTCCAAGGTTTTTGCTGATCTACAACCAGACTCCAGCCAGTGGCTGAAGGAGATGCAGGCTGCTGGTCGCAGGGCTTTGCGATCATCGTCTTTACCTGAAACTGATTCAGAGAAACCCTCGCAATCATCGAAGTCCTTTGAGGAGAGGAGAAGAAAGACAAGAAAAAGTCCTCCAAAAGGACATTCCAATAGCCCCCGCACCACCAGATCCCGCCTGTTCCACTACAGTGGCTGAGGCGGAGTTTCCAGCACCCCCCCCGAGGTCCTCGTTCACACTGCACAACGGAACTTGAAACCTATATATGATGATGCCATAACCTCTCAACCAGTGGTAGCAGATGACCCTAAGGCATAAACTGCCCCCATAGTCCCTTCATGGCCTTACTGTACATCAACATCATCATTCTCCAGTGGAATTGTAGTGGTTTTTTCCACCACCTTGCTAAGCTATGACATCCTTTAAGCACTTCACCTGCCTTCTAAATTGCCCTTCAGGAGACTTGGTTTTCAGGAATGCAGACCCCAGCCCTTCATGGGTATTGGGGATATTATAAGAATCATGCTGCCTATGACAGAGTGTCAGGCGGAGTTTGCACATATATTCTAGACACACTATATAGTGAACTCATGTCTCTTAATATACTTTTAGAGGATGTGGTTGTTTGTGTAAGAGCATTTCAGGTTATTACCATCTGCAGGGTTTACCTCCCTCCCGATGGTGAAGTAACATACTGTTTGCATTGGTGTCTCAGCTCCCCCCACCTTTCCTAATCTTGGGTGATTGCAGTGCCCATAACCCTTTGTCGTGTGGAACCATGGTCACTGACCGCAGTAAAGACCTTGAAAATTTACTGGCACAACTTGACCTTTGCCTCTTTGGTACTGGTACTGCCACAAACTTCAGTGTGATGGACAGGACTTTCTTGACCAAATTGACCTTTCCATTTGCAAACCTTGTCTTCTCCCATCCATGTGCTGGAGAGTCCACAATGACCTGTGTGGTAGTGATCACTTCCTGATCTTCCTGTTCCTCCCTCAACATCACTCCCCTGGATGCCTGCCCAGATTGCTGACTGGGTTATGTTCAGCTTTGCTGTTGCCCTTGACTCTCCACCATAGAGAGATATCAATGAGGTAGTCCAGAACGTAACTACAGCCATTCTATCGGCAATCCCCTATTCCTCAGGCTCACCCCGACGGAAGTCAGTACCTTAGCAGTTCTCGCAAATCACAGAGGCCATTCAGCATCGTGGGCAGGCTCACAATGCCATAATGGACACCAATTGATGGAGAACCTCATTGCCTTCAATCAGCTCCGTGCGTGGGTCCGCCGCCATATAAAAAGACAGAAGTGAGAATGCTGGGAATGTGTGTTTCAGCCATCGGACCACTTACCTTTCCTTCACAGGTTTGGGCTAAGGTCGGAAGTCTCTGTGGATACGAAACACTTGCAGGTGTACCTCGTATTATCTTTAATGGCACTGTCTAAACTGACCCACACACTGTCGCCAAACATTTTACTCTGCACTGTGCTCAAGCTTCAGCATCTGAGCATTATCAACCTACCTTTTGTGTCTTAAAACAGTGGTTGGAGTGAAAGCAATTATCTTTTACTGCACACCACATGGAGCCATATAATGCTCCATTCAGTGAGTGAGACTTTGTTAATGTCCTAGCCCACTGCCCTGATACAGCCCCAGGCCCAAACCACATCCACAACCAAATGATCAAGCACCTAACGGGGGATTGTCAGCACCATATCCTTGCCATCTTTAACTGCATCTTGAGTGAGGGCAAGTTCCCGTCGCAGTGGTGAGAAAGAATCATTGTTCCAGTATGGAAACTGGGTAAGCACTCTCTAGAGATGGTTAGTTATCACCCAATAAGTCTCACCAAAGTTCTTTGTAAGTTGCTGGACGCAAGGCAAGCTAGCTGCTGTGTTGGCCCACTGAGTCTCGGAATCTTCTGGCCCTGTCTCAGAGTGGTTTTCACCAAGGCTGTTTCACTACTGATAATCTGATTTACCTGGAGTCTGCCATCAAACAGCTTTTGCCCAACATCAACACCTTATAGCTGTCTTCTTTGACCTGCAAAAGGCTTATGACAGCACATCTGTGCTACCTTACATGTGTGGGTTCTCTGGACTCCACCCCCGATTTTCATCCAGAACATCAGATGCCAACAACAGCTTGCCAATTATGCTACCCACATTTGCAGCTCCCCTAAGCATCTGAAATACCTTCACTTCTTTCCAAACACGGCAATCCATCTCCCGCAATGGCAGCTCCGATCAGGGTTTATCATTGTAATCTGGGTCATGTCTATCCTCTGAACTTCAGTTGTTTTCTCTTCCACCTCTCCTCTGGATCCACTCTCATATACGTCCATGGTGCATCTACATCTACATGGATACTCTGCAAATCACATGTAGGTGTCTGGCAGAGGGTTCATCGAATCACCTTCACAATTGTCTTATTCCAATCTCGTATAGCACGCGGAGAGAACCAACACCTATATTTTTCTGTACGAGCTCTGATTTCCCTTATTTTATCATGGTGATTGTTTCTCCGCTTGTAGGTCAGCGTCAACAAAATATTTTCGCATTTGGAGAAGAAAGTTGGTGATTGAAATTTCACGAGAAGATCGCTCCGCAAGGAAAAACGCCTTTGTTTTAGTGATGTCCATCCCAAATCCTGTATCATTTTAGTGACACACTCTCCCACATTTTGCGATAATGCAAAACGTGCTGCCTTTCTTTGAACTTTTTCAATGTACTCTGTCAGTCCTATCTGGTAAGGATCCCACACCGCTCAACAGTATTCTGAAAGAGGATGGACAAGTGTAGTTCAGGCAGTCTCCTCAGTAGATCTGTTTCATTTTCTAAGTGTCCTGCCAATAAAACGCTGTCTTTGGTTAGCCTTCCCCACAGCATTTTCTGTGTATTCCTCCCAATTTAAGTTGTTCGTAATTGTAATTCCTAGGTATTTAGTTGAATTTACGTCCTTCGGATTTGACTGATTTATCGTGTAACCAAAGTTTAACGGATTCCTTTTAGCACTCATGTGGTTGACCTCACACTTTTTATTATTTAGGGTCGATTGCCAATTTTCACACCATACAGATATCTTTTCTAAATTGTTTTGCAGTTTGTTTTGATCTGCTGATGACTTTACTAGTTGATAAACAACAGCATCATCTGCAAACAACGTAAGACGGCTGCTCAGATTGTCTCCCAAATTGTTTATATAGATAACAAACAGCAAAGGGCCTCTAACAGTATCTTTGGGAACACTAGAAATCACTTATGTCTTACTCAAAGACTTTCTATCAATTACTACAAATTGCGAACTCTCTGACAGGAAATCACAAATCCAGCCACATAACTGAGATGATATTCCATAAGCAAGCAATTTCACTACAGGCCAGAACTTCATCTTGACCTGTCACAAATCCTAAAGAACTCTACAGAGCAGATTTTAGTGCTTGTTTATTCTGCTCGTTTATATCTTGCATGCATCTCAATATCCATAGCGCCACTGTCGGGGTAATTTTCTCTTATGCGGGGATCTGCTTGTTCCTTCTTAGTTAGTCCAGATTGCCTTGTTTGTGTTTTTTGAGATCTCGTGAAGTTTTTTACACAGTATTATGTGGACAGAGACTATGCTTGTTGTGTGCCTCAAGGGGAATTGGCCACTGCCGTAAATAGCAGGAAACTGTGTTAGCCATAGTCAGCAGGCATCTATCTACCACTCAAACCTCTGATGACACTGGGGCACCACAGACAAGTCCTGCAAAACCTGTGGTGACATTGAAATCCCCTGGTGAACTGGTTGTCGCTGCGACTTCTGTAAAGCAACATCGGATTGATCTGTCTTCACCCGAGAGTGAGTGCTAGTAGTGATGGGACTGCGTGTCTCTGGGCAGAAGGTGAAAGTGTGAGCTGGCTGCTTGGCTGACCACTTATGTCTTAGCAATAGGTATGAGGTGCTACCTGGTGTTGATAACACTTCTGAGCCAGCACGGTACACCTTTCCTGTTGGACCAGTGGTTGATTTTCCTATCCAGTCTGAACAAGTGCAAAGGGTGGATATGCTAGTCATTGGGAGCTCCAATGGTAGGCAATCAATGGAACTCCTCAAGGAAATAGCAGGTAGTTTGGGAAAGAATGCCAGTGAGCATTCACTATGTTTGTCAGAGATGTTGAAGAGGTTCTGGTGACGGCTATCAAACCCACTGGGTGCGACCAGCTGCAAATAGTGGCACATGTTTGCACAGCTGATGCCTGCTGCTTGGGTTGTAAGGCCACCCTCAGTTCCTACAGGCAGATGACTGATTTGTTGAAGAGAGCTTGCATCTTGCGCATGGTGCTGGCTAAGCTCACTATCTTTAGCATCGTACCTAGGACCATTCACGGTCCTCTAGTGTGCTGCAGAGTGGAAGGGCTAAACCAGAGTCTGACAACTTGGAAACATTATTCTATACAAATTTCTCAACCTCCACTATCAGGTTGTAGGGCTTCTCTTAACAGGTCAAATGTGCATGACACGGAGGAAGGAATTACTAGGATAGGAGAGTACTTGTGGCATGCACATGGGCTTCCCTTAGGTTAGAGGAACCCCCTCCCTTGATATCAGAGATCAGTTGCCTGCCGAAATCTAAGATACATTAGCCATGTTATTTTCAGAAAATGCTCATCCCTGCGGGTTGGAACTAGAAAAGGTTAATATGTACTAGTAATCTGCAGGGACGTCCATGGTAAGGTTCCAGAATTAGTATTACTTATTGAAGGTAATAATGGCCAGATAATATTAGGAACAGAAAGATGGTTGAAATCAGAGGTGAGTAGCAAAATTCAGATTGGAATACATATCGCATGGATAGGTTAGTTGCCAATGATGGTAACGTATTTATTACAGTAAAAAAATTACATAAATCAAGCTAGGTTATGATGAATTACGAATGTGAATTAATCTGGGTGGTATTAAGCATCAAAGGCCAAGCTAAAATGATAATTGAATGCTTTTATGGACCACTTGCATCAGTAGCTGTAGTAGTAGAATGCTTAAGAGGGAAAGTGCAGAATTTCATGAATCAGTTTCCTGATCATGCTGTAATAGGGGGTGACTCCAACTTGCTATGTATAGATTGGGAGAGGCATGCTATCAAAACTGGTTCAAGAGCTAGGGATTCGTGTGACATTATTCTGAATGTTTTGGCCAAAAATTACTTCAAGCAGATCATTAGAGAACCAACTCTTGAAGGTAACGTTTTAGACCTCCTAGCAACAGACAGACCTGAGCTTCTCCATTCAGTTAACAGGAGGGTATCAGTGATTGTAAGTCTGTGATAGTGGCTATGTCTATGTCTATGGCTATTGTAAGGAATGTTAAGTTAGGAAAATATTTTTACTTAGCTGAGTGACAGGGTAAAAACTGCAGAGTATCTCAGTAGTCAACATCAAATATACAGTGTTGACGATGAAGATATGGAGCACAAATAGGAAAAATTCAAAAGCATCGTTCAGTATGCCTTAGACGATTGTTCCGAGCAAGTTCTTAAGGGATGGGAAAGACGGAAAGACCCACCATGGTTTAGGAGCTTTATTAGAAAACTGCTTGTAGTGTAACAGGTTTTTTTTATCAAATACCTGGTCCACTATTGATATTTGTACCACCTAAGGATGATTGTGATAGTGGATATTTGTTAAATAGTGTTTAAGAAAGGAGCAGATTCTGTGAGCTCCTGCCTCCACCTATGAAAAATGGGGACTCCAAACAAATGAATCACTGTTACGCTGAAGAGAACTTTGATGTATGGCTTACGGTGATGACACGTTATGTACCAATAGGCATTAATGCTTGAGGTTTGATTAAACTACTTTGAATTCTCGTTATTGGGATCTGTCATAGTGAGACTTGAAGATTTTAAATACAGAGAAGTGCAAATGAGAGTTCAAAGATTATTTAGTGGCTCGAATTAGTCGGTATGATCTAACATTTCGGTATCACCCAGAAAAGATTGAAGTTCAGAAGAAAAGCAAGTTTGTACATGATGGTGGGGCCAACAGAACTATTTATAAAGGTTACCATTCCTCAGCAAGATTTGTAACGGGTAATTTGCAGATCCAACATGGTGGAAACACACCACAAGCAGTTAGCAGGGAAATAAAATTCATAATCAGAAAAACTGGATATTATTGATGCATGACAACGTATTGCCAGTATTTAAGGATGTGAATATCTGCAAATTGGTATAAAATAAGCTCTGATAAAAGGTAATTGGCAGATCCAACATGGTGGAAACAAACCACGAGCAGACAGCAGGGAAATAAAATTCGTAACCAGGAAAACTGGATATTATTGATGCATGACAATGTATTGCCAGTATGTAAGGATGTGAATATCTGCAAATTGGTATAAAATAAACACTGATAAAATTTTTTTCAAAAATATGGATTAGTTAAGAGCTCAAGGTGATTTTATCTCACAGGTACTAATGAGTAATGTCATTAATAAAGAGGTAAAAACACTCTGGCAGATTAAAACTTTGTGCTGGACCGAGACTCGAACTCGAGACCTTTGCCTTTTGCAGGCAAGTGCTCTACCTGCAGGAGAGCTTCTGTGAAGTTTGGAAGGTTGGAGATGAGGTACTGGCGGAATTAAACCTGTGAGGACGAGTCGTGAGTCATGCTTGGGTAGCTCATGTGGTAGGGCATTTGCCCATGAAAGGCAAAGGTCTCTAGTTCGAGTCTCGCTCCAGCACACAGTTTTAATCTGCTAGGAAGTTTCATACCAGTGCACACACAAGTGAAGGAACCTCTTTGAATGACCACCGACAAACTGTGGCCAAGGAACAGCTGGACAACCCAGATGCTGAGTAGGCTGCCCAACAGAACTTTCTTCATTTGAATGATTGCTTTACAGCCTGTGCCATGTGGATATTTCGTACCAACACGGCTTTTCTGAATTGTACAGGTGAGACCTCTCCACGCAATATATCCTATGTTCCTGCAACCTTCCTGGCCTCTACTTCCATTAGTCATTGTACTTCCATCGCCTTCCGTGTTCCCATTCCAGCACTATACTGTTCCATCAACACACTCACGAACAAAAAGAGTCATGATATTATATAATGTTTAAATATGACACGACACTTACAATGAATGAAGCAGGTTTCATTAAATGTAATTAAACATGAGAAGGATTAATAGTCACTAGTGACGTGGATAAATGACGTACCTGGTGAGAAAATGAAAATATTGATGCATATGAAAATATTGATGCATATGAATAAGCAATTACGCACAACACCTTTAGCTTGAGTGCGTGGATACGTAGTGTAACAAGGCGTTTTATCAAGTACCTTGGTCCACTATTGATATTTGTACCAGCTAAAGATGATTGTGATAGCAGATATTTGTTGAGCAGTGTATAAGAAAGGAGTAAGTACTGTACACCCCGGCCTGTGTTTGTATAGAGGCATGTATGCCGTAAAAAGGACGGCAGTGGAGTGATGCGCAGCGTTCAATTGCTGCACGAGGCTGTATGTATGCTTTGGCACTCAGAGTTGGCTGTGTCATGGATGTCTCAGAGTAAAAGGGCTGCCAACAATGTCAAAAAATGGGGACCCAAAAATATGAATCACTTTTATGTTAAGGAGAATTTTGATGTATGGCCTAAGGGTCAGACAAGTATCAGTAGGTGTTAATGTTTGATGTTTGGTTAAACTACTTTGTGTTCTAATTATTGGGATCTCTCATTGTGAGACTTGAAGACTTTAAATACAGAGAAGTGCAAATGAGAATTTGAAGCTTATATAGTTGCTTGAAGTAGTCTTTGTGAACTAACATTTCAGTATCACTCAGCAAGGATCGAAGTCCAGAAGAAAAGCATGTTCGTACACGGGGGTGAAAATGTACCAAGCACATATGGCAGCTAATGTATGCCACCAAGAAAAACCACAACTTTTTCACTGTATGCTATGTAAACAAAGAGGGCTTCACCAGAGGTTCATGAGAAGGCAAAACCTAGCTGACAAACAAAAGCTGAACAAAATGAAACTGAGCATAAAGAGAGCAATGGCAGAAGCATTTAATTACTGAAAGTAAAATTTTAGTCAACCAATCGGACTAAAAACCCTAAGAGATGTTGGTATTACATAAAATCAGGAAGCAGTTTGTGCTTGGATACCACAGGATCCCAGCCTTTGCGGTATAGTTTCCCTTCCATGCTGCATGTCTTGTCCTCTTGCTATTCCGTTTTTCCTCCCTTAAGGAACATGTCTGGGCTGTTTTTGGAAATGTAGTCTGCGTTTTCAGTAATCAATATCAGAAAACTCTACACTGGTTTTTTCCCTTTCTTTTTTTGTTTCTTCATTCATCTTCTCCTATCCTTCCTCTGCTTCAACATTTGAGGTTCCTCTTTTTCTTCTTCCTCCCTGTGCGCTCCTGAAGTTTGGCCCATGCGTCTGACGTGTAACAGGTGACTGGTAACGCATAATTCCCAGCCCGGGTCGACGGGTAGGGTTCAAGTGTACCTCCTGGTACAGGACAGGCCCAGGGAGAGGTGACTGCCTGTGCTTCTACCTTCCCAAATTACCAATTTGTTCCTCTGTCAGGTGTTCAGGAGGTGTGACCCAAGGTGTGAACAATCACCTAAGGCAGGTGCACCTCCTTCTGAAGGGGCGGGCAGTTGGAAGGAGCATGCCATCAGAGACACTGGCAATCATGGGGATTTTCTCACAATGAGCCAAACATCTTCACAGTCAACGGCTACGAAACTTGTATGGAATGAGGCTCGTGATTCAAAGAGGACTGTCAGTCCTTCGCTACAGTAAATCCGTTTATTATTCAGGAAGGTGTTGAGGCAATTGCTGGCCCCATGAGATCCTTCTCTCGTTTATTCAATGGCACCTTGCTTTTGGAGACTACTTCTGATTCTCAAGCACAAGAACTGTTTGCAGATTCGCTCCTTCATGGCTATCCTGTTCATGTTGAGAGCCATCAAACGCTAAATTCTTCCCATGGTCCTATTTACACTATGCTGCTTGATGGTCTGACCGAGGCAGAAATCCAAATATACCTCTCTAATCAGGACGTCACTGCATGGGGTGATGATGAAAGTAGATGCCTCCTTAGTGCACACATGCACTCTCTATCTCGCTTTTGATAGAGTGGTTGCTCCACCAAAGATCAGAGCAAGTTATGAAGTTATTACAATCAGACCGTATATTCCGAACCTGATGTGTTGTTATCGGTGTCATCGTTACAACCACACTCGAGATCCTGTCGACACCCAGCCAAATGTGTAACCTGTGGCAGGGGTGCTCACAAGGGTTGTTGTCCACCTCCTTCCCCACTGCATCAATTGCAATGGCAACCATGCAGCCTTCTCCCGCAATTGTCCCATGTATCTCGATGACTGGGCTGTCCAGGAGATGCGGGTGAAGGAAAAAGTGCCTTACCTGGTAACTCGCAAGTTGTTGCCTAGTTGTAAATCCTGCGTTCTATCATCTGGCACCTACTGTTCTTGCTACCTCTTGCTCCATGAAGAACATCACCATGCAGACATGCAACCTCAAATTTAGCACCGCGGTTGTGAAATTGTCCAGCGTCATGGTAGCGTCCCTGTCACCTCCTCCAGCTGTGCAACATAACACCAAACTTCTGCTTCGCTGGGTGAAGTCACCAGCTACACTCTCGGCAGGCTGGAAAGGACAGAAGGAATACTCCCATGAAGACTTGTTATGAACCTGTAGCCAACCAACATCTAAGTCTTTCTCTGCCAAATAGAAAAGCTCGAAGAAGTCCAACAAAGGCAATCGGTCTTCTCCTTTGCTGACTTGAAGATCCTCTTCGATGGTGTCGCCATGTAGTGCCCTAACCTAGCCAACCTCTGTGTCACCGGTGTGCACCACCAACCATTTTTCTGCCCTTGACTCCGCAGGCCTACAGAAGGAGAATGCTGATGCCTCTGTAGATCTCATGTAGCAGGATCCTCCTGCCTCTGTGCCCTGTAGCAGCGAGTCTTCAAAGCCTGGCACTCGGCAGCCGCTGAGGTGACACCCCTTCATTTTTTCCTCATCGTGACTCTCCTCCAGTGGAACATTTGCGACCTTCGATCCAACAAAGATGATTTACGGCTGCTCTTAGAATCACAGCTCCCACTTGTTCTCTGCCTTCAGGAAACAAAATTGTGTCTTCATGTTCGCTTTGAGCTCTTGCATTTCTTCCCAGTCCATTCTGAACCCCAGGCTGGCATTCTATCTCATGGGGCAGTCTTGCTGCTCATACAGGATAACGTTCATAGACAGCCCATCTCCCTGACTATCCCCCTTCAAGCTGTTGCAGTTTGTCTTTTCCTTCCTCACTTGACATTTTCCCTTTGTACTGTTTACCTCCCTCTGTCATTCAGTGTCACCAGGGCAGAATTCCTTCAGTTTATTGGGCAGGTACCTCACCCCTTTCTGCTGCTCGGTGACTTTAATGCACACCATTCCCTTCGTGATTCTCACAGAAACTGTCAGAGAGGTGCCCTCTTGCTGACCTCCTTAATCAACTTAACCTTTTCTGTCTTACACAGGAGCACCCACATTCCTTTCAGATTCAACACACATCTATTCCCATTTGGACCTATCCTTCTGCACTGCCCAGCTTGCCCATCGTCCCGAGCGGTCTGTTCTCTCTGACACATACCGAGCGACCATTTCCCATGTGTTATCCATTTGCTGACTCCTACCTCACCTACATGCACACCCATATGGCAGCTTACTATGGCCTACTGGAGGCTTTACTACTCCCTGACAACTTTCGACAAGCAATATTTCCCCAGTTCTGATGAATAGGTGGAGATATTACAAATGTTATCTTTACCGCCGCAGAACACTCCATTCCTCGCACTTCCTCTTTACCTCATCGTATCTTGGTCTGTTGGTGGACTGAGGCGTGCCGTGACGCAGTTTGCGTGTGGAGACGTGCTCTCCACGTTTTTAACCATCATCCTACAATGACAAACTACATTCATCATAAACAGTTGTGCGCACAGTGTTTTCACATTCTTCAGGATAGCAAAAAAGCTAGCTGGTTTCCATTCACTAGTTCTTTTAACAGTTCCACTCCCTCTTCCGTCATGTGGGCCAACCTCTGACAGCTCTCTGGGACCAAGATCCATTCCCCTATTTATGGCCTGACAGTAGCAGGCAATGTCATCGTGGACCTTATTGCTATCTCTAACACCCTTGAGCTGCCATTTTGCAGCAACTTTGAGTTTCTCCCACTGTCACCCTGCCTTCCTCCATCGGAAACACATAGAGGAGGCTTGGGTGATACCCTTCTCTTCTCAGAATCGTGAGTGCTACAATACCCCTTTACTACGAGGGAGCTAGATTATGCTCTCACTTCATCCTGATCCTCCACCCAGGGCCAGACGCTGTTCACATTCAGATGTTGCAGCACCTTTCTTTTGCAGGCAAGTACTTTTTGCTTAATACATACAACTACATAAGGGCAGAGGGTATGTTTCGCAGGTACTGGTGTGAAGCAACTGTCATACCCATACCTAGGCCAGTTAAGGACAAATACCTTCCTTCTAACTATTGCCCCATTTCTCTCACCAGCTGTATGTGCAAGGTGATAGAATGTATGATTCATGCACAGCTGGTATGGTGGCTAGAGTCTCGCAATTTACTAACTACTGCACAGTGTGGGTTTCAAGCGCACCGTTCTGCAGTTGACCGTCTTGTCACTTTGTCCACCCATGTTGTGAATGGTTTTCTTCAGAAATTCCAGACTGTGGCCATGTTTTTCAATTTGAAGAAAGCCTATGACACCTGCTGGAGGACTGGTATCCTCCATACTCTCTACACGTGGGTCTTCCGTGGCTGCCTGCCCGTTTCCTTGAGGAATTTTTAAAAGATCGAGTTTTTATGGTACGTGTGGGTTATGCCTTGTCAGACACCTGTATCCAGGAAAACAGTGTGCCTCAGGGTTCTGTCCTGGGCATCGCCCTCTTATGATGGTCTGTCTCCTGCCAGGCATCTCTGGCTCCCTTACCGTTGACGATTTTGTAATCTATTACAGTTCTTCATGGATCTGTCACATTGAGCAGTGTCTTCAGCGATGTCTCGATTGTCTTTGTTCATGGAGCATTGACAATAGCTTTCATTTTCCCACTGACTTAACTGTTTGTACAAAATTCCAGCAGTGCAATTGGTTTCGTCCACCGTCTGTACATTTAGGGCATCTGTTTGTTGAAACTACAAAATTCCTGGGCTCACGCTTGATAGGAAACTTCTGATGTCCTTCCACTCATCTTACCTGGCAGCCCGCTGTTCGCGGTCCCTCAATGTCCTGTTTGTCCTCAGTTGTACTTCCTGGGGAGCAGATCGAACCACCCTCCTGCTTGCAACTTTCCCGGTTGATATAAACCCTTCACCACCTTGACTTCATGCAGTGGCCTGTGTTCACATTGGCCTTCCTTCACTTCCTAAGAACACTACTCCATGCTCACTCTATCGCCGTCAGTTTGACAGCCTTCACATGGAACTTCACGAAAGCACCTTTGTGCACACTAATGGTGCTCGGACTGACCGTGGTGTTGGTTGTGCCTTCATCAGCGGCACCAACGTTTTTCAATATCGGCCTCCAAAATACTGCTCAGTATTTACAGCAGAGCGCTTCGCCCTTGATCAGGCCACACAGGACATCCAGCGACACGGGCTTTTGAATTGTGCCATCTGTTCTGACTCTCTCTGTGTCCTTAAAAGCATCTGTGTGCTGTACACTATCCGTCCCTTAGTGCAATGGGTCCAGGAAAGCTGTCACTTCGTCACAATGGAGCCGTGGTGTGTTTATGTGGGTTCCTGGTCACACCAGTTTGACAGGAAATGAGGCCATTGATGCTGCTGCCAAGGCTGCAGTCCTTGTTCCACTAGTTCTTACATTCCCTCTGATGAGCTCTGAGTCGCCGTCTGTCAGGAGGTGGTCACTTTGGCATCAGCACTGGTCCTCCCTTGATGGAAACAAGCTCCGGGTTATTAATCCTCTCCCGGCAGCTTGGACGACCTCCTCTTGGCCCTTTTGCGGTGAGATCATTTTAGATAGGATGCTTATCAGGCACTGTCTTTTTGGCCATTGCCATTTGTTAAGTGGTGCTCCCCCATCACTTTGTACTCATTGTGCTTAACCTGTGATGGTCCACCATTTCCTGACAGAATACCCCCCTTCTTTTAATAACTTACATTTTCATTCTGTTTGCTGTCTGAGTTATCGGCCATCTTAGCAAATGATGCGTGGGCTGTCGACCACATTTTACATTTTTTCCATCATCAACAATATGGCGAAGACCATTTAATTTTTAGCTATTGACCTCTGTTTCTCTTTTATGGACCTTTCTCCACGTCCCTGTTTTTAGCTATCTTCTCTTCCATTGATTGGGATTAACATGTAGTCATTTTTAACTCTTCTCTTTGTCCTTTTGTTCTACAGCTCTAATGTGGGCATGTATGACCCTAGTTGTTTTTGCACCCTGAAACAAAACAAAACGAAGTCATGTGTTCAGACACTTAGTGACCATAATGGCACCAAAACGGAAAATAACAGAGAAGGCTTAAATACAGGAAACAGTTTCACTGCAGAAGATCGTAGTAAGGTTCCTCCTTTCAATCACAGTATGAACTGGCAGATATTGAGATAATTGACTGAAAAAAGTAAAATTGCTTTGTAGTTGAAAGTCATCAGAATCAGTTGAGATACCTACAAGATGGTATAGAGATTAGAATGAAAATCTCCACTATAAAAATCAATATGGATTTCATGGAGATCTTGCCAAACTCAGCTCCCTCTGTTCCCCTACAAGATCCACAGTGCTGTAGACATTGGCACTCAGATTGATGCTATGTTCCAGAACTTCAGGAAGGCATTTGACACCATCCTGCATTGCTGGTTAGTGAAGAAAACAATAGTTTACTGATTATCAGACCAGCTTTGTGACTGAATTCAAGACTACCTTGCAGGTAGCATGCAATACAGCACTCTTAACAGAACAGAATTGGAGGGTGTAAAGGTAATTTCGGGTTTCAGGGGTACTGCAAAAAGTGCAGAACTGCCAGCTATTACGGATTGGCCGTGATTATTACAGATTCATCGCCTTGATTATGGAGTTATGGGAAAGATACTGTTTACATTTCACTAATCATATGCTCCTAAAATGTTTTATAGATTTTAATGATTTCCTTCCCAATACTGCTTTCAGACCAAATGACAGAGAAGGTTCAAGCTGTAAGCTGTTGTGGTTTTTCTAACCAGGTGACATCACAAGATATGCACTTCACCAATTTATCCATACGTACATGGTGTACATAAAGTCTGGGAACACTTTTAATTATTTATTGCACAAGAGCCAAACATTTTACAGATATCATAGATGTGTCATTTTGAAGAGAAACCCTGAAAGTTGTCTCCCCCCCCCCCCCCCCCAATGTATACCACCACAGCATAGTTTGGTAATTTGCCAATAGTCAGCACTAGTCGCAAACATGGCGAGTTCAGGTGCGGAGTGAACTTTCTGTGTGTTGGAGTTGGAAATAGCCTCCCCGATCACCAGATCTCACTCCGTGTGACTTTTTTTCAGTGGGGACACATTAAAGATCTGGTGAATGTATCACTTCTACCACGTGATGTAGCAGAGCTCCGGGAGAGAATATGGGAAGTGACTGGCACAGTTGACGATACCATGCTGGGACGGGTATGACAAGAATTAGATTATCATATTGACATCTGCTGGGTCACTCGTGGTTCGCATATCGAATGTTTGTTAAAAAAAAAAAAACCTTTCAGAGTTTCTCTTCAAAATGCAATATGTATGACATCTGTACAATGTTTAGTTCTTGTGCTATAAATAATTGAAAGTGTTCCCGGACTTTATGTACACTCTGTATAATACATAGCATACTGATGCAATTTAAAAATGTCCTCTTTAAAAAAAAAAATTGTGCCAGGAATAAGTCATTACAGAAAGTGATATTTTCGATAATTTTGTGACTTTATCTGTGTTCGGTGGTTTTATTCATCTTTTTAGAATTTAAAAACACTGTAAGGTAATGTTAGCTGCTGTGGGTTTTTTTAGTTGTTTTGTCAAAAATGCAAGTACTTAGACTGATTGATTGATTCATTGATCAATTTGTTTGCTTTGGCAATCGTTAAGTTTTCGTAAAGACACTCCTAGCACAAATGTTGATGTGAAATTGAACAGTGTCAGGAATGTAGCATTTAAGGGCCTAAATCAGGCTTCTAATTTTTAATATTTCGCGGTGGAGAGCCCCAGGACCCACCTCCACATTTGCCACATAACTGACAGCCTCTTCACAAGATTGACATCAATGAAAGTCCTATATAACTGTTTATAATGTGTATAAATGATTTAATAGACTGCAACTGAAGCTCTTTAAGGCTGTTCACAGGTTATATTATTGTCTATAAGAAGGTATCAGTGCCAGAAAATGGTAATAATTTGCAGAAGGACTTACAGTATTGATGAATGGTGCGGGGTCTGGCAATTGACCTTGAATGTAAATAAATGTAACATATTATACATACATAGAAAAAGAAATCCATTACTGCACAACTACACTACTTACGACAAATTTCTGAAAGTGATAGCCATTATAAACTACGTGGGAGTATCTATATGGTTGGCTTACGAAGTGCATGTTTGACCAATTCTTGAGTATTGTTCATCAATCTGGGATCCTTACCAGGTAGGACTGATAGAGAGGAGATAGAGAAGAGCCAGTGAAGAATAGCATGTTTCATCATGGGTTGTTTAGACATGTGAGAGCATTAGAGATGCTCAACAAATTCCAGTGGCAGAAACTACAAGAGAGGTGTTGTGCTTTACGCAGAGGTTTACTTCTGAAATTTTGAGAGTGCTTTCCAAGAAAAGTCAGACATTGTATTACTTTCTCCCACATGTTTTGCAAAATGACCACAACAAGAAAATTCGAGAACTTGGAGCTAATACAGAGTATTGTTGACAATTGTTCTTTGCACACATCATTCACAAATGGAATAGGGAAGGGAGGAACAGTTAGTGCTACCAGAGGTACTTTCTGCCACACACTATCAGATGGCTTGTGGAGTATTGATGTAGACGTAAATGAGAGTGCAAAATCCTTTTTTCTTGTAGTGAAGCATCGTTCATTGTGAAGTGAAACAAAATAACTCATAAGATTTGTTTACACTTGAAATGGTGTAGTTAGTTTGAGACAGTAAAACTCCTAAAGTTGTAATTACATTTAGTGACAGAGGCTGTGCCTAGTGCAATCTATTTTCCATTAAGTCCACCACACAAAAGTAGAAATGCTTTATGTTGAAGCCAATCCCAAGTGAGGGTACAGCTGCTTGTCAGTGGACTTGGTGTATGCAGAAGTGTGTAGTTGATAAAAAAAAATAGCATGGGATTTGCAGAAATGATGTCAATTTTATATTAGAGATGGCCTTCTTGCAATTCACAAGATTAGGTAGTTCAGTCTTACTGCATGTATCTTCTGTAAATATGAAACAGATCTAAAGTTGCTTATTTTGGGAAACAGGAAAGTGTCCATAAAGAAGAATCTGTTTTCCAGAATAGCCTCCAGAGGTAAATTTAGAATGTTAATATAGAGACATGTGACATTAGTAGTAGAAAGTGTTTTTTGTGCTGAGGGATGTGGACGGGAGGAGGGGGGCGGGGTGATACAGGTAACCTACATTTTCAAGTGGTCAAGGGGGTAGAAAGTATATTAATTAAAGCATGGGACTAAGAAACACTTTGCTCATATGAGGCCTGTAAAATATGCAATGTCCAGGATTAAGACTTTTGTATCTTCCAAATAAACTTCAGAGACAGGATACAAGTTCATACAACTCAGACCATTATTAGTGCATGGATTTGGAATCTCCTTTGTTAGTACATTGTTACTTCACAACTCCTTCCCTTGCTTAAAGCCTTACCTGTGCCAGCTTTTGGAGTGACTTTTCCTCTCCCAAAGAACATATGCTTAACTTTTTGTTCTTTTTTTTCCTAATTCTTAAAATAAATATTCAGTCTGTATTTAGTATTATGTAAGCTCTGCTCTAGTTGTTCCTGCTTTAGATGCTGGTAAGTACAGTATTCTTTCTCAAACATTATAATATTCATTTATGACTTTAATTGTAACATAATTCTTTGAAAACTTTCTTTTTTCAGTATTTAATTCTATCACAGAAATCATTTCTTCCTTTGCTGTACACATTACTTCATCATCCTTCAGTCTGTTATCCTAAAGTGTTTTCAAAATTTCCGTCTTTTGCAGGTAAATGTTAATCCAGTCAGGGTTGCTCTGAATCTGCAGAAGGCACCCTTATTAGCTGAGAATCTGGAGAAAGTTCAGAAAATCTTGGAACTCATGAGTGAAAGAGAAATGAAAAGAGGATTTGAAGCAAATGAGGTTATGTCATTCAAATTCCATTACTTGTCATGTGTAGTTGCTGAGATTGGCCGATGTAGAAAAAGGCAATTAGCAGCACAACAGGAGAGAAAGAAAGATGAAACTAAAGATAGTGATAATACAGAAGAAAAGCGGTCAGATCCTGTGGAACTCTTTGCTCGGAAAATGCTGAAATGTGGGCGTGGTGACAATGGGTCTCCAGAGTTTCAGGAAAGTTTTCTGAGAGAATGTGTTCGTGAATTCCCATATCGTGAATGTACAGTTTTCCGCCAGATGGTTACAAGTTTAGCTCAACAGGACTCCCCTTCTGCTCTGAGCATTATTTCTGCTGCCATCAATGGGCAGAGGGGCTTCTTAGACAGTGGCACCCATTGCTGCTCAACATGTGGTGAAGAAGGAGCGACAAAGAAGTGCTCTAAATGTAAAGCAGTTCAGTATTGTGACAGAGAATGTCAACGTCTCCATTGGTTTATGCATAAGAAAGCATGTACAAGGTTATCTCAAGTTTCCATAAAGGCTAAAACATCAGCTAGTCCTCCAACTTCAGAATTGAGGGGTCTTCAAGTGAAGTAATGGAAGTTGAATAGCTTACTGTAATGGTTTACAAAATCTCTCTTTTTTTCTAATTACGGGAACCATTTCATTTTTTCTGTATTTCTATGTATGTAACATGTGATTAACTGTCATTGTACATTGGATAATGTGGCCATTGCAAGTAAAGTATGTTCCTTTCCTTTCCCTCTCTAAAGAGAGAAAAAGAAAAGAAATTTATGTTCACAGTGCAGTTCATAACTAATGTGTGATAAATTCCATAGACAACATGGTCAAAACTGTTGCTATGTATCTATAACTATTTGTCCTGATCTTTCTTGTCTGTTGATTAACACACACATAATGAATTATGTGCTATGTGATGTTACCTAATGGTTACCTTGGAATAATTATAAAAAGCTTCTAAAGCTTTTAAATAAATTAGAGACTTGTCTTGATAAGTTGGAGCAATGCAGAAAATTATGTGAAATGTTTCAGCAATAAAGAATTAAAAATAAACTCAATCTCACACATAAGCAAGAAGGTATTTGGATGTACCACTCTAAAAATAAAGTAGATTCCTGATCAAACGAGCATTATTATAAAACACATAAGTTCTTAATAAAACATGTTTCAGCATGAGATTTTTACATGCGATGGAGAAAGTAACATTACTGTAACATGGACCTGGTAAATAGTAATTCATTACTAAAAAAGATATACATTAGAATTCCAAGTGGAACAGCATTTAATTTCTAACTGGTAGATAATGCTAATTTGCCAGATAATTTTCTGTAAAAGTCTGTGATGTGAGGAAAGAAGTATTCACAAATGCTATCTTAAACAATATGTGATCAAAGTTAATATCTCATTAGTATAGTTGCTATCTACATCCTCTAAAGAAATGAAAGTGATATCATAATGAGTAAATAACAAGACTCACAGCTGAGCTGTATTCAATTTCCAGAGGTTCCTACACTACGGATTACAAAAGCCAAAGAAAAATTTGAAATTGGGCACCAGAGTGTTAGATATGGAGTTAGCCAGAGAACAGAAAAAACCCAGTTGTAGAATAAGAGGAAGAGAAAGGTCAAAATACGTGAATGAATGCACGGATAGTTGAAAAATAGTTGGGTATGAGCACCAGAGGTAATGGTGATGGAAATAATTGACAGAAATGGTCCTTAACAATTAGACAGTAGGTTTAATTGTGAGTGTATACTGTGTGTGATTGTGTTGAACATTTCAAGGTTCTTATTTTTCTGTGACCAGTTTTTCATTCATTAAATTCATGATTGAAATAAATTCTACTGAATATGAAGTTATGTTCATTTGTCACTGAATCAAATTCTTGTATATTCAGAGAATAACTAAAGTCAACACACAAGAGGTCATCAAATTCAGTATGCCACAGTCTTGAGCTTAAAGTGTTACAATTTGTCTCTAAGTTATTCTTCACTCCAGGAAGGTTAACAGTTATAGGTATCACTTAATCTAGCACTTAAACAGAGGGCTTGGCATGTGAATTTTGATAAATATGTGCTCAAGCAGTTTCATTTGCTCCAATGCTCACAATGCAGCAGAATTAGAGAAAGAAGTAGAATTTTGTGTGCTTTCTTTACAGCAAGTGAAAATACTTCAAGGTATGGTAGTAACAGCAAATTGATGTGTTTCAGGCATGCTTTAAGTTTTTGAAAGAATTCAGGCGCATTGACCAAAGGTAGACCTGCAAAGGATTATTCATTGCAACATTGCACCTATTCAGAAATTTAATTAGTAGCATCAAATCCTCCTTTTAGTCGCCATATGTAGCCTATTTTGATTTTATTGCTCTTTGCAAAATCTAAGAAATCATCTGTGTTCATTGTGTGTAGTTCCCCTGAGTTACTGTCTATGCCCACAAAACATTGTAGAATCATTTTGCCAAGATAGTATGTTATGGAATCAAGCAAGTGCTTTGAAAGTATTCAGCACTGCACACAATTTGGAGGAAGAGGATACGTTGAACAGAGGAGTTTTTTTGCGATTGAAGGATTTTCATTCATTTTGCAAACCATTCATGGGTAAACACTATATTCTAAGTGAATTAAATGATGTCAGTTGAATGTTAAGGATCACAAACCTGAATACACCCCAGAAATTTGTGGAAGTAATACATAAACTGTACTTTAGAGTGAATAACTTAAGAGAATTATGCACGGGTATCAGTAAAAGTGAACGAATATGAGGTCTGTTCAAAAAATTCCAGAACTTTGTGCATAAAATTTTTCTACGCTTACCTATTACTTATTGTGCCTAGTCTCCTTCGAAATACTCTCCTCTACAATGGCTACACCACTCCCAATGCTGTTTCCACTTCCTGAAGCAGTCTTGGTAGGCCTCTTGCTGGATCACGCGCCATATGCGAATTTTTTTGTTTATCGCCTTTGTTGCAAATTTTCGTCCTTTCAGTGAAGTTTTCAACTTTCTAAATAAAAAAGGTCTGCAGGGGCCAGGTCTGGAAAGTATGGAGTGCGAGCAGGAGGAGGAGGAGGAGGCAGCACAGTGATTTCACTTTTTGTGCAATACTCATGTACCAACAGGGATGAACGTGTGGGTGCATTATTGTGATGCAAGAGCCACGAATTGTTTCATCACATTTCAGGCCGTTACCTGCTCAAATTTTCTCGCAGGCATCACAACATGTCCTGATAGTACGGTCAATTAAATAAGTTTGTCCCTGTGGCGTGAATTCACGATGAACTAATCCTTCAAAGTCAAAGAAAACCTGAAGCTCAGCATCATAACCATTGGACTTTCTGGTCTTGAATCATGGGCCATGGGAAGAACTTGAGGGCAAGATGATGCATTTCAAAATGCTGTATCAGGATTCCATGATATGATCCAACTGAAATATTACATTCTTCTGGGATCTCTTGGAGAGCCTGTCTTTGATTGGCATGCACAATTTCATTGACGCTCTTGAGATGAGCATCGTAGGTAGACGTCGAAGAGCGTAATGAACGAGTGTCATCTTTAACTTACATCCGGCCATTTTTAAACCATGTGAACCATTCGTTACACCGTGTGTGGCTTGAGCAGTTATTGCCACAGGCTTCCTGCAGCATTTGGTGTGTCTGTAAAGGTTTTCTTGAGTTTCATGCAAAATTTAATGCCAACACGTTGCAGCTCTAACTCTGTCATCTCAAAATTCACAAACTGTGTGACACAAAGTTCTACTCAATACAGCACTGAACAATAAGTAACAGACATAAAACAATGAAGCTTCCAGCAGTTACACATTAAACACAGGTATGTGCAGGGTTGCCAACCACGTTTCGCTCCAACACACCACTGGCGTGAAATTACGAATGTTCCGGAATTTTTTGAGCAGACTTCATATATTATAATGGGGACTCGAGGAAGAAGACAAATTACCACATTCCTTTCTTTTAAAAGCTAATCTAAAAACAAACAGCAAGTTGCGAACTAATTAAACAGGATGTAAGGTTACAGATATAGTTACTCCTCGAGTATCGATACCTAGACCTTAACCACAGCAGCACTGCCACTGGGGGAACCCCCAGGGATCAAGCAGCTCAGTTTGGCACCAGCCATTATGGGTGACACGAAAGGCAAGGAGTACTGGGGATTCTTGGCTAGATGTCAGACCTGGTAGGACGATACATGGCTATGTGCCATGAGAAGTTCGATAGAATCGTTAAATGTTTGTGGACAGGATTGAGAACTCATCATTATTAGAACTGAGTTGTTAGCAAAGATACATAGAAGCAATGGTTAACCCAGAAAGGTAATAACAAGCAGAAATAAAGAGTGAATGTCAGTACATGTGTGTAGAAACATTAGGAAGGTGTACCATGCCTTGTACTAGAGAAAATAAACTTTTCAGTTCAGTGAAGGGCAGTGTCTCCTTTCAAATCCTTTTCGTGTCTATTAGAACTATCTGAGGGAAGATTTATAATTGCAAGTGTGGTGATTTTGATAAGGCATGTACTGGCAGGCACACAGTCCCAATTTTAGTCTTCAGGTGCTTGTTACATGGGAGTAAGATGCCCACTCTAAGATATGCATCATCATTAGTCCGATCACCGTGGTTATATCAGCACAGCTGGTTTTAGAGAGTAACTTGGCCATGTTTGGTGCTAATAATGGAGTAGGTGTCTTACAAGAGTGAGGCAATCATGACAATGAGTAAATATATAGAGATGTGATTTCTGCTAAGTCATGGTGTGCAGTGTGGTCAATTTTCTGATGTATACAAGTAATTTTTAATGTTTATAGCTGCTGCCAAATAAAAACAATGATCTTCTTTCCTTTTAAACTGAACTATATACCACTTTAATTTTTGCTGCCGTATCATCAGTTGCATGTAGTAATATTATTATGTTGATAATAGTCTTGTTAGCTCCATGAACAAGCAACAGAATAAAACCAATTTTGTCATACTATAAGCATCTTGCCTATTCTTTTTTGTTTTATATTTTACAAGCACCATCAGTGGAAAGGTTTGCGACTGCTGCTCTAGATGAGTGCTCGCTTTGCTGGTTTTATAGCTGATGTTGTTGTTCTGGGTTTTTGAATTATCACTAGCACAGCACTGAGAACATACACACATTTTCTTCATGTTTTACTTTCAAAAGTAAAAGTCCCACAAATGTCTGATCTTCTGTACCAAATGTACACAGTTATATAACTCGGGTGTAATTTGTGTGTTTGCCAGTGTGCTTAAGGCCAATCAGTGTGTGCACTACTGTTGTAGCCAGCAGACAACTTGCATATAAAGCTTTTCAGGCTTTCGGAATATATAAGATAATTGAGAAAGTCGATATGGTTTTTGTTTATGGTAAATGTCGGCAAACTGTTACAATGTGTGGTTGTGTGCTGAAAGGTAACCTGATCATGCCAAGCCCTCACAGTCTGTGAGTTTGAGAAACTGGAAATCTGAAGAATGAAATAAGCCAATGAAGTACAACAGAAAGCGATGAGAGAAATGCAACCAACATTTTAGCAGTGGTGACACACAATCAACACATCACTTACAGGCAGCTCGAATATGTGAGTGGGATTAGCAAAGACATGTTCTGTGATCACCGAATTAAAATCCATTTTATCCTTTCCACATTTCACTCCCTCCATCCAGGTAATGACTTTCAAAATCTGTCACAGATCTCTGAATGAAGTTTACATAAACCAGTCTTTGGAAAGTTGTTGTTAATGTTGTTGTCTTCAGTCCAGAGAATGGTTTGATGCAGCTCTCCATGCTACTGTGTCCTGTGCAAGCCTCTTCATCTCCAAATAACTACTGCAACTTAAATTCTTCAAAATCTGCTTAGTGTATTATCTCTTGGTCTCCCTCTATGATTTTTACCTTCCATGCTTCCTTCCAATACTAAATTGGTGATCCCTTGATACCTCAGAAAATGTCCTATCAACTGATCCCTTCTTCTTGTCAAGTTGTGCCACAAATTTCACTTCTCCCCAATTCTATTCAGTAGCTACTCATTAGTTACGTGATCTACCCTTCTAAACTTCAGCCTTCTTCTGTAGCATCACATTTCAAAAGCTTCTATTCTCATCTTGTCCAAACTATTTATCGTCCATGTTTCACTTCCATACATGGCTACACTCCATACAAATACTTTCAGAAAAGACTGTTATAACGTCAAGTTGAACACATATATTTCAAAACGACACAACACATATAAGTCACTGAGTAAGTTGACAAAGTGAGACATGTGAACAAGGTAACATTCGAATGAACACTGAGTCCATGTCTAGTGGCCGCTGCCTGGCTGGCCGCTTAGGTGGCGCAGCTTTTGCATGGCTGGCAGACAGCGCCGCATGTAGAGGACGCGCGTAATTGCGCGATGGCACTTTGAATGATCGGCGAGTCACAACACTTTTCCCCCCTTTGAAATTGTTGCACTGGTCTTGATGGAGGTGGCCTGGAGACTGCTAACATCCATAGGTGTTGTTTGACTGGCCGTAAAGTCTCAAGGAGGAGGCTTCCCGTATGGACGGAAGTGTCCCCGATGATAACGGGTCGAGATGACAGGAGACGTAGGGGTCGAATCTGCTGGGGCCCCATGCACCAATCTGCCCGCTGGGGCAAGTCTGCTTGATATAAAAGGAGACATGGGCAATGTGTGAGCTTCCGTTGGAGGAGGGGGGAGTATTGGCTCCGACAGAGGATGGTCATCCGGTTCCTGCATGGGCACGCCTCCTGGTGGCGTCCGTTCTTGTGCTGACACCGAGATGATGGTGAGAGGGCTATGTTGTGAGTATTGAGAGATGCCAAGATCCCGAGTGTCAGGTAGAGCTGAAGGTGGTATAGCGGCGTTCGGAACAGGCGTTGCCGTCACATGAGGCCGAAGCTGGTCCAAATGACGAGCTGCAACACCCGTGTCCGTCTGGATTTCATACAGGTGTCGGCCACGGTGTCGTAAGATGTGGCCCGGACTCCATTTTGGTCGCCTGCCATATCCCCGTACCCAGACGAGGTTGTCGGTGGTAAACCGGCCGAGTGAAGGCACCCGCGGCCATGAGGTGGAAGGCCGCAGAAGATGAAGTAGTGTGCGGGGCTGTCGGCCATGTAAGAGCTCAGCCGGGCTGTGGTCGCACATGGGGGTGAAACGGTAAGACGCCAGAAACTGGAGAAGTGCATCATCAGCAGCAGAAGAAGTCAGAAGTTTCCGCATCTGAGCCTTAAATGTGCGGATCAGTCGTTCAGTCTCACCGTTTTGATTGTGGATGGAACGGCGGGGCCATGACGTGCATAACGCCGTGACAAGCACAAAAATCCGCAAATTCGGAAGAGGCAAATTGCGGACCATTATCAGTAATAAGAGTAGAGGGAAGGCCTTCCAAAGAAAAAATGCGGGCAAGAGCTTTTGTGGTTGCCGTGGTGGTAGGCGACATGCAATGGACAATGAAAGGAAAGTTAGAGTAGGCGTCAATTACGAGGAGCCAATAAGTACCTAAAAAGGGTCCCGCGAGGTCAGCATGAATGCGCTCCCAGGGCATCTCAGGCGAAGGCCACAGTGACAAAGATGACTTTGGGGCGGCGGCCTGTGATGCACAAGGGCCGCAGACAGCGACCATGTGTGCTATTTCAGAGTCGATGCCGGGCCAGTACACATGACGGTGCGCCAGAGATTTTGTGCGAGACTTGCCCCAGTGCCCTTGATGAAGGAGGCCAAGACCGAAGCACGCAAAGATGCAGGTACCACAACACGCGGTGAAGCATTGTCAGTGGAAAGGAGGATAACACCATCCCTAGTCGTGAGGTGGTAGCGCAAAGCGTAGTAGTTCCGCAACGTATCAGAAGTCCTAGTGGACAGGCGATCTGGCCAACCCTTCTGAATACAGCATAAAACCCGGGAGAGGGTAGGGTCAGAACCCGTAGCAGCAGCCAGCCGGTCCCCGGTGATGGGGAATCCGTCCACAACCCGCTGCTCGGCAACATCCAGGTGGAAACACAAAAGTTCATCCCTATCGAATGCCAGATCAGGACCCATGAGAAGGCGAGACATAGCATCAGGATTCGCACGTTGAGCCGTCGGCCAGAAATGAATCTCATAATTGAAACGAGACAAGTAAAGAGCCCAACGCTGGAAGCGGTGTGCAGCCTTGTCGGGAAGTAAGGTTGATGGATGAAACAAGTGGTTTGTGATCCGTAACAAGATGAAATTTGGATACATAGAGAAAAACACCAAACTTATGAAGAGCATAAATAATGGCCAAAGCTTCTTTTTCAATCTGAGAATACTTTTGTTGGGCATCCGTAAGCGTTTTGGAGGCATAAGCAATGGGTTGTCCAGAACCGTCAGAAAAACGGTGCGCAAGGACTACACCGACCCCGTATTGAGAGGCGTCTGTGGCAAGAACAAGATGTTGGCCAGGTCGATAAGTAGCCAGGCACGGGGCCTGTTTCAGCATAGTCTTCAATTTCTGGAAAGCTGCATCGCATGACGCGGACCAGTGAAAAGGCACGTTTTTATGCAACAGGCGATGCAACGGCTGAGCCACCGAAGCAGCAGACGGTAAAAACTTGTGATAGTATGCTATTTTCCCCAAGAAAGCCTGCAGTTCTTTAACGGATGTAGGGCGAGGAAGGGCATCGATAGCAGCGACAGTTTGCTGAAGCGGACAAATACCATCCCGAGAGAGTTGGAAGCCCAAGTACGTGATAGATGCCTGAAAAAACTGCGATTTCTGAAGATTACTTTGCGGAGATTCTGAAGATGTTAGTCAGTGGTGGAGCCAGTGACAACAATATCGTCCATGTAATTGATACACCCAGGGACAGGGAGCAATAATTGTTCCAAAAATCGCTGAAAGAGAGCAGGGGCGCTGGCAACCCCAAATGGCAAACATTGGTATTGATAGAGGCTGAAAGGCGTGTTACGTACCAGAAACTGGCGGGAAGCAGCGTCAAGAGGAAGTTGATGATAAGCTTCCGAAAGTTCAATTTTAGAAAAATGCTGGCCTCCAGCAAGTTTAGTAAACAATTCTTCAGGTCGGGGCATAGGGTAAGTGTCAATGAGGCATTGAGCATTTACAGTGGTTTTGAAATCGCCACAGAGACGAATATCACCATTTGGCTTAACAACGACAATGACAGGAGAGGACCACTCACTGGAACTGACAGGAAGCAAGACCCCTGAAGCAGTGAGATGATCCAGCTCCCATTTGACCCGATCACGAAGGGCCACAGGAATGGACCGTGCCCGAAAAAACTTAGGCCGAGCAGTGGGTTTGAGTGCGATACGAGCTTCAAAGTCATTTGCACGGCCTAACCCAGGAGAAAAAAGGGACAAAAATGTCGTCGACAAGGAATCCAATTGAGCATAAGGAATAGCATCAGAGACGATACTGACAGAGTCATCTATGGAGAACCCAAAAACGCGAAAGGCATCGAAACCAAAAACATTTTCTGCATTGCTCTGGTCGACCACAAATATGGGAACAGTGCGAACGACGGATTTCTAAGATACCTCAGCATTAAACTGTCCCAAGAGAGAAAGTTTCTGTTTATTGTACGTCCTTAATTGCCGAGTGACAGGTGATAGGAGTGGAGAACCCAACTGAAGATATGTCTGAGAATTAATTATAGTGGCAGCAGAACCGGTATCCACCTGCATGCGAACATCCGGACCAAGGATTTGGACAGTGAGGAATAACTTCCCTGAAAGGGAAGAAGTGCAATTGATAGACAACACAGAAGCAGAATCATCGTCACGGTCATGAACATCATGTATGCGGTCGGATTTGGAAACGGCAGACACATGACCCTTCTTTTTGCAATTGTGACACACGACCCAATGTTGGGGAGAGTCCTCCCATGAATGTTTCGTAAAACACTGCGGACATGAAGGAAGGTGCCGTGGATTTTGCTGCAGTTTCTTAGAGGGTTGTTTACGGTTAGGCCGAGGCTGCGCGTGGGAGCATACTGCGGCCAAATCGGCCGGCGGGAACACGCCGCACGCATCGTCAACAGCGCACAGCGGTTGTATTTCCCCGACCTCACCCCACGCCTCTATTTGCGCCCCAGCAGTGCGTGAAATTTCAAAAGACTGTGCGCTGGATAGGACTTCATCTAGAGTCAGATTTGCCAACTGAAGGGCACATTGCCGAACTTCTTTGTCGGGTGCCGACCAGATAATGGCATCCCGTACCATGGAATCGGCGTAGGATTCTTTGTGAACGTCAGTAACAAATTGACACTTTCGACTGAGGCCGTGAAGTTCAGCAGCCCAAGCACGATAGGATTGATGCCGTTGTTTTTGACAACGATAGAAGGCAACACGAGAGGCTACCACATGCGTTTGCTTTTGAAAATAGACAGAAGTGATCACATTTCGGCAAAGGACAAAGACGAAGGATCTTTTAAAGGAGCCAATTGCGACAACAACCGATACATTTGAGGTGAAATCCATGAAAGGAACAGAGACTTACATGTTTGTTCGTCCGTGACATGAAATGCCAAGAAGTGCTGTCGAAGACATTTTTTGTAATCAGACCAGTCTTCTGCTGTCTCGCCGTAAGGAGGAAAAGGAGGTATAGACAATGACGAGAAATGCACCGCATTTGATGCCGCGACGAAATTGCGAATTGCCGATGTGAGAAGCGTTTGCTGTTCAATGAGACCTTGCAAAAGTTGCTCTAAAGTAGCCATGGAAACCTGTGGGTCAACGATGAAAAGGAAAAATCCACTACCTCGTCACCAATTGTTATAACGTTAAGTTGAACACATGTTTCAAAATGACACAACACATACAAGTCACTGAGTAAGTTGACAAAGCGAGACATGTGAACAAGGTAACATTCGAATGAACACTAAGTCCAAGTCTAGCGGCCGCTGCCTGACTGGCCGCCTAGGTGGCGCAGCTGCTGCATGGCTGGCAGACAGCGCCGCATGTAGAGGACGCGTGTAATTGCGATGTAGAGGACGCGCGTAATTGCGCGGCGGCACTTTGAATGATCGGCGAGTCACGACAAAGACTTCCTGACACTTAAAACTATATTTGATGTTAACAAATTTCTCTTCTTCAGAAACGCTTTCCTTGCCATTGCCAGTCTAAATTTTATACGCTATCTACTTCGATCATCTAAAGATGTGAAACAAATACTAACAGAGATAGAGGGGCTGGCCAGTACTTACCTCAGCTCAGTACAGCCGACAGATACACAAAAAACAGAACCGAAAATTTACGTTCCTAGCTTTCGGAACAAATGTTCCTTCATCAGGGAGGAGAGAGGGGGAAGAAAGGGAAGAAGGGAAAGTGGATTCAGTTACTCACAACCCAGGTTATGAAGCAACAGGGAAAGGAAGACAGGGAGGATAGCAAGGATGGAGGCATGGTTGTCAGAGGGAAGCCAAAGATATTCTGCTGTAAGTACTGTGCCAGCTTCAAACCAAAGAGGATGCATACAGAAGTAAAGAGGTATATAGTATAAAGATAAACACAACTATGTAGGATGAAAAGATGTGTGAAAGGCTAAAGAGGAAAGGGAAAGAGGAGAAGACTGAAGAGTAAATGGGAGTGAGGTTGTTTAACGTAGGTTCAGTCCAGGGGGATTGCGGGATGAAAGGATGTGTTGGAGTGCAAGTTCCCATCTCCGCAGTTCAGAGGGACTGGTATTGGGTGGGAGGAGCCAAGTGGCACATACGGTGTAGCAGGTTCCTAAGTCCCTAGAATTATGCTGGAGGGCATGCTCCGCAACTGGGTATTTTACACCTGCCACCTTCAGAATTTCATTTTTATGGAATCTAAACGGGTCTTCTCTGAGGTCAGCTTCTGCCAGTTTTTCCATTCGTTTGTAAAGAATTCGAGTTAGTATTTTGCAGCCGTGACTTATTAAACTGATACTTCAATAATTTTCATATGTGTAAACACCTGCTTTCTTCGGAATTGGAAATATTATATTCTTCTTGAAGTCTGAAGGTATTTCGCCTGTCTCGTACATCTTGCTCACCAGATGGAAGTATTTCATCATGGCTGGCTTTCGCACGGCTATCAGTAGTTCTAACGGAATGTTATCTACTCTCAGGGCCTTGTTTCAACTTACATCTTGCAGTGTTCCGTCAATTTCTTCACGGAGTATCATACCTCTCATTCCATCTTCATCTATGTCCTCTTCGATTTCCATATTACTCTCAAGTACATTGCCCTTGTATAGACCCTCTACATACTCCTTCCACCTTTCTGCTTTCCCTTCTTTGCTTAGGATTGGTTTTCCATCTCAGCTCTTGATATTCATGCAGGTGGTTCTCTTTTCTCCAAAGTAGCTTTAACTTTCCTGTAGGCAGTATCTACCCTACCCTTATTGATATATGCTTCTACATCCTCACATCTGCCCTCTAGACAACCCTACTTAGCCATTTTGCACTTCCTGTCAGTCACATTTTTGAGATGTTTGTATTCCTTTTCACCTGCTTCATTTACTGTGTTTTTATATTTTCTTCTTTCATCAACTAAATTCAGTATCTCCTCCGTTACCTAAGGATTTCCTTTTACCTACTTGATCCTCTGCTGCCTTCACTATTTCATCTCTCAAAGCTTCCCATTCTTCTTCTAGTGTATGTATTTCCCCCATTCTTGTCAACTGTTCCCTAAGGCTCTCTCTGAAACTCTCTGCATCCTCTGGTTCTTTCAGTTTACCCAGGTCCCTTCTCCTTAAATTTCTACCTCTTTGCAGTTTCTTCAGTTTTAATCTACAGTTCATTACCAATAAATTGTGGTCAGAGTCCACATCTGCTCCTGGAAATGTCTTACAATTTAAAACCTGGTTCCTAAATCTCTGTCTTATCATTATATAGTCTATCTGAAACCTTCCTGTGTCCCCATGTGTCTTCCATATATACAGCCTTCTTTCATGATTCTTAAAACAAGTGTTAGCTAAGATTAAGTTATGCTCTGTAATTCTGCCAGGCGGCTTCCTCTTCCATTCCTTACTTCCAGTCTGTATTCATCTACTACCTTTCCTTCTCTTCCTTTTCGTACTATCAAATTCCAGTTCCAAATTTTCGTCTCCCTTCACTATCTGAATAATTTCTTTTATCGCATCATACATATCTTCAATTTCTTCATCTGCAGAGCTAGTTGGTATATAAACTTGTATTACTGTGGTAGCCACGTGCTTTGTGTCTATCTTTGCTACAATAATGCACCGCTATGTTGTTTGTAGTAGCTTATTCACATTCCTATTTTTTTTATCCATTATTAAACGTAACCCAGTATTCAACTGACCAAACTTCAGTAATTCCCACTATATCTAACTTTAACCTTTCCATTTCCCTTTTTAAATTTTCTAACCTACCTGTCTGATTAAGGGATCTGAAATTCCATGCTCCGATCTGTAGAACGCCAGTTTTGTTTATCCTGATAACGACGTCTTCCTGAGTAGTCGTGCCTGGAGGTCTGAATGGCGGATTATTTTACCTCCAGAATATTTTACCCAACAGGACGCCATCATCATTTAACCATACAGTAAAGCTGCATGCCCTTGGGAAAAATTATGACTGTAGTTTCCTCTTGCTTTCAGCCATTCGTAGTCCAGCACAGCAAGGTCGTTTTGGTTGATGCTACAAAGCCACATCAGTCCAATCATCCAGACTGGCTCCCCAGCAACAACTGAAAAGGTTGGTGCCACTCTTCAGGAACCACACATTTGTCTGGCTGTCAACAGAGACCCCTCCGTTGTGGTTGCACCCTACAATACAGCTATCTGTATCACTGAGGTATTCAAACCTCCCCAACAACGGCAAGGTCCATGGTTAATGTGAGGGCAGTACTACGTAGTCAGTTTAAAATCCATGGCGGCTGACAAAAGTGGATAAATGACAGATCAGGGCTCTAAATGTCTGGTCTGGGGTTTCAAGAATAACGTAATTGGACCCAGTTTTATTGATGGGACTATGTAGCCACAAATGTTCAGAGTTTTACAAATATGCTTCCACAGTTGTTAGAAGACATCTGTTAGTCATACTGTGATACTAGTAAGACAAATGCCCCACCCATGACATACAGATAATCACAGACCATTTAATGGAACATTTGACAATCATTGGATACGTAGTTTTGGAAACATTAAATGGCCTGGATGCTCAACAGACTTAACACCACCAGAAAATTAAAGCCAGAGTTCTACTTACAAACACTGACTCTCCAAAACAGGAGGTTGTGCTGTATAAATGCAGATGAAATTCAGCATCCAGTATTACCTGTCCAGAACTACTTTATAGCATATATTAGTGAACTTGGCCAACACACAAATGATACCCGAGTTATGCATTTGCTTATGTTTGGTGCAGCAGAGCTGACACTCCTGATGATTCGACAGGAGTTGCACCTCATATATTGCTACTGTTTGATAAGCTCCATACATGTTATGTTGTCAAAGTCCTCTTGAAAAAATTACCTCCAAATTTCACCACATTCTTCACTATGGCTTGGTAAAAATGCACTGTGATATTTTTCCTTGTTCTGAATATATTTGGGAGTATCCTGTCTTTGCCACTTCACGCAGTATAGGGATTCCAAGTTGAGCATGGTATCGTGTCATGTGTTGAATATCTGTTTGAAGTAGAACCAAACTATTGAATGTTCGTGTTGTGAGAACAGGTAATCATGAGTCATGGAGGCCAAGGAAGAAACTTAAGTTTGGTAAGTAATTAAGCACGAAGTAGTCACTATTCACGACTAGTGGGTCTGTGTCTATTTCTTTAAGGGCTTAACTGATTTATATTGGAATATAAATCTGTACCCATATTGATGGAGCTAAATGCCTAGTGTGAGTGCTAACATGATTTTCTCATCATGTGCCAGTGTACTGTTTATCTTTTCTCTGCAAGTCTAGGATTGTTTTTCCTTACTTACAAAGGATGCTATAAGCAAGTTGCAACCAAGATTAAATTGTTCTGTTATTTTGCAAAGTGTATGCTGTACTACATGGCAACTGTTAACTTTACCGCCAGGAAAAACTTTGAAATATTATAAGACATTGTCTGGTGGCAGTTAGTAGGAAGTGATGCAAGGACTGTAGCAGCTCTAAAGCTGCAAAAGCACTTCTAATGGTCTGGTTGAGATTAAAAGGTCTTTACTCATTACACACACAATGTGTCCTGACATTTTTCCTTCTTTTTCAGAGTTCTGTATCTCATTTGGTAAAAACGGAACCCTTATGAGATCAATTTGCTATCTGTATGACTGTTGGACTGACTGTTTGCTTGCCTTTTTCTCAGGAACTGGTAGACATGTCAAACTGAAATTATGTCACAAACTAAGGTTGACAGTCCCTTGGTGACGTGAAATGTTTAAGCTTGTAATTCAATGCATCAAAAGGTATGGCCCATTATGTCACATACTTCAATATATGCGTAACTTATGAAAACCTACAAGGTACTTTCTAATCATTTAAAATCATGAAATTTGTCAGGGAGCATAATTTCACAGTACAAGCAAAAGGCAAACTGTGAAAATTCTTAATTTATAATCATTTAACTTTTTTTTTCATGTTATCCGTCTGTTAAGGCCCTTTCTCCCAGAAACAGGTGGAGGTATCAAGTTGAAATTTGTCACATACCAATTTCTACAGTTCCTTGGTGGTGTAAAAAATTAAAGCTTCTAAATTAATGCAATCAAAGATACAGCAGCCATCTGTGTTACATATATTGATACTCACCAACTTTCTCGTCAAAACCATTAGATCAACCATATATAGTGATAAAGCATAAGGAAGCTGAGAGGTTGTGACATTGAAGCTCTGCTGGGCCACAGATTGTAAAGTTTTCATTTTAATGCAGCCCTCATCTCTTATCAATGTGAGGAGTTGCCAGAAAAAAAACATGTGGTTTGGATTCCACATTTAAACTGTAGGTCCATTTTCCCTGGGTGGATAACTAGGGTAGGTTAGGGACACACAAGTCATCGAAGTGGCGTCTAGTAGGAAGACTTACACCAGGCCATTGGGCCACAGGAAATCGTTGTCGTCAAAAAATTTACAGTGGACTTTGGTGTTCTTGAGTATGCATGCAATAAAGTGAACTTGTTCCTCATGTGACTTAATCATTTCCACAAGGGTAGACTCAGCTTAAAGACCAAGGGTTTAGAGTTCTTGGAACTTTGCGAGGTTGAATGTACCCAACAACCAGATGACACTTGCTGGGCAGAGAGGTGCATTGAATGGCATGGAAAGACAATAAAATATTTATGAGACATAGTGCAATATTATATTGGAATTAAGTGTTCTACTTGGTGATAAGGGTAATGGAATGTCGTCAAATTAAACCAGGTGATGCCAAAGGAACTAGTTTAGGAAATGAGATACTAAAAGCAGTAGATGACTTTTGCTATTTGGGGCAGCAGACTAACTTATGAAGCTGAGATAGAGAGAATAAAAAATGCAGACTACTGATAACACAAAGTGTGCCTGAAAAAGAGAAATTTGTTAACATTGAATTTAGGCATAAGTGGGATTTTCACCTCTTGCGGGCAAGTGCTCTATCAACTGAGCTATCCAAGTACAACTCTTGACCTGCCCTCACAGCTTTACTTCCACTAGTACTGCTTGTCATATCTTCCTAACTTCACAGAAGCTCTTCAGCATATCTTGTGGGACTAACAATATTGGAATACCACACTGCACAATAATCTTTCTTCCGGCATTGCTAGTCCCACAAGATACGCAGGAGAAATTTGTTAAGTTTGGGAGGTAAGAGAAGAGGTACTGGCAAAAGTCAGCTGTGAGGGAAGACCGTAAGGTGGACTCGGGTAGCTCAGTCAGTAGAGCGGTTGCCCACAAAATGCAAAGGTTCCAGGTTTGAATCCCAGTGTCACACACTAGTTTTAATCTGACACAGAGTTTCAAATCAGCACACACTTCACTGCAAAGTGCCCATTGTGTCCCCACTCTCTATAAAGGTGTTATTTGCCAAACATTAGCAACAACATTCATTTCATACAATGATATATTCACTACATCTTTTATGTCTTGCCTTACTGCATGAATTGTCTTCAAGTGCTTTGAAGATGCCATCTTTTTATAGTTATTAAAGTAATCCATAAAAAACTCCACTGAATGAGAGAACAGATCAAGATTGATTTTTACCCATTTGGTAGCAAACAATGGGTAACAACTATCATCAGTGAGTACTGCTCTGCAGTCCTTGTGATTGATCATTAATGAATTTGATGGTGTAGGTACAGTTACAGACAGAGGTGAAAGACGTGAAGACGTGTGCGCGCGCGCGCGCGCACACACACACACACACACACACACACACACACACACAGTGTGCGCGAAAGAAAGAAAGAAAATCTACATGTGAATGTCTTACGAAGACCTGACAGCTGTACTATGAATTCTACACTTTGTGAGCCTTACGAGCACATCATCTGGAGAGGGTTTAGTTAGCATCAACTATTCTATGCAATTGAAAGGACAGACAGTACAGTTGTAAGACTAATGTGTGGGATTACATACTTCAGATATACAATTAAAGCAATTTTCTGTGAACTGTGATTAAAAATATCCTTCCCAAGATCAGTCAGACATCTCGTGCCATTAGCAGTTGTGGGTAGCAAGTGGTGGTGTGTCAGTCTCTCAGCAACCCATGATGAGATATTTCCAGTCTTGAAGATAGGGCACAGCCATTGGCCTTAATGTCACAAATGTAACTGCTGCTGTGTAAAGCACTGACTATATGATTCAAAGGGGGTGATCCCATAGTTCCCCAATGGCGTCCCATATCGCCACACTAGGTACTGGGCCTGTGTAACATTGACCAATAGGACTAGTCTGGAAATACAGTGTGTGTGTGTGTGTGTGTGTGTGTGTGTGTGTGTGTGTGTATGCAACTCCCGCATCCGATGTCCTCGTCTGGTACACTGCACAGCCGTGTTGAGGAAAGCCGCAACAATCATCACTGTGGTCACAATCTGTGGGGCTTCAGATGTCACAGTGTGCGTCAATACTTCGTGCTGAAAATAAGCCTGTTTTCTGGCTTAAGGTATACGGATAGTTGTACGGTCCTGCACGGCCAAGTGAATGAATGTCTGTACCTGTGAATCTTGAAATTTTGCCATCTTACTAAATATTTTTCATCATGTTCAAGAGTGCAGCTGGTCATTGGCTATTGTGCACGGTTCCTATGTACACCTGCCCACTCACATGGCATGAACTTACAGTGACAGTCTTAAGAGTTGCCATTAAACCATCAGAAACTAAGAGTTCTGTTAAGACACATGTAGATAGGGCACACCCCTCTTCAGATTATGAATGTTTGCCTAAGAAGCTCACTTATCTAACACCAGTCTTCTGGGAAAATGTGTATCCTGCCCAGCAAATACAGGGCATTATTAGTCAAAGCAAAAACTAACAGTCAGACATGGAGTATCGTGCACCACAAAATGGCTTTTATTCTGTTTGTTGACACTGTATTGTTCAAGATAGGCAGGATTACCTGAAAATTTAAATTGGTGTACTGATCCCCATCTAAGGTTTCGGACCACCTTGCATCATTGAAGAATGGTTTGTTATTGCAGAACACTGGAATCTATAGGTCTGATTACATGCGCCGTGTAAGAACATGATGTAGAACATAAATACTGCTCTCGCCTTTTACGACGCACGTAGCTGGCACACAAAGGAAAATGATAAAACAACAATTCTGGTTTCGGCAAATTCGTTTTGGGTTTCCATTATTAAAAAGGCCATGTAGATACACGTGGCAGAAAAACTTATTAACCAGGGCAGTGCCTTAACTGGGTAATGCCACAGCGAGTGTCAAATGTCTGAAAAACTAAGCTTTGTATTTCTGCCATCAGGGGCGCATCCTGCTAACAGAGTGTAGTCGGTCTTGCTGTGACGATCTTCACATATGCGCAAAATTCGTACAGCGACATGGGTAGGCAACATTAGTCGTGAACAACTTTGTAGTGTGACGGTTACCGGTACAAATATATCTTCGGCACCTGCGCCTCCGTCGAATCTGGCTGAAAAGAGGGTGTCAGAAATAGGCTATTGTTAATGACGTGGTCTAAACTGAGATTGTAGTTCAAATACTTTTTAATTGCACTCAAAGGTTGAATACAGCTCTGTCTACGGCCATATCGAGTTTCATTTACTTACATCGTGCACAGATAATCAGCTACATACTACACTCTGTTGATGTCATGTAATGTGGTTGTTCGAGTGTGGTAACACAACACTGAAGCGACACAGAAGTTCACAGTCGCAGAATTATAGTCTTAATACCCAGTCTTTCAGATCTAACAGTCAAATCGGTACGAACACGATGTGCACAGTAATCAACATTTGGAAAAAGTGCCGTTCAGTAGATAAGAATAATTACAAGTTCACAATAATGAAACAACAAATAAATTGGGGAGCGAACTCCCAAACACGAAATCTAGTTTAACATGGCTTCTATCACAACTCTTTTATAAGTTGACAATAATTAAAACTAAAGTTAACTATTGTTGGTCAATAGGTTTCCGCAAATTACAATCAAAGATTCACGTTTCTGAGCAAATGAGTAACGGAGAGGTATTCGTTGCAACTAGTAATTTTATATATGATGATAATTTCTACTGAATTACGATGGCTAGTTAGTCTAAATATGAGACACTATTTCAGGAACAATGGTTTTACGAAAGAATTCTAATTACTCCGGAATTCAATGAGTGAAAATGTTGCTAGTATGTTTTTGTCATTGGCTGCAAGCATACTTTACTTATTTAAGGCCTTCTTGATCAACTTGATCAAGAAGTTCGTGATTGGGTATGTGTCTACATACGAAAATAACAAATGATGAAATACCCTCGGATGATCAGCCGAGCTGTGATATTGTCTTGTCGCAGTCTTTCGATGAGCTACGTACCCGTTATTTTCAGGTGGTGATGAATCTATCACTCAATGAGTCTTCACCTGAATATATAAGTACGAAACTCATCGAAACGTTCCGACAAGACATCACAACTCGGCCGAACACCGGAGAATATTTTATCATCGGAATACGCTGAGAAAGCCTTTTTTTTCTAAGTTGATGTTCACGCAAATATATTCCTGAATTTTAGAATTTTAAACGCTAGGGACCATAACGTGATTGTTTGCATGGATATATATGTATAATGAATGTTCATGGTGGTTACAGACAAACACAAGAAGGCACTGAGAAGTGATTGTTAAGCGTTATTGTCAGTTTTATCAGTTTCTGTTCACCCAGGGACAGGGCGAGACGAATTTCCGATTCATTGATTTTGTTGCGAGACCAACTAGTAGGTACACATTCTCGTATTTCACTATCAGTATGAAACAAGGCAATTTACGTACCGGTACCAGTGCAGCAAAATGGCTGTTTTAATTCAGAATGAGTGAATGTGGAACTGAAGATTCGTACAAGGCGCCCCCTCCCCCCCCCCCCGCCCCCCTCGGAAGAGTAAACTGAAATCGAAACACACTCAGGCGCCCCCCCCCCCCCCCCCTCGGAAGAGAAAACTGAAATCGAAACACACTCAAGTGTATCTGAAGATTTAGGAAAGTACGTTTTCATGGTTTAAACCGGGACCGAACGTATATCGGGCGTTTTGTGTTTTATACAAAAACGATTTTAGCATTTCTCACGGCTGACAAAACGAATTTCGCCAACATGCAGAATGTAAAAGGCATGCATTAAAAGAAAAATGGTGTTGAACTAAAGAAACTCCAGAATTATTTCGTAAATAAAAAGAATACAATGAAACACTACAACGTCGGTGAAGAACTTGCTGACTCCTAAAAGTGTAAATGACTCTTTAGAGATTTTAAGAGGCTCAGAAAAACTTCCTTTTTTTCCATCGGTAGGGATGCATTAAATAAGGACAACAGAAAAATGTTTCCTGGTTGCATTCTCCGTTTTAACCCGCTGAAAGGCGCACAAAACAAACTTTTTGAGTTTCATTGAATATCCTGCTGATAACTCTTCTGGAGTGTCTTGATTTGCTACTACGAAGTTCAGATATCCACAAGATGAGTATAAATAAGGTTTCTTCATACAGCACTGCAAATGCAAGCGTTTATTTTGGCATGAGTAAACCAGTTTTTCACTCACTTCTCAATATAAAGTGCAAAGTGCAAACCGAGTATACTTTGACCGCAATGGTTACTTTGACCACTCAAACATCTGTCTTACGTCTCTCTGCTGGCTCTCAGTTGCGTCTTTTGTGAATAGCTTTGGTATGAAAGTTCCATCAATATACGCTAGTGTCGCACATGTAGTGCCGATTTTCTTACGCAGCAGTTTGGTGAACATATTGAGACTAGAAAATGCTTACGTGCGTTTAAAGCTAGTTGTGCAAAATCTACCAACATCTCATAACAACAAAGCCATCGGTGTTTTAAACTATATCAGGACTGATGCTCGATTAATTCTCATAACAGACGACTGATTTTTTTCATATGTATACATCGACCAGTATATTACTTTTTCTGAGGTCATGTACATGATGTCTCTGTTCCAGGCTTATTTTGACCACCGGTCAGTGTTCCCCAGGCTTACAGATACACTCTTGTCATTGTGTTCTTATGCTTCTAATATTCTCCTACACAGGTACAATGTACCGAGAAGTCATAGAAAGGTGCATGGTGCATGACAGTAGTCTGCTGGCAAGTAATCTGTAGTAGTGTGCGTGGAAGACGAATGGCGAATTGTAAATAACCATAAAACAGTTGCAGATCTATCCCTATTAAAAACCTGCATAACACCGACCTTTAAATCTAGGCGCTCAGTCCGGAACCGCGGGACTGCTACGGTCGCAGGTTCGAATCCTGCCTCGGGCATGGATGTTTGTGATGTCCTTAGGTTAGTTAGGTTTAACTAGTTCTAAGTTCTAGGGGACTGATGACCACAGATGTTACGTCCCATAGTGCTCAGAGCCATTTTTGAGCCGACCTTTAAATCATTTTCTTGAAAGAAAAACACCTAATTATACCATAACTTTCCCTTTCCCAGAGAGACAGGGAGGCGAGTTGGAAGTTGCCCCCCTTGCACTCCTCCCTCACGCCACTGCGCCTGAGAATGGGCGCCCTTGCTCCGTGATAGTCTATGCTGTGCAGGCGTCTTTTAATCCGCTTACTACATTCGAGCCTGGGCCTCTCTCTACAATTTTCACCTGCCCTCCCACATTTCCCTCCATTACCAAACTGACAATTCATGGGTGCCTCAGGTTGTGTCCTATCAACCAATACCTTCTTTTAGTCAGGTTGTGCCGTAAATTTCGTTTCTCTGCAATCCAAACATATCAACATTTTTATAAAGATTAACACGTACTCTAAATTTCTTGTGCTTGTTGAAAAAGCAATGAACACCAAAAAACGTGGCCAGAATGAAAGAGAGGCAAAAAGTTCGAGCACATGCATTAGCTTTGTTTACACTGGAGAAATGTAAAAGCCCAGAAAATCCGCAAATGATCGCCACCATTCACTTGCATCTGTGAACAAGCGCTTACTTTGGAGGGAACAGAAAAAACGACGAAAGAGCCACCGTACATAGGCATAATTAAAAGCGGTACGATCTGTCACGAATGGTGCCGGTCTAGCACGACAGCCATCTGACAGTAGGAAGGGGTGGGACTAACAAAATTAGGAGAAACATTATCCGCGAGTTCAGACAGATACTAAACTCACATGAATCGGCGTATTCGCACTAGACGGCAATAATGCGCGCCTGCACATAAGGTTGTACTCAGAGTACGCTTCCTGCTTGTTCTTGTTTATGGTGTACTGTCGTAACTGATGTCTGTGGCCAGCAGCTAACTTCAGGTTTTCACATTGGAGGTATTTGCTCATTTTTCCATCAGCAAATTTTCGTAAATGCAGTAATTAAACAAAGCCAATAATTTTTCCAGCAGACTTTCTTTTATACAAGCTGTTTGCGGAAAGCATTATTTGTACTGATTATTTCGTATTTTAGAGAAGGAATGTACCCGTACCAAACAGGAATTAAGCTTCCTAGTCCGGGCGAATAGCGAGAAAAGGTGTCTGTATGATCCTCACTAAGCATTGTTTAATAAGGTACGTTATCAGTCGTTTATTTTTGAGTAAATATGCATGTAACTACACATGTGTGATTTTTCGATTTCTGTACGTCACGCCTTAACGACGAAATTTCACATCTGAACTGATTACATCTTTAACTTCATTTCAACATGCTAGGAAAGAGAAACTGACTATAGTCGGCGAAAGAGTTCACTCAAAAAATAAATAAACTAATGGTTTAATTGTTCTGTCTGAAATTTACTAGGTGAAATTTCCTCTCACATAACTGTGACAGTTGAGCGAATTCCCTCCTGTATCATCGACAGCAGCTTGTCAAAACAAGCCACGTCCACTCTCACGAAGTTCAGGCCTTCCATCAGATCTTGGGGCCTGAATTCCTATGTTAACATCGTATATATTCCCCTGCCATCTTCCCTTCTTTCCAGCCATGATTGAACCCACCAACATCTGGCATTTCGTCGTCGTCGTCTTTCCTAGGGGTGACAGACACTGCCAGGGCAATAAGTTCAAAAACAACTACGTCCTCCATGTACAAAATGCTGTATAAAGGTAAATTTAGGCAATACAACAACAGTTACTTAACAAACATGTACCTTGAGCTCTCAGAAATTTTTAATTAGAATGAACAACTTTACAGGAAGTCACGCTTTCTCCTCCCAGTATCGCACATTATTGCCACCTAGTGCTTACACGTTGATTCGTGCCTTGAACACCTGTGTGTATCATGTAAATAGTAGACGTGCGTCAGTCTGCAGTTGCAAATATGTACGCTAGGGGTGCCGCTGCAGAGGTGTACACTTCAAGGTCTGTACAGGGTGTAGAATAAATGCCACATTTGGAAGTCGGTGTGCAATTCTCCATCAAAAATATTCAAAACAAAAGTTTTTATAGCAAAATCGCATCTTGTGCATTTTGAAAACACACGTATAAAACCGAGGGGTTGGTAACACTATCGCATTGTACAGTGCAGCGCACTGGGGTGTACAGAGGAATATGAATCATGCAGCACTTGTGTGCCAGTCATCGTAGCTCGCAGAGTAGACTACCGGGACATCAATCCCACATCCAGCATGGAGCTATGTTTCGAAGCACCGTCAGGTTGCTTTTTAATTTTTTAGGCATCTGTTCCGTAGTTCCCATCGTTTATAAGCAGGACATAATTGTGTAACATGATGACAGCCTATCACATGACAGTGGGATCCATTAAACTGCATGCACTGTGCAGTACACAACCATAACTGGTCCTGTCAATTTCATCTAGGCTGAATTCCAAATGGAGTACACAAACGATGAATATGTCGCTATGCTTTTGGTGCTGTGTGCATCCGTCAACCAAGCTCGTGCTACTGTTTGTGCGTACACTGCACGGTACCCTCAAAGGCGTCATCCCAATAAGAATGCTTTCGTCACCTGGAGTAACGCCTTCAGGAAACCGGTTATCTTCGTACTCAAGTAGTTGACAGAGGTCGCCCAAGGACTAGACGTACTCTGCAGAGGGCGCGATTCTTGAAACCGTTCACCAGTCAGTTTGGCAAAGTGCCCATGGTACTGCGAGGCATTTCTAGGTAACTCAAAGACTGATTGTTGAAGTGTTGCATGATGAAGAACTGCATCTATGTCATTACTCATTAACTCAACACCAGTGGTCAGAAGACCCCATTTGACTAGTACAGTTTTGTGAATGGCTTTTGCACCAGGTGGAAGATAACGAACATTTTATAAATAACGTGATATGGACTGATGAGTCTAGCTTCATTCGTGAAGGTATTTTCAACCTCAACAACAGCCATTATTGGTTGGAACACAGCCCACATGTTGCCTACGAACGTGACTTTCAGGCACGCTGGAAATGTGAAAGGATTGCTTTTCAGTCCCTACCTATTGCCAGACAAGTTGAATGCACCCCTATACCATATGTTGCTTTGCAGTACTTTGCATGACGCATTAGAAAACGTACCACTTTGTGTTCAATGACAGCTATGATTTGAGCATGACGGTGCACTACCACAATTAGGAATGAATGTGTGTAACTGTTTAAATGAAGCATTTCCAGGGAAATGGATTGGTCATGGGCGTCGAGCATGCTGGCCGCCTCATTGGGCTCTGAGCACTATGGGGCTTAACATCTGAGATCATCAGTCCCCTAGAACTTAGAACTACTTAAACCTAACTAACCTAAGGACATCACACACATCCATGCCCGAGGCAGGATTCGAACCTGCGACCGTAGCAGTCGCGCGGTTGCGGACTGAAGCGCCTAGAACCGCTCGATCGCCGCGGCCGCCGCCTCATTCCCCGGACCTTAACCCACTAGATTTTTATTTGTGGGAGCACTTATAGGAATAAGTTTATAAAACTCTACCCATGGATATACACAGCCTAATAGCTACTTAACTATGGTAGATTTCAGTGTGTTGTGTAAGGTCCACCAAAGTATGATCCAGTGAACGGTGAAGTGTTTGCAAATGCAAGGCGGTTATTTTGAACACTTTCTCTAAATCGAATGTTGCTCGTACGTGTAAGCACCAGTTTCGTGAAAGTAAGCCTAGATACCAATCATAAAGAATGGAATTATTGTGTGTAGCATAATGTCAATCTAGTGTAGCCTGCCTATTGTGTTTTTGTAGCTCATTGGATACAGACGATGTTACTGCATCCCCTATTATTTTCTGTTGGCTTTATTTGTGCCATGGACGAAACAAAGTGGTCGCTTATGTCTGTAATGAGTCCTCATTATGTCTTAATGTTTAAACGAAGGTAACACTAACAGAAGATACCACATTGTGGAGGTATAAATAGGATACAGCTGAATGCTTCAAATGTCAAAAAGATACACTACTGACCATTAAAATTGCTACACCAAGAAGAAATGCAGATGATAAGCGGGTATTCATTGGACAAATATATTATACTAGAACTGATATGTGATTACATTTTCAAGCAATTTGGGTGCATAGATCCTGAGAAATCAGTGCCCAGAACAACCACCTCTGGCCGTAATAACGGCCTTGATACGCCTGGGCATTGAGTCAAACAGGCGTGTACAGGTACAGCTGCCCATGCAGCTTCAACACGATACCACAGTTCATCAAGATTAGTGACTGGCGTATTGTGACGAGCCAGTTGCTCGGTCTCCATTGACCAGACGTTTTCAATTGGTGAGAGATCTGGAGAATGTGCTGGCCAGGGCAGCAGTCGAACATTTTCTGTATCCAGAAAGGCCCGTACAGGACCTGCAACATGCGGTCGTGCATTATCCGCTGAAATGTAAGGTTTGGCAGGGATCGAATGAAGGGTAGAGCCACGGCTCGTAACACATCTGAAATGTAACGTCCACTGTTCAAAGTGCCGTCAAGGCGAACAAGAGGTGACTGAGACCTGTAACCAATGGCACCCCATACCATCACGCCGGGTGGTACTCCGGTATGGCGATGACGAATACACGCTTCCAATTTGCGTTCACCGCTATGCGGCCATCATGATGCTGTAAACAGAACCTGGATTCATCCGAAAAAATGACGTTTTGCCATTCGTGCACCCAGGTTCGTCGTTGAATACACCATCGCAGGCGCTCCTGTCTGTGATGCAGCGTCAAGGGTAACCGCAGCCATGGTCTCCGAGCTGATAGTCCATGCTGCTGCAAACGTCGTCGAACTGTTCGTGCAGATGGTTAATGTCTTGCAAACATCCCCATCCGTTGACTCAGGGATCGAGACGTGGCTGCACGATCCGTTACAGCCATGCGGATAAGATGCCTGTCATCCCGAGTGCCAGAGATACGAGGCCGTTGAGATCCAGCACGGTGTTCCGTATTGGCCTCCTGAACCCACCGATTCCATATTCTGCTAACAGTCATTGGATCTCGACCAGCGCGAGCAGCAATGTCGCGATACGATAAACCGCAATCGCGATAGGCTACAATATGATCTTTATCAAAGTCGGAAACGTGATGGTACGCATTTCTCCTCCTTGCACGAGGCATCACAACGACGTTTCACCAGGCAACGCCGGTCAACTGCTGTTTGTGTATGAGAAATCGGTTGGAAACTTTCCTCACGTCAGCACGTTGTAGGTGTCTCCACTGGCGCCAACCTCGTATGAATGCTCTGAAAAACTAATCATTTACATATCACAGCATCTTCTTCCTGTCGGTTAAATTTCGCGTCTGTAGCACGACATCTACGTGGTGTAGCAATTTTAATGGCCAGTAGCGTGTTTGGCATGGACCCAACTCGAACATCGGTGGGTGTGCATATCCGTTACCCATGGCAAACATTGTATCACTGAGCTAATTGGACATCTCCGGCTTGGAGAAGAGTTTATGCTATGTGTTCCTGGCCAAGCTGCACCTAGTTGTAGCGTTGGTAGAGCATCGCTTTTTAAATCACATTTTTATTAAAGCTATTGGCAGGACCTTGTTTTGTGAGATACACTTTTGTCTTGAACTAGGATGAGGAATCACATGCCGATCGCCAAGTGAGGCACTTTTTCTTCACCCTATATGGTATAGGCATAGTCACGCCTCCATAATCCTTTAGATGGCCCCCATTTTGGATCTATAACGCGACCGTAGCAAACTGTATTCTTACAGTGTTTGTCGCTAGAAAGTGTTTGTAATTAGAATGGTTCGCTGTGCTGCACCAAATTGTAACAATATTTCGTCTAAAAGGATCATGTTTTTTAGATTTCCTACAGCCGAAGATCGGGGAGAGAACTGTAGAAGAGACAAATGGAAACCAACAACACATTCCAAGTTGTTTGAGATAAGTAAATTCACCAATCTAAAGAGTTACAGTTAAAATATCGTGTACTTTACACAGTATGTATGTTTACAATTTCTTTAAGCTCTGCTTTGAGGATGCACAATTAGAATTGAGAAGAGCTGATGGTGTTCCGGCATAACAACAAACACCGGAACGAAGAGGCGGCACGCAAGAACAGAGAAGGCGGTAAAGTAAGTGTGGCCAATGGTGCGCAGAATCGGAGCTCGCCGCACAAGGCGCGCCCCATGCAGTAAGTGAATATACAGGGTGGTTCATTGATAGTGACCGGGCCAAATATCTCACGAAATAAGCATCAAACGAAAAAACTACACAGAACGAAACTCGTCTAGCTTGAAGGTTCCCAGATGGCGCTATGGTTGGCCCGCTAGATGACGCTGCCATATGTCAAACGGATATCAACTGCGTTTTTTTAAATGGGAACCCCCATTTTTAATTACATATTCGTGTAGTAGGTAAATAAATATGAATGTTTTAGTTGGACCACTTTTTTCGCTTCGTGATAGATGGCGCAGTAAAAGTCACAAACGTTTAAGTACGTGGTATCACGTAACATTCCGCCAGTGCGGGCGGTATTTGCTTCGTGATACATTGTCCGTGTTAAAACGGACCGTTTACCAATTGCGGAAAAGATTGATGATGTATGGCCATTGTGATCAAAATGCCCAACGGCCGTGTGCTATGTACGCTCTCGGTATCCTGGACGACATCATCCAAGTGTCCGGACCGTTCGCCGGATAGTTACGTTATTTAAGGAAACAGGAAGTGTTCAGCCACATGTGAAACGTCAACCACGACCTGCAACAAATGATGATGCCCAAGCAGGTGTTTTAGCTGCTGTCGCGGCTAATCCGCGCATCAGTAGCAGACAAATTGCGCGAGAATCGGGAATCTCATAAACGTCGGTGTTGAGAATGCTACAGCAACATCGACTGCATATTTCTATGCACCAGGAATTCCATGACGACGACTTTGAACGTCGTGTACAGTTCTGTCACTGGGCACAAGAGAAATTACGGGACAATGACAGATTTTTTGCACGCGTTCTATTTAGCAACGAAGCGTCATTCACCAACAGCGGTAACGTAAACCGGCATAATATGCACTATTGGGCAACGGAAAATCCACGATAGCTGCGACAAGTGGAACATCAGCGACCTTGGCGGGTTAATGTATGGTGCGGCATTATGGGAGGAAGGATAATTGGCCCCCATTTTATCGATGGCAATCTAAATGGTGCTCTGCTGATTTCCTACATAATGTTATACCGATGATACTACAAGATGTTTCCCTGCTTGACAGAATGGCGATATACTTCCAACATGATGGATGTCCGGCACACAGCTCGTGTGCGGTTGAAGCGGCATTGAATAGCATATTTCATGACAGGTGGATTGGTCGTCGAAGCACCATACCATGGCCCGCACGTTCACCGAATCTGACGTCCCCGGATTTCTTTCTGCGGGGAAAGTTGAAGTATATTTGCTATCGTGATCCACCGACAACGCCTGACAACATGCGCCAGCGCATTGTCAATACATGTGCGAACATTACGGAAGGCGAACTACTCGCTGTTGAGAAGAATGTTGCTACACGTATTGCCAAATGCATTGAGGTTGACTGACATAATTTTGATCATTTATTGCATTAATGTGGTATTTACATGTAATCACGCTGTAACATCATGCGTTCTCAGAAATGATAAGTTCACAAAGGTACATGTATCACACTGGAACAACCGAAATAAAATGTTCAAACGTACCCATGTTCTGCATTTTAATTTAAAAAACTTACCTGTTACCAACTGTTCATCTAAAATTGTGAGCCATATGTTTGTGACTATTACAGCGCCATCAATCACAAAGCGAAAAATGTGGTCCAACTAAAACATTCATAGTTCTTATCGTACTACACGAATAACTAATAAAAAATGGGGGTTCCTAAAAAAAAAAAAAAACGGAGTTGATATCCGTTTGACCTATGGCAGCGCCATCTAGTGGGCAACCATAGCGCCATCTGGTTTCCCCCTTCAAGCTAGACGACTTTCATTCTTTGTAGTTTTTTCGTTTGATGCTTATTTCGTGAGATATTTGGCCCTGTCACGGTCAATGGACCACCCTGTATACGCAGCTCTGCTAGCCTTGGCCCCTTCGATCGGCCCGGGTCTGTAACATGTTTAGTGTTTCTCTTTCAGACTGTATTGTTTTCATCTCACCTCTCACTAGCGACATTTGCTATAGTCAAGTATTGTCAATTTGCTTTCTGGGAATAAAACTACTTATGTTATTTGATTGAATTGTTGTACAGCATTCCGAGAACGGTGCATCCCGTAGGCACCCTATTAGCGACGTGTGGGCAAGTCACTAAAACTGGTGACGAATCCTATCACGGAACTCCGTGCCTGCCGGCCACGGACTTGTGTTTTTTTTTATGTGCAGGAGCCTTAATTCTCTCTTGTCTTTACTTTGGAGGGGTGCTCGCTTTGCTTTAACAGTTTCTTGTCCTTCTAGCTAATCAGTGTTTTCAGGTGGGCTATGCAGAAAATTTCCTTGACTTTTGCCGTTCTTTACCTTGCTTGCCATATATATTTTTTTCATTTGTGTCATCCAGTATGAACACCCCCCCCCCCACCCCCGCACCTGTACAGCTCCTTGATCAGGCGCCGCGACCGCAAGCGTTAGATGCCAGACAGCTAATGCAGTTGTTTCAGCTTCAGACAAACCAGATTTCGACTCTTCTCAACACGGTGCAGCAGTTACTGGCAAATGCTGTGCTTCCGACAGAACCAGCACCGCCGACTACAGCTGCTATACAACCTTTTCGAAAGTTTAGTGAACAAGAAGAAGAACGACTTGAGTGGTTGTCCCAGTTCGAGGCACGTTTACTCGCCCACAACGTTCCAGGTACTGTGAAACTTCCCTATCTGTTATCAAGGGTAGAAAGTGCAGTGTTCCGCCTCATCAACAAATTTTTTCCGAACGCCACTCTGACTGAAATTAATTACTTCAGGTGTAACAAGCTATTGTGACCAACAAGTGAATGTGGTAGCAGTTAGGAATCAATTCTTTAATTGCAAGAAAACGGTTAGAATAAACATGTCGCGAATGGGTAACAGATTTGCAGGATACGACAAATAAATTCACATTAAAAATGCTTGTGGTGCTTTATATTCAGATATTAAGTAGCGTGATGCGATCGTGTACAATGTGCCTGATGAAAGTCGGAGAACAAATTTTTGTAACAGTCCGCTCCATCATTTCAGCAGGTAGTGCAAATATTAGATCAGTAAGATTCCAGTGTCCTGTCGGCTCATACATTTGAGCAGGCAGCTATTTGTCGGGTTGAGTCCCTTAGTTGTGATCGACCCATTCCGCACTGACGGCGTGCGCTAGCCACGCCAAGTATCCCATGTCATTAATGCAGTATATTCCAAGTCTGCAACTAGCAAGCAAGCAGTTTCGTCAGTGATACGTCAGTCAAACGTTTTGTTCATTTACTTATTTGTGGGAAACTTGGGAAATTTCAGTTGGACACGGGTGCCCCCTGCTCAATCGTCACACATATGAACTGTTCGGCTCCCCACACCTGTCTAAAACTAGCACGCAACTGACGCGTTATAATGGACAAGACATTCCTGTTCTCGGGAAGTGTACTTTGCTTGCCATGTATCGCTCGCATACGCGAACGGTGACATTTACAGTGCTGCAATCATGTGAGTGTGAAAATACATTTGGTCTTGATTCTTTTGACTTGTTTAGCTTTCACATTCAGGACCATGTGTTGTCAGTGTTTGCATTCAATGCAAAAGACAGTGTAGCTAGCTTACTAAAAGAATTCCCGGAACTCTTTCCTGAAGGTTTAGGCAAAGCTAATAATTTTGTTGCACATATTACGCTGAAAGACAATGCTCAGCCGAAATTTTGACGGGCCAGAACCTTTCCCATTGCATAGCGGGACAAAGTCGCTGCTGAACTTAAAGAATTGCAAAATAGTGGAGTTATTGCGCCCATATCAGCTAGTCAGTGGGCAAGTCCACTGGTTTTGCTCCGCAAACCTTCATGTCGCATTCGCCTCTGTGTTAAGTCTACAGTCAACCCCCAAACAGTCACTGAGACTTATCCATTGCAACCCCAGAAGATCTTATGGACAAATTAGGCGCTGGACGCTACTTTTCTAAAATGGATTTGCGCGGCGCATATCTTCAAATACCGCTCGAAGAGGAATCTAAAAAAGTGTGTGTAGTGAATACTCACTTTCGGCTTATTTAAATATTTCCGTTTGCCTTTTGGCATTGCGTCCGCAACCGCCATTTCCCAACGGTATTTAGAACAGCTGACTGCAGAAGTGCAAAACTGTTCAAACTATTTGGACGATATTGTAGTAGCTGGTCGTACACCTGAAGAACGTATTGCAGATTTACGTGCTTTGTTTCGTGTGTTATCTGATGCAGGACTAAAGTGTAGACCGGACAAGTGCGATTTTTTTAAACCTGAGGTGCAGTATCTTCCTCATGTCATAAACAGTCAAGGTGTACATCCTCTGCAGTCGCATTTGTTAGTCTTACGACACTTGCCAGTTCGTCGTAATATCACAGAATTTTAGTCAGTTTTAGGGAAAATGAACTATTATATTCAGTTCGTACCGAATGCTGCACAAATTGCAGCTCCATTGCATCGCTTGCGTCGCAAGAACATCCCCTTTGTTTGGACAGATGAGTGTCAAGTAGCTTTTCAAAAACTTAAAGATGCATTGCTTAGTTCACTTTTATCCTGAAAAACCAGTTGTATTGCAAATTGACGCTTCCTCTCATGGAATCGGTGCTGTGCTTTCGCACAGAACTGGTGATAAAGACATACCTATTGCTTTCGCATCAAAAGTGTTATCCAAAGCTCAGTGTGACTATTCACAAATTGAAAAAGAGGCATTGGCTATTGTGTATGGTGTCACGAAATTCCACCACTGTTTGTACGGCAGAAAATTCTACTTAGTAACGGATCACAAGCCTTTGCAGTCTTTGTTTCATGCGACGAAACCGGTTCCTGTACAAACTGCCCAAAAATTGCAACGGTGGGCTTTGTTGTTGTCTCAATACCAGTACGAGATTGTGTATCGTCCGACGGCTCAGCATGGTAATGCGGACGCAGTTTCACGCCTTCCGATCGGCCCTGACACGGGCTTTGACGTTTCTGCTGCATTTTGTTGTCATATCGATGCTCAGGATTCTGAATTGCTTCAATATTTTCCGTTGAACTATCAGAAAATCACACAGGCCACGGAAGCTGATCCTTGAAAATTTTGCTCAATTATATTCGCACATCTTGGCCTCACTACTTCAATAGCATAAAGAACTCTGTAGTGCGCCGATACTTTGCACGTCGGCATAGCATCGCTGTACAAGAAGGTATAATTCTTGTTCAAAATGACAATGGATAGTCACGTGTGTTGATCCCTAAAGCATTGCAAAATGAAGTGTTGCAGTTACTTCACCAAGGACACTGGGGGATTGTTCGTACGAAACAGTTAGCGCGTCAACACTGTACTTGGCAGGGCATGGACGCCCGCATAGAACATATGACGTCACAGTGTCACGCACGTGCGGAAAATCAGTCAGCTCCGCCACAAAAGTTCTCTGCTTGGCCCAAGTCGCAACTGCCATGGCAACGTGTGCACATAGACTTTGCGGGACCCTTTTGTAACACGCGCTGGTTGATTGTGGTTGACTCATATACCAAATTTCCCTTTGTTGTACCCAAGAACGTCACGTAGCACAATTCAGGTGTTGTCATCAATTTTTTGCCTAGAAAGTTTACCTGAAGTAATAGTGTCAGACAATGGAACTCGGTTCACGTCACATGAATTTAAATCATTCTGTGAACGCAATAGCATACAGCATTTAACAAATTAAAACTGTGTGCCAGACCGAGATTGGAACTCGCGACCTTTGCCTTTCGCGGTCAAGTGCTTTACCAACTGAGCTACCCAAGCATGACCCACGCCCCGTCCTCACAGCTTTACTTCTGCCAGTATCTCGCCTCCTACCTTCCAAACTTAACAGAAGCTCTCCTGCGAACCTTAAGGAATTAGTACTCCTGAAAGAAAGGATACTGCGGAGACATGGCTTAGCCACAGCCTGGGGGATGTTTCCAGAAGGAGATTTTCACTCTGCAGCGGAGTGTGCGCTGATATGAAACTTCCTGGCAGATTAAAACTGTGTGCCGGACCGAGACTCGAACTCGGGACCTTTGCCTTTCGCGGGCAAGTGCTCTACCAACTGAGCTAGCCAAGCACGACTCACGCCCCCTCCTCACAGTTTTACTTCTGCCAGTATCTCGTCTCCTACCTTCCAAACTTAACAGAAGCTCTCCTGCGAACCTTGCAGAACTAGCACTCCTGAAAGAAAGGTCCGGCGCACAGTTTTAATCTGCCAGGAAGTTTCATATCAGAGCACACTCCACTGCAGAGTGAAAATCTCATTCTGGAAACATCCCCCAGGCTGTGGCTAAGCCATGTCTCCGCAATATCCTTTCTTTCAGGAGTGATAGTTCTGCAAGGTTCGCAGGAGAGCTTCTGTTAAGTTTGGAAGGTAGGAGACGAGATACTGGCAGAAGTAAAGCTGTGAGGACGGGGTGTGAGTCGTGCTTGGGTAGCTCAGTTGGTAGAGCACTTGCCCGCGAAAGGCAAAGGTCCCGAGTTCGAGTCTCGGTCCAGCACACAGTTTTAATCTGCCAGGAAGTTTCATATCAGCGCACACTCCGTTGCAGAGTGAAAATCTCATTAAGCATTTAACAAGTGCACCGTTCCATCCACAGTCAAACGGCGGAGCGGAACGTTTTGTCAGAACATTCAAGCAGCAGATAGCCAAACTTCGCTCCGCACACACAAGGGATCAAGCACTGCAACTGTTTCTCGCATCGTGTCGTTCGCACCCACGAGACGGACAATAGCCGGCGAAATTGCTTGACGGCCGCCGCCATCGCACACTGCTCCACCCTCCTCAGCATCCGGCGCCGCAGGAAGGCAGCATGTATTGCTTCGCGCTACATGCTATTATCTTTTAAAGGGCTTTTAGCGGCAGCAGACGGTGGGCTCGAGGCGAGGTCGTCCGTCGACTAGGCGCTTGCATGTATCTTGTTTCAGATCGAGATGGCTTGCAGTGTCGCCATCAAAATCAGCGATGATGTTTCAGTCTCTCTTCCCCCAGATTCACGGGTCCAGAGGACAGTACGGCCGCAGCAGCCGCCGGAGGGTGTCAGCACGACACTGTGGGACGTCCCGATGGAGATGGGGTCGTCGCCTCCTCCGCCTCCTCTCGTCCTACCCATGGAGATGGACCCGCCCACACCGCAGCTGTCGCTGCCTCCTTCATCTGGTTCATGGCAGCAGGGGGTGGACGCGTACCTTTCTCGTCGTTTTCCGGGGGACGTTTCCGCCAGAGCGCAGACCCGATGGAAGGGGTACGGCCGGAAGCAGGCCGTCCCCTGCAGCTACAGCTTCTGGCCCATCAGAGTGTCCACCCTCCTGCACCCCCGGCTGTTGTCGCACTCCATTCGCGACGACGTATCGAAGAGGCAAAGTAAACTGACGTGGAGCATTATGGATTAACGCGTTTAAACGATCTTCATCAAACCCTGAAGGTCTTCCTGAATGTAGAGTCACTAATTTCAAAATGATCCTCCGTAAAATGAGAAAACAATTTCTTGCCGTGCTCTGTCCAATGGCGTTGTCTTCATACACGGCGCAAATGTTTCTGGTTGCCCCGCTGCTGTTACCCCTCTATTGAACTCAAACTGAAGAATCTGTTGGATATGTTTCAATTTCTCCAGCTGGCACTTCATTTTCTAGTGTCCACAGCTCCACTCACTATTTCCAAATGACAATATGTAAACTCAAATATCAACAGTGAACTACAAACAGAAAATGAAAAACAATAAATAAACGCCCAGCTGCCGGAGTACCAGCATGAAAAATTAAAACACTACGAACTTATGCACAAACCTAATACATGTCGACTAGTAACGTGAAGTGTTACAGGAAATGCACCCCCAAGACGAGGTGAGCGACCGCAGTCACGACGAAATTTCATACTCCTTGAATTTCAGGACTAAGTCTCAGAGACGCTCGAGTTGTCCTCAACGTCTACATCTACATCTACATCTACATACATACTCCGCAATCCACCATAGGGTGCGTGGCGGAGGGTACTTCGTATCACAACTAGCATCTTCTCTCCCTGTTCCACTCCCAAACAGAACGAGGGAAAAATGACTGCCTATATGCCTCGGTACGAGCCCTAATCTCTATTATCTTATCTTTATGTTCTTTCCGGGAAATGTAAATTGGCGACAGTAAAATTGTACTGCAGTCAGCCTCAAATGCTGGTTCTCTAAATTTCCTCAGTAGCGACTCACGAAAAGAACGCCTCCTTTCCTCTAGAGACTCCCACCCGAGTTCCTGAAGCATTTCCGTAATACTCGCGTAATGATCAAACCTACCAGTAACAAATCTAGCAGCCCGCCTCTGAATTGCTTCTATGTCCTCCCTCAAACCGACCTGAGAGGGATCCCAAACGCTCGATCAGTACTCAAGAATAGGTCGTATTAGTGTTTTATAAGCGGTTTCCTTTACAGATCAACCAAATCTTCCCAGAATTCTACCAATGAACCGAAGACGACTATCCGCCTTCCCCACAACTGCCATTACATGCTTGTCCCACTTCATATCGCTCTGCAATGTTACGCCCAAATATTTAATCGACGTGACTGTGTCAAGCGCTACACTACTAATGGAGTATTCAAACATTACGGGATTCTTTTTCCTATTCATCTGCATTAATTTACATTTATCTATATTTAGAGTTAGCTGCCATTCTTTACACCAATCACAAATCCTGTCCAAGTCATCTTGTATCCTCCTACAGCCACTCAACGACGACACCTTCCCGTACACCACAGCATCATCAGCAAACAGCCGCCCATTGCTATCCACCCTATCCAAAAGATCATTTATGTAGATAGAAAACAACAGCGGACCTACCACACTTCCCTGGGGCACTCCAGATGATACCCTCATCTCCGATGAACACTCACCATCGAGAACAACGTACTGGGTTCTATTACTTAAGAAGTCTTCGAGCCATTCACATATTTGGGAACCAATCCCGTATGCTAGTACCTTAGTTAGGAGTCTGCAGTGGGGCACAGAGTCAAACACTTTCCGGAAGTCAAGGAATATGGCATCCATCTGATACCCTTCATCCATGGTTCGCAAGATATCATGTGAAAAAAGGGCGAGTTGCGTTTCGCAGCAGCGATGCCTTCTAAAGCCGTGCTGATGCATGGACAGCAACTACTGTGTCTCAAGGAAATTCATTATATTCGAACTGAGATTATGTTCGAGAATCCTGCAACAAACCGATGTTAAGGATATTGGTCTGTAATTTTGAGGATCTGTCCTTCTACCCTTATTGTATACAGGCGTCACCTGCGCTTTTTTTCCAGTCGCTCGGGACTTTACACTGGGCAAGAGATTCGCGATAAATGCAAACTAAGTAAGGAGCCAATGCAGTAGAGTACTCTCTGTAAAATTGAATTGGAATCCCATCAGGACCTGGCGAGTTATTTATTTTCAACCCATTCAGCTGCTTCACAACCCCAGGGATGTCTATCACTATGTCCTCCATACGGAAATCTGTACGAGACTCAAACGACGGTATGTTTGTACGATCCTCCTGCGTGAAAGATTTCTCAAATGCTAAATTTAAAATTTCAGCTTTCGTTTTGCCGTCTTCCGTTTCCAGGCCAGACTGGTCAGTGAGTGACTGGATGGAAGCCTTCGACCCACTTACCTATTTTACGTAAGACCAGAATTTCTTTGGGTTTTCAGCAAGATCATTTGCTAAGGTATGACGGTGGTAGTGGCTGAATGCATCGCGCATCGCTCTTTTTACAGCAGCACGAATCTCTACTAACTTTTGCCTGTCCTCATTCTCCCGATCTTTCTTGTACCGCGAGTGCAACTGCCTTTGCTTCCTGAGCATTCTCCGAATTGCGCTGTTAAACCACGGTGGGTCTTTTCCGTCCGTAACCCACTTTTTCGGCACATACTTGTCCAATGTGTGATTTACAATGTGTTTAAAATTTGCCCATAATTCTTCCACGCCCATGGTACCGGAAATAAATGAAGTCGATTCATTTACTAAGTGGGATGCTAACAACTGCTTATCTGCTGTTTCTAGTAAGAATACTCTCCTAGGCTTCTTGACCGACTTTTTAACTTTCGTAACCATAGTCGTAATGGCAACATCATGATCACTAATCCCTGTCTCAACACTGACACCGTCGATGAGGTCTGGTCTGTTCGTGGCTACCAGATCTAAAATATTTCCATTACGCGTTGGCCGTCGATTTAGCTGCTCAAGACAGTTTTCGGATAATGTGTTCAAAAGTAATTCACACGACGGCTTGTCTGTACCACCTGTAATGAATCCATAGACATCCCAGTCTATACTAGGTAGGTTGAAGTCGCCTCCGACTAATATAGCATGATCCGGGTACTTCTGCGATACAGAGTGTAGACTCCCTTTGAATGATTCTAGAACTGTCACGGTGGAACCTGGTGGCCGGTAATAACACCCAACAATTAACTTTATTTCTCCTAGGCCTGTTAAATGTGTCCAGATAACTTCACAATCACACTCTACTTCGACCTCAGTAGACACAATATTTTTGTCAACTGCAATGAAGACACCACCTCCTACGGTGTCTAATCTGTCTTTCCGATACACGTTCCAACCCTCACTAAATACACTCCTGGAAATGGAAAAAAGAACACATTGACACCGGTGTGTCAGACCCACCATACTTGCTCCGGACACTGCGAGAGGGCTGTACAAGCAATGATCACACGCACGGCACAGCGGACACACCAGGAACCGCGGTGTTGGCCGTCGAATGGCGCTAGCTGCGCAGCATTTGTGCACCGCCGCCGTCAGTGTCAGCCAGTTTGCCGTGGCATACGGAGGTCCATCGCAGTCTTTAACACTGGTAGCATGTGCGACAGCGTGGACGTGAACCGTATGTGCAGTTGACGGACTTTGAGCGAGGGCGTATAGTGGGCATGCGGGAGGCCGGGTGGACGTACCGCCGAATTGCTCAACACGTGGGGCGTGAGGTCTCCACAGTACATCGATGTTGTCGCCAGTGGTCGGCGGAAGGTGCACGTGCCCGTCGACCTGGGACCGGACCGCAGCGACGCACGGATGCACGCCAAGACCGTAGGATCCTACGCAGTGCCGTAGGGGACCGCACCGCCACTTCCCAGCAAATTAGGGACACTGTTGCTCCTGGGGTATCGGCGAGGACCATTCGCAACCGTCTCCATGAAGCTGGGCTACTTTCCCGCACACCGTTAGGCCGTCTTCCGCTCACGCCCCAACATCGTGCAGCCCGCCTCCAGTGGTGTCGCGACAGGCGTGAATGGAGGGACGAATGGAGACGTGTCGTCTTCAGCGATGAGAGTCGCTTCCGCCTTGGTGTCAATGATGGTCGTATGCGTGTTTGGCGCCGTGCAGGTGAGCGCCACAATCAGGACTGCATACGACCGAGGCACACAGGGCCAACACCCGGCATCATGGTGTGGGGAGCGATCTCCTACACTGGCCGTACACCACTGGTGATCGTCGAGGGGACACTGAATAGTGCACGGTACATCCAAACCGTCATCGAACCCATCGTTCTACCATTCCTAGACCGGCAAGGGAACTTGCTGTTCCAACAGGACAATGCACGTCAGCATGTATCCCGTGTCACCCAACGTGCTCTAGAAGGTGTAAGTCAACTACCCTGGCCAGCAAGATCTCCGGATCTGTCCCCCATTGAGCATGTTTGGAAGTGGATGAAGCGTCGTCTCACGCGGTCTGCACGTCCAGCACGAACGCTGGTCCAACTGAGGCGCCAGGTGGAAATGGCATGGCAAGCCGTTCCACAGGACTACATCCAGCATCTCTACGATCGTCTCCATGGGAGAATAGCAGCCTGCATTGCTGCGAAAGGTGGATATACACTGTACTAGTGCCGACATTTTGCATGCTCTGTTGCCTGTGTCTATGTGCCTGTGGTTCTGTCAGTGTGATCATGTGATGTATCTGACCCCAGGAATGTGTCAATAAAGTTTCCCCTTCCTGGGACAATGAATTCACGGTGTTCTTATTTCAATTTCCAGGAGTGTATTTCAGAACTTCCTGTCTCAGGGTTCAGCCAGGTCTCAGTCCCGAGAATAATTTGCGCGCCACAAGCTTCCTGGAGGGCAGTAAATTCAGGAACTTTATTCCGAACACTCTGAAAATTTACTGCTAATATCTTGATAGCTGAAGTGTCTTTACACTGAGCGCGCCCCGATTTCCCTGCCTGCACGTCGACTGGTGAGTGTTCATCAGGACACCTCGCACTACTGCCTAGCCTAGAAAATCCCCATGTGCACGTCACAAGTACTCTGCTACCCGAGTAGCCGCTTCCTTTGTGTAGTGCATCCCTGACCTATCTAGGGGCGTCCTTCAATTACCCATCCAATAGCGCAAGTCTAGAAATCTGCAGCCAAGACCGTCACAGAGTCGACGAAGCTTCTGGCTGAGACCCTCCACTCGGCTCCAAACCGAAGGACCCCGATCCACTCTCGGAACGATGCTGCAAATAGAGAGCTCTGCTTGCACCCCACGTGCGAGGCCAGCGGTCTTCACCAAATCCGCCAGCCGTCTGTACGAACTGAGTATCGCCTCTCATTTGCTGCCTTCGGCTTATACATTTGCTTGAATTGCGTCGTCTCTACAAGATGTTCTGGTACAATACTAATATCCGAGCCACTGTCGACAAGGTATACTTTACCATTCAGTGTGTCCTTGACGAAAGTATGCCTCTCTTTACTACTACAGACTTGTTGGGTAGCATTTCACGTGACAGTCACGTTGTGTTGCTCCGTCGTTTAAGTTTGCAGGGCGATAAGGTCATCGTTGGCGGCCGATAAAGCACCATATCGGCCGCTCTTGGAATGTGGTGTGCCCGTGCGAATGTTAGCACTTAGCCCGTTCACCATACCTGCTGTGATACCAGCACCACGCTACTGACTGCTCCCTGCTCAAATGTGGCTTGCGATCGTACCGTTGAGAAAACCGTACCTACCTCGGTCGCCGACTAGTAATGGATTCTTCCTGGAACATCGTAATGCAGCACTCTTAAGTCCCTCAAGGTTCTATACGCGCGGCTTCCATTTTCAACCCTCCTGTGCTGTCCTCATGTGATCTATCCTCCGATGCCCCATTAACTGCGACGCATTTCCTTTGTGCTTTTGTTGTCGGTGAAAACTGGAAGATCGTGTCAGCTTTTTCCGCTAGTTTTGAAGCGATAGATTATCGTGGGTCGCCAGTACTAGTCCGATATTTGTTGGAAGACGGGCGAGCCGAATGGTACGTAATGTTTCATTCGAAAATAAGCTATGCCCTGCTGAGTTGCGCCAATGTTGCAGCAATTCTGACGGAGTACTATTTGCAATTGCTTCGTCAAAGAAAGTACGCTACATGTGTTGGGCATTTCGAAGCGTTTGATGACTGTATCTCTGAAAGTTTGATAAGATTGCTCAAGACCTGGCTTCAGATGAGATCTTGCGCTACCTGCACTTGCTCTTGATCCACATTCGGAGAAATATAGCTTAACTTCTCGCTGTCGCTGGTCGCATTATGTTATTATGTTCTTATAAACTATTCTTTTGCTGCTGTAGTCCAAAATTTCGGAAAACGTAATGTTGTATTTTATTTGTGGTCAGGTCTTATGGGAACAAACTACTTAGGTCGTCGGTCCCTAAGCCTACATACTGCTTAATCTACACTCCTGGAAATGGAAAAAAGAACACATTGACACCGGTGTGTCAGACCCACCATACTTGCTCCGGACACTGCGAGAGGGCTGTACAAGCAATGATCACATGCACGGCACAGCGGACACACCAGGAACCGCGGTGTTGGCCGTCGAATGGCGCTAGCTGCGCAGCATTTGTGCACCGCCGCCGTCAGTGTCAGCCAGTTTGCCGTGGCATACGGAGCTCCATCGCAGTCTTTAACACTGGTAGCATGCCGTGACAGCGTGGACGTGAACCGTATGTGCAGTTGACGGACTTTGAGCGAGGGCGTATAGTGGGCATGCGGGAGGCCGGGTGGACGTACCGCCGAATTGCTCAACACGTGGGGCGTGAGGTCTCCACAGTACATCGATGTTGTCGCCAGTGGTCGGCGGAAGGTGCACGTGCCCGTCGACCTGGGACCGGACCGCAGCGACGCACGGATGCACGCCAAGACCGTAGGATCCTACGCAGTGCCGTAGGGGACCGCACCGCCACTTCCCAGCAAATTAGGGACACTGTTGCTCCTGGGGTATCGGCGAGGACCATTCGCAACCGTCTCCATGAAGCTGGGCTATGGTCCCGCACACCGTTAGGCCGTCTTCCGCTCACGCCCCAACGTCGTGCAGCCCGCCTCCAGTGGTGTCGCGACAGGCGTGAATGGAGGGACGAATGGAGACGTGTCGTCTTCAGCGATGAGAGTCGCTTCCGCCTTGGTGCCAATGATGGTCGTATGCGTGTTTGGCGCCATGCAGGTGAGCGCCACAATCAGGACTGCATACGACCGAGGCACACAGGGCCAACACCCGGCATCATGGTGTGGGGAGCGATCTCCTACACTGGCCGTACACCACTGGTGATCGTCGAGGGGACACTGAATAGTGCACGGTACATCCAAACCGTCATCGAACCCATCGTTCTACCATTCCTAGACCGGCAAGGGAACTTGCTGTTCCAACAGGACAATGCACGTCCGCATGTATCCCGTGCCACCCAACGTGCTCTAGAAGGTGTAAGTCAACTACCCTGGCCAGCAAGATCTCCGGATCTGTCCCCCATTGAGCATGTTTGGGACTGGATGAAGCGTCGTCTCACGCGGTCTGCACGTCCAGCACGAACGCTGGTCCAACTGAGGCGCCAGGTGGAAATGGCATGGCAAGCCATTCCACAGGACTACATCCAGCATCTCTACGAGCGTCTCCATGGGAGAATAGCAGCCTGCATTGCTGCGAAAGGTGGATATACACTGTACTAGTGCCGACATTGTGCATGCTCTGTTGCCTGTGTCTATGTGCCTGTGGTTCTGTCAGTGTGATCATGTGATGTATCTGACCCCAGGAATGTGTCAATAAGGTTTCCCCTTCCTGGGACAATGAATTCACGGTGTTCTTATTTCAATTTCCAGGAGTGTAACTTTAACTTACGCTATGGACGACACACACACCCATGACTGAGGGAGGACTTCAACCTCCGATAGGGGGAGCCGCACGGACCGTGACAAGGCACCCTAGACCGCGCGGCGTATTGCAGTCGTGCTTCTTGTTGGTGTAGTAAAATCGTTCATTTGTGGCGCTTTTTAACATTTTAGATGTGCATCACGGTTTCACTGTCGTTTACACTGATGGCTCCAAACAGGAGACTTTCCTTCGCTGTTCTGTGGTGTTCCCTGATCATGTTACCCGGATTCGCCTCCCTGCTGAATATACCGTTTTCGCAGCGGAGCTCCACGCGATCCTGAAGGCACTGGAGTAGATGCATCGTGTTCGGGGCGATCGATTTCTTCTCTGCTCCGATTCTCTTAGTGCCTTACAATCACTGCAGAACCTATACCCGACTGAGGAGATGGTCCAGCTGATACATGACCAACTGTACTTGCTCCAACGGCGGGGTAAAGAGGTATCCTTCTGCTGGGTGCCTGATCATGTCGGCATATGGGGCAATGAACAGGCTGATCGGTCTGCCAAGGAGGCCTGCAGAGAGCAGGATGTGGTCCAGTGTCCTATCCCCTTGCAGTCAGTCATCGCTGCACTCCACAGGAAGTGCATGGAGTTGTGGGAGGACGAATGGCTGGCGGTGACGGCCAATAAACTGCGGTCGGTAAAGTCAACCACTCGGCCGTGGCGTTCCTCCTGCCGGTTGCTCAGGCGGGAAGAGGTGGCCCTCACACGTTTTCGGATCGGGCACTGTCCTCTCACACATAGCTATTTATTAAGGCGGGAGAATCCTCCGTTTTGTGATGCTTGTGGTGTGCACATCTCTGTCCGGCACATTTTAACAGACTGCATTTTATACCGTGATGCAAGGGCAGAAGCACAAGTTGATGGGGATCTGCCTTGTGTTTTAGCTAACGATGAGACGTGTGTGTCTAGGGTTTTTGTTTTGTGATGTGTCTGGACTCTGGCCTAAACTTTTAGGCTGGAGGTTTTAGTGTATTGCAGAGTGGCTGACTCCTCCCTTTTTTCCTTACGGTCAGCCAGCCACTTCCATCTGCTACATTGTTTTAGCTCCCTCTACCATTTTCTTCCTGTGTTGTCCATGTTTTACTGCTGACGCCCTGCTTCATCCCACGCTTCGGTGTGGGTGAGCACATATTTTTCAGTGATTGTTCCCCGTGTTTTATGTTCCATTTTATATAAATGTTCTGAGTTTTTTTCTTGACACCCGTGTCACTATGTTACTGAACGGGCGCTGAAGATCTTGCTGTCGTGCGCCCAACAAACCCCTCTACTACTACTACTACTACTATTTGTGGCGTAGACGACGGTATGCTCATATCTTCACGTTTTTCCGACATCATCGAGAGAAAACGATTCTTTTTTTGTGCCTTGTAGCGTATTTTTCTTCTTAGCTTGGGGTCACCAGTGTAGCACTGTTCTCTACATTCTATATTACCTAGATTATTAGTTCGTATCAAACAAAAACTGAACATTTATTTTCTGTTGAAAAACAACATAAAAACTGTGACAACCAGTCAATAAACTAAACTCCATTCGAGTGGACCTCGAAAAGCCCAACAGTACTGACAGGCCGTTGTAACAATACGAGTCAAGATAGATGTAACGGAACTTGAATAGCGTATTTGCCTCTATTGGTTACGGTGGAGAGATCGATCTTTCCGTCCTGTCTGTATATTTATATATAATATTGCCTGAATAAAGGCTGGGCGAGTGTAAAGCTATCGTTAAAAATGCACGCCGCGCGATTTGTTACGATTTGGTCGGTCATAATAATAACAACATGCTTTTGAATACAACTAAAATATAACGGCGATACCTGTTTAGTGTTATTGGAAATAATATGTAGTAAATTAATGAGTAAGGTAGCCGATCCTATAAGAAGAGGTAAAATTGGGCATATTGAGGTGTTTTGCTTTATATCGACGAAGCCAATGATACGGCGGCATTTTTTTCGTTTACTCTTAGAAATAAACAAGTAAAGAAGTGCTAATTGTGCGTAGTGAAAAAATATAAGGGCGAGTTTTAAATAACTACGGTATACAATCAGAGTAACAAAAGGACATTTAGTTACACGAAATCGCGGATAGCGAAGTGTGGTCATTAAATTGAGTACACCTACAGGGCGGTCAATTCCGGGATAAATCTATACGCATCTCACGAGGGACGCGGTATTGAGACCGTTTTTTTTTTCTTTTTATTATATCGCGGAGAGCGGGGTCCAATTTATGAAAAGGAGAAAAAATGTATCATTATCATTGACTGTTGGTGTCGAGCAACCAAAGCTGTTCATCGAAGGGTTTTGATGGAACTTGGGAGTTAGGGTTCAGGCACTTCCATATACTCCACATCAGAGTGTGAATGAGAGGTGAATGCGAAATAAAACTGTGAACAAAGATACGTTAAATAAAACAGAAGAAACAAGACAGTTGGTCGTATTTGTTATTATTCCATAAACTGTAACATTTCTTATCGTTGTACGAAGCCTTTATAGACGATCGTTTTGACAATTTGCTTCGAAGGGATCTCGTTACGAGTTAAGTTTTGGGGACCTGGTCAAGAGGGGGTAGTTCGTAGATCCTAACTACTGCAGCTGTTCTGGAATCAGGTGCTACCGTGACCGCTGTGTGTTGTCAATGACTTAAGGTTACCATATCTCATGCTCTAAGACCGACGCGCCTTTCCTCTTGATATAACGGTGCCTCACGGCAACAACGACAACGCCGACGACCAAGGAAGATACGGTAGACCGTCATGTCATCCTTAGCCGATAGGCATCACTGGAAGCAGATATGGAAGGGGATGTGGTCAGCACACTGCTTCCCGGCCGTTGTCGGTCTTCGTAGCTGGAACTGCTGCTTCTCAATCAAGTAGATCCTCAATTGGCCTCACAAGGGCTGAGCGCAGCCTGCTTGCCAACAGTGCTCGGCAGACTCAGACGGTGACCCATCCAAGTGCAAGTGCGAATACAGCTTCACAGAACTATGGACTGAATTTGCCTAATAAGAAAAGAAAGAACAGAAACCCTCTGCATCATGGATACAACAGAAATCATAACAAAAAACGAAAGAAAGAAACCATTTCCATCAAGGATACAATAACAATCATAAGTGAAACAACTGGAATGGGAATGATAATGGAAACGATAACTACGGTAACTGCTATAATAATTGCAGTAACCATAGTTACAGAAACGGAGAGTTGTTTTGGAAAGAACGACATTTTGTCAATGGAGTGAGTGATTGATTATTTTGCAAAAATTTTTTGTTTATTTATAGACGCAATCACATTCTTATGACACAGTCATAACCAGTTTCGACCATACAATGACCCCCTTCAGATTCTAAAGGCGGCATACACTGAACACAGGTTCATGCGTTGTCAAACTGTGTTCAGAGTATGCCGCCATTAGAATCTGAAGATGGTCGTTGTATCGCCGAAACCGGTTATGACTGTGTCATAAGAATGTGATTGCATCTATAAATAAACAAAAAAGTTTTACGCACAGTGGCAGTTGCATTCACTATACATCACTAATTATTGTCCTGGTAACCCATCTGCCTACAGTAACTACAAAGGAACAACACGGTAAGTTATGATTTATTAATATATTATTTACAGGCATTTACAGGAAAACTAGTTGCTATTAAAATCCACATTTACATTACAGAAGCTCGACAGGAGGGCACGCAACTCTCTCACTTTAACTACACTGTTGGTCAGATTAATATTCATATTTTAGTGCATAATATCCACATTCTCCAGTACTAGATTTGGTTTGTGTGGCTTATGACTTTTTACATGAGGAAATGGTGGGCAGAATGTTCATATAACTGCACGTGTACCCTTTAGAGAACTTGACCCCAGGGGCTGTAGTGGAAGCGACGGAGAACAGGGAGAAAGATGGAGTGCAGGCAATAAATGTTGTGTCCAGCGACCTTGCTGTGTGAGTGATTCGGGGAAAGAGCGCCCTGTGAATTGTACCTGCAGAGGGACTTTGGGCTGTGGCTTTCCACTCTTCCCACTTAGGGTCGAAGCAGGAGGGCGCCAGTTCGCAAAACATTTTACCTGGGCTAGACCATCGCAAAGGCGGTCAGTTGGCGGAAAATGGGTGGAGGAAGCTATTTAAAAGAGACTGTTGTAATATGAGCTTTTGTGCAAATGGTGGAACGGTCATAAAACTACAAGCATTCTGGGACGATTCGAACAGAGTGGCCGGTGCACGTGTTTAGTGGAGGCAAGAGGGTAACACCCCTCACGCTAGGAATTCGCCAGGTTCCTTTAGCGAGCAGCAAAAAACATATATTTCACGAGCGCGACTGTCTGGGAAGCTTAATAGCATTCTTTCAGAAGTTGGAAATGGTTGGCCTAGAAAGATAAGATCTCCCCATAAATGAGGGGCCGTTGTCCCACGTAGTTTTTTTTTTTTTTTTTTGCCGAAACATGGCCATGCTTACTGTGAAAACGACGCACCCGAAGTCTAAAATCTTCTTTTTTCAGACACGAGATATTTTGACTCGCTGATAGTCTCCTCTCAGGATATGAAAAGCAGAGGTTTCATACCAAGCATGGGGACCCTAGTGCTGTGTCTGGATTGGCTACCAGGCCAGCAGAACAGTGAAGAGGGAAGATTCAATGAGTAGAGGGGACAGTTTGATTAGTCTGTACAACGTGGGGGCGATTTTTTTCTGATAATTTGGCTCTCATACCAAGGCTTGGTGGAAAGTCATTGTGATTCTTTGTTTTCTTTTTCTTCTGGTCCTCCCCTGGTGGAGAACTTGAGGTCTTTCCCTAGTGGGTGAGATTTGTGGTCTGTGGCTTGTGGTGGACTAAGAGCCGGTAGCAGTTTCCAACTGTACCAACAGTGGAACTGCATATCACCTCAGACATGTCGTGTTTCACGAGGGTGATCTTCGTCCTGAGTCGGCCGTATGTGAGTTTGACGGTTCCAGCACATGCCGTCTTGCCTGTGTGTCAAATTGGTTGGCCAGTTCGGCGAACATGTGCACTTCACACTGAAATCTGTCAGTTTTAGTGGACACGTCAGAATGTCACAGCTGCTGCAGCGAGCCGCTCCTCGCCCCCAGTGTGCCGTTTTCTGCTGCTGCCTGAATCAAAGTGAAAGGGTAAAGTATTGCTGCACTGGCATAGGGTTCTTAAATGATATTCACAGCTCCCTGTTCTCCATGAACCATAGTTTGTGGTGCACTTAGTCGTAGTTGACTCCATTTGAATAGAACTGGGCCTAAAAGTGGATACGTGTGAACAAAGTTATATTGCGTTGTAAGAGGGATTAATTCAGGGGAGAATTTGTATGGTTTCCACTCCCAATAAATGCTTTGCCAGTCAAACACTATTTCTTTTCTGATTTATCTTTTTCTTTTTTTTTGTAAGATAGCTAGATTGTAGTTATAAAAGGATGAATAAAAGCTTTATATTATTTTTGTAAACTTGTAATGCCAGAAATGCATATCCTCCTATTTCCATCTATTGTACTATAAATTTTTTCCATATTTTGTTACCTGAAGATATGACATTTCTGTGTCTTTGTATATTGTAATCGTTTTACAATTTATATATATATATATATATGTGTGTGTGTGTGTGTGTGTGTGTGTGTGTGTGTGCATTTATGTCGATGTATAATTGGTTTGTTTTGTAAATATTATTTGTATTTTTACGCTGGGTCTTGCCTAGGGAAAACTAGGCTATCGCACGATTACATCGATAGGTCGTGTGGAGAACCAAAGTGTTTAGGATCTTGGGTAGTGTTAACTCTGCCGCGTGGAGCGTGAGCAGGGAGAGTCTGGCTGGAGTAGGGCGGTGGAGCAGGGGTGTTGAGTGACACTCCCGCGAGTTGCCGCTCTGGGCAGCATGTAATTGCGCTCGATTTGCTATGATTTCTGGCACGGTGTCACGGACGGGAAACATTAGTGTTGAGAAGAAGGCGCACCTATTTCCAGCTTCTGCAACAGCAACGGCCGACAATAAGTGATTGTCACTACCTCCTCGATCGACAACTTCAAACCTTCAATCAACTAACAAGGAAGACTGAAAGCACATAAAGTTTTAGAACTGTATGGCAGACCTCACCTTCTCAAACTGTTTCATTTGCATCACTAAAATATAGCAACTTAGTATGAACCTTTGTTGCTCATTGTCCCAATTGCATTACTAAGCAGGGTCCCTTTCCTTTTCTGAAATGAACCCAAATGTCGTAGAAATTCAAACGCCAGCATTAAAGAAATATCATTCCATTTCACTGCTTTAATTTCAAAGTTCAGTTAAAGTATTCATAGCTGGCTACAATAACCAAACAGAACTATATTTAGATTACACAAGCACAAATTAAGAGTGCGAGTTTGTTACCATATTTTAGCTTACCTGTGACAGCAGCTCAGCTTGGTATATACTAAATTGTACTAATGTTAATTGTTAATCATTTAATTCAAGTTCAAAGTTAAATCTTTTATTTCTAAATTGCGTAGATTCAAGTTGCTTTTGAGATGATTGATGAAGTAGCCCAAGACTAACCTTATTTAATTTAATTTCGTAGTGCTTCAGAAACAAAGTTTACAATTAATTTCAGTCACTAAATTAACTTTCAATTTTCCAGTTTTATTAATTCTTTTGCTAAATTAAGTCACAGTGTAGCGAAATTTATTACTTGTGACAAACATTCAGTTTCCACACAACACATGTCAACCTTCAGTTGCCACACATTTAGTGCTAATTATATGTGCATTAACCTTTCATTTTCAGTTATTATAGTAGTTGTCCATAGGACTGGCGACCATAATTTTCCCCAAATCTCAAATATCTAATTAACGCCAGTTAATTGTTTATGTAATGACCGCACATTTACTTTATTTAATAACTTTACCCTTTTTCAAAATTAATTTCCAACAATTTCATTTGCATTTTTCCTTTCATTAAGATGTAACCCTTCCTCCCTCTTTAGTGACAGATTAACTTTGGTGATGATTGTTTTTCCCAAATTTCGTGGTTTAATTTTTTACTGTCATTAAGGTCGATAAGTGAGGGGGAGGTTACAATGCCACAGTTCTCATTCATACTCTTCCAACTATTCACTGTTTTTGTTTTATTTTGGTGATACATGGCTACAACAGAAATTCGATCATATTAAATTAGTTAATTTGATTCTAATTTGAGTTCTCAAAGTGGCTGCAGGCACAGGCAACAAAAGTGCAGTGAGTAAATTCACTAATCTCATATATAAAAATTAAGGGTGTAACTTACAATTTGAAGATTGTTGAAATATAGTACTTTTCTTTATGTGAAGATATAATAACATTTAGCATAACTTGTACACATATTTATGATTAAAGCAAGTAACAGTTTGCAAACTCACCTCCAAGATGTATTTTGCTACAACATATGTATGATCCCCTTGTCAAAACGAGCAAAAGTGAGAGATGAGATCAAGTAAATGCTAGAATGGAACATAATTGTACCGTCTATATCACCATATGTAGTCCACTGCTAGTGGTAACTGACCTTCATGGAAGTGTTCATCTTGTATTAGATACACAAGCCATAAATAAAATAATTTTACCTGTATGCACTAGACCTGAAACCTCAATGAGCGATTACAAAAATTTCAAGCCGTCAAATACCTTAAAAGCATTGGTTTAAAAAGTTCATATTGGCACATAAATCAATACCAAAATCTAGAAAATATAAAGACTTTATTTTTGGCTGTAGTAGGTTTCTGTTTTACGCCCTGCCTTTTGGATTTAATGTTAGGCCTGGAGTGTTCACCACAGCTTTAGATGTAGTATTAGGTTCATAACTGCCAGAAAGTGAAACACTGTAGCTGGGTGAGGCAGTGCAATGGACTCGCACACTGGACTCGCATTTGGGAGTACAATGGTTCAAACTCAGATCTGGCCCTCCTGATTTAGGTTTTCTGTGAATTCCCTAAGTCACACCAGGAAAATGCAGGGATGGTTTCTTTGAAAGGGAATGGCCAATTTGCTTCTCTATCCTTCCCTAATCTGATGGGACAGATGACCTTGCTGTTTGTCCACTCCCCTGAATCAATCGACCAACCAACCAACCAACCAACTGTATAGTCATGGCATTATGATAGCAACGAATACCTGGGAAGAGCACATACACATTCTAGAAAGAACAGTACAAAAGTAATTCTTCAGGCTTTCCTGACAATCTAATGACGTCTTGGGTTGCCAGGTGTTCTACCAGACATCAGCCTAGTACTTGCACAACAGTTCGGTAATGTAGCAACTTAACTGACACCCCATGTCATGGTTCATTAGATTGTCAGTCTTTTTTAACCTAGTCGACTGCCTTATAACACTGTCCCAAAATCTGGGTGTCTATGTTCGAATTTTGCCTTCATCATAATTCATGGCACGATCTAGTTCTAGACAGTGTTCTGAAATGGGTAACTTCGTCGCCTGTTTTCATTGGGTGTGCCTCTGCTGTTCTTTGCGCCTTATATCCACTGCTCTTGTCGTCTGGCCAATGTAGGACATGCCACGTTGACAAGTTATATTATAAATCTCTGGTTTCCATAACCCCAGGTCGTCTTAACACTCCTCACCAGTCCCCCGATCTTGCCATATGGACAGACAACCCAAGGTGTCAACAGCAGAGAAATTTTTGCAAGCAGGAGTAATAGCAAATTGAAAAGAATCTAAGTTTGCAAGAGAGGGTATCAAATTTTTAGGCCATATAATACCCTCACAAGCAATACGTTCCAATCCTGATATAACTGGTACAGTCACCAATTTCCCATATCCAAACACCAAGAAGCAGTTAAAAACAATTTTCGGTCTCACCTCTTTCTTTTGGCATTTCGTTCCAGACTAATTACTAAATAGCACAGCGTTACTAACATTTACATCAGAAGAAGGCTTTATCGCTTTGGATACAGAAATTCACCAATGATTTTAACGCAATCCAAAAAGCATTAATTAATTTAGATATCTTATGTCATCCTAATATGAGTCTCACACACAGTTTTTGGCTTGTGTTTCTTTCAGATTGATCAAGAACAAGATAAGTATGAAGTAAAAAGTGACTAGCTTTACAAGTAGAACGCTCAACGAATGCGAGCATTTTTATTCAGAAACATTAGCAGTTGTATGGACATTCAGAAAATCGAATACTACATTTATGGTAGAAACATAAAGGTATATACTGATCACCAAACTTCGACTTTTTGATGTTGTGCAGATTATTACACCTGCACTTAGCGCAATGATCATTGTTCTCACAAGAACATTCATTTGAAATAATTCACATGGCAGGAAAACAAAACATTGTAGCTGACGAATTGTCTAGAATGCCACAGGGTCTAACTGAAAACGTAGAAACACTAGAACAGGTAACAGACTATCCCGTTTTACTCATGAAAGACAAACACTACCAGCAACACCATATTGATATATACATAAATATGACAGAATTACAATAAGTAGTCATGACAGCATAGTGTGAGAATACAGTTGAAACAAGATAATGCAATTTGGAACAATATTACACCCTACACAATAACGTATTGTTCTATAGAAGGCATCCCAACACAAACTTGGTATGTATGCATAAAGTCTAAAGGCATAGATAAACTTATTCGGTATACACATTATGGCAGGGGACACTGTTGTTGTTGTGGTGGTCTTCAGTCCTGAGACTGGTTTGATGCAGCTCTCAATGCTACTCTATCCTGTGCAAGCTTCTTCATCTCCCAGTACCTACTGCAACCTACATCCTTCTGAATCTGCTTAGTGTATTCATCCCTTGGTCTCTCTCTACGATTTTTACCCTCCACATTGCCCTCCAATACTAGATTGGTGATCCCTTGATGCCTCAGAACATGTCCTACCAACCGATCCCTTCTTCTAGTCAAGTTGTGCCACAATCTCCTCTTCTCCCCAATTCTATTCAATACCTCCTCATTAATTATGTGATCTACCCATCTAATCTTCAGCATTCTTTTGTAGCATCACATTTCGAAAGCTTCTATTATCTTCTTGTCCAAACTATTTATCGTCCATGTTTCACTTCCATACATGGCTACACTCCATACAAATACTTTCAGAAACGACTTCCTGACACTTAAATCTATACTCGATGTTAACAAATTTCTCTTCTTTAGAAACTCTTTCCTTGCCATTGCCAGTCTACATTTTATATACTCTCTACTTCGACCATCATCAGTTACTTTGCTCCCCAAATAGCAAAACTGCTTTACTACTGTAAGTGTCTCATTTCCTAATATAATTCTCTCAGCATCACCCGACTTAGCGAACCTCAAAGTTTTTATTTCTTCTCCAGGTACTATAAATGTTCAAGGAAACTTAACCTGTTTGCTACTTTCCCAGAATGCGATGAAAGTATATAGATTACTAGGCACTTGTGTCATCTGTCAGAAAGAAAACTCTATCAACAGCAATAGTAAGTTTTATAAAGCTATATGCACCCAGTCTGCTACAGCTGCAGTAATAAAATAATCGTAAATGATGGTATTCAAAAAGTAGGCAATCCCAAGTCACTGCTCACAGACAATTTATCTTACTTCACTGACAAGAAATGGAGACAATTTTCGCAAGATAATGGCATACAAATAATTTTAATATCACACTTTACCCGCAAGCAAATTCCTGTGAACGAGTGTTTTACGAATTGAACGGTTCTTACGAACTTACATCTATAACCAACTCAAACGTTGGGAGGAGAATGTTGATTTGTTTGAGAAGGAGTAAACCATCTTCCTGTTTATGACACACAATGTGACTTGGTACTGAATTTTAAAGAAAGCAACGAGTAGGTATATCCTCTTCCTAAATTTCCAAGACTAGTATAATTCTGCGAAAAAAGGTAAGATCCGTGTTAATTGTACTTACTCGTCAAGTGCATATTAGAAAATTGGAGTATGATACGAATCTCAAAAACAGGCAAAATTATGAAATAGGAACTTATGCTTCACTCAAAAGTTACAAATCTTCACAACTCAAACGAAAAAACAGCAAGTGGCATTAGTTTATGAAGGACTGCGTGTTGTCGCACGCATTCCACACCTAGATTGTTATGTATTAACAAATCCTAGATCCAATAAGATACAAGGCTTATACCCACACGAAAAGCTGAAGAAGTTTCAATGTACACAAAACCAGTAAATGAAGATTATGAAAGGTAAGTACCAACTACGAGAATATTCATCGTACTGATCTCTGAATGAAATGAAACACATGAAACATCACATATCCAGGGTTCATTTTGGAATGAGCACTATATCTGCAACATTGATACAGGCACTACGCTAACTAAATTTGTATTTATCCATTTGCATACATACACACTTACTAATGTGAAAAAGATGTGTTATCTATGTTATCTATGTTTTTTCTATATTGATCATAATGCTAAGTATTGACTCTAAGTGCAGAGGTGGAGCTCAACTTACACATTGCTGAATGCACCCTATCCTTAGCTCATTTCAGTTATATGATATTCATTTCGTGAAGACACTGAAAGACAGTCATAAACCTATGAAACTGAGTGACTAGTAAAATGCCAGAGCGTGATGTCCTGTCCATAAATGAAAACACTTATACAGGTATACTGTACTGTGTTCTATCTGAATACAGCAAAATCACACACAAATACAAAGGGGTTATATGCTAGCCTGTTCACAGAGTAAACGTCAGTAGTACACTCACACAATTATTACTTAGCAACATGGGTGGTAATGTAATGCTGACGCAAAGCTTGGAATTAGAGGTTTTTTCCTCTGCTCTTTCTGGGTGAGCAATTGCTTGTTTTGTACTTGAATCATTTCTAATATTAGGTAATTTGCTGTTTCACATTCATGTACATTAGGTAGTGATGTGTTGCAGTTACTTCTCTGCCCTTAATTTTATATGCGACCACTGCCAGAAATAAAAATTGGTGCACCTCGAAAGCGACATCAATTTTGATCCGACGATGGCATGTGGCACCTGGAGGATAGTTGATGTACTGACAATGGTTTCAACGTCGTCCACCAACGTAATGCGTAGTGACTTAACTACCAGAGCGCCGTCTGTGTCTATCCTTTAATAGAGAATGCACACAGCCAGAAGGCTCAGTCTGGTGCAAACGTGTGAAGCAAGCAGGCAACCATGCCATAGAGATGCACTTGTGCTTCTTACAGCCAACTGAACGTGTTTGAAGAAAGTCAAATTGTGGCTCTCCAACTGGTGGGATGGGTCTTTCAGAGAATTGCCCCACACGTTTGACATGCTGCGTCAGTTGTGCTGGTGTCAATGGTCATGTATACATTCTCACACCCACAGATGAGGTTCTTGGCATCCACGCAGCACAGACATCGGCTAGGATCGTCGTATTGTAAGGGGAGTATTGGCAGATAGTACAGCTACCACAACACAGATAATGGGGCTTGTGAGCCAAGATGTGTCGACGTGAACTGTTGTGAACCTGTTATTAGCAGTGGGACTGCAGGCACACACTTCTACTTCCACTCAGGCCACAGCATCGATGTGCACAGCCCGACTGGTGCCATTAGTGGATTACTTGGAAGATGTAACGGCGCGCTGTAGCCTTCAACGATTAAAGCAGATTCTGCTTGCACGCAAGTAATGGGCGTTTGTATGTACGACATAGACCTGGTGAGTTCTGTCTTCTGGAGTTAATTCGTCCAAGACACTCCAGCCCCAACCCAGGCCTTAAGGTCTGGGGTGTGATAAGTTAAAACTCTCACTCATCTTTGATGTTTCTGGAGGGGACGCTAGCCAGCGTTCGGTACGTGCGGAATGTTGTTAGACCCTTTTCAGCCATTGTTGCAACAGGAAGGAAATGTGTTGTTCCGACAGGATAACGCTCGCTACCAGACTGCCCATGAAACTCAACGAACTCTGCAAGATGTGCTGCAGCTTCACTGGCCACCACGATCTCTGGACTTACTTCCAATCGAGCACGTGTGGCATGAGACGAGAAGTGACTCATGCGACTCGTCAGGCAACAGCTCCTACAGAACTACATGAACAGGTCGAGTGGGCGTGGCGTAACGTACCCCAGGCCAATATTCGGCATCTGCACGATCGGCTGGATGCCAGAGTCAGCACCTGCATTGCCACCCAGACTGGCTGCACCCCTTTCTAATATGGGAATTTCAGTATGGGTCGATACCTGGTACCTCAGAATCGGTTGTGCTGTTGATCTGTAAATCTAATCATTTCATTTACTCCAGATGTACTGTTGCAACAATAAACCTGGAGTGAACTGGAAACCTCTAAAAGTATGTATTAACTTTTTCTGGTAATGTATAAGTAATCTGAATATTAACTTCGTAATAGATGAATGCTTCACCCAGATTCTAAAGAATATTTCAAAAGCTTATCATAGGCGAAGTAAAAATGGTAAAACTATATGACTAGTTAACGAAAACGTATTAGTATATAAAACAACTTGGACTGAGAATCTGTAAATTTAAAAGCCTATAGTAAATACTAAACCTCGGCTGAAGGTAGGCTACCTAAGTTTTTACTGTAGTGAACATGAACTACAGGGCTAGTCAAAAGTCCTTCGACACCTTCATAAGTTGGAAGATTAAAGGGAAGATTGAAATGTGATGCTGGGAACGTAGGTTTGATGTGGGGCCGCAACTTTTGGAGTGAATGTCATAAATGGCCGCCATCTTGAAATCTGCCATTTTTTATTCAAGTCATTTTTTTTTAATGGTAAGGGGGGTGTATGACACATCAAATAACACTCTCTTGAGCTCTGGAATTTACACTCCTGGAAATTGAAATAAGAACACCGTGAATTCATTGTCCCAGGAAGGGGAAACTTTATTGACACATTCCTGGGGTCAGATACATCACATGATCACACTGACAGAACCACAGGCACATAGACACAGGCAACAGAGCATGCACAATGTCGGCACTAGTACAGTGTATATCCACCTTTCGCAGCAATGCAGGCTGCTATTCTCCCATGGAGACGATCGTAGACATGCTGGATGTAGTCCTGTGGAACGGCTTGGCATGCCATTTCCACCTGGCGCCTCAGTTGGACCAGCGTTCGTGCTGGACGTGCAGACCGCGTGAGACGACGCTTCATCCAGTCCCAAACATGCTCAATGGGGGACAGATCCGGAGATCTTGCTGGCCAGGGTAGTTGACTTACACCTTCTAGAGCACGTTGGGTGGCACGGGATACATGCGGACGTGCATTGTCCTGTTGGAACAGCAAGTTCCCTTGCCGGTCTAGGAACGGTAGGACGATGGGATCGATGACGGTTTGGATGTACCGTGCACTATTCAGTGTCCCCTCGATGATCACCAGTGGTGTACGGCCAGTGTAGGAGATCGCTCCCCACACCATGATGCCGGGTGTTGGCCCTGTGTGCCTCGGTCGTATGCAGTCCTGATTGTGGCGCTCACCTGCACGGCGCCAAACACGCATACGACCATCATTGGCACCAAGGCAGAAGCGACTCTCATCGCTGAAGACGACACGTCTCCATTCGTCCCTCCATTCACGCCGGTCGCGACACCTTTGGAGGCGGGCTGCACGATGTTGGGGCGTGAGCGGAAGACGGCCTAACGGTGTGCGGGACCGTAGCCCAGCTTCATGGAGACGGTTGCGAATGGTCGTCGCCGATACCCCAGGAGCAACAGTGTCCCTAATTTGCTGGGAAGTGGCGGTGCGGTCCCCTACGGCACTGCGTAGGATCCTACGGTCTTGGCGTGCATCCGTGCGTCGCTGCGGTCCGGTCCCAGGTCGACGGGCACGTACACCTTCCGCCGACCACTGGCGACAACATCGATGTACTGTGGAGACCTCACGCCCCACGTGGTGAGCAATTCGGCGGTACGTCCACCCGGTCTCCCGCATGCCCACTATACGCCCTCGCTCAAAGTCCGTCAACTGCACATACGGTTCACGTCCACGCTGTCGCGGCATGCTACCAGTGTTAAAGACTGCGATGGAGCTCCGTATGCCACGGCAAACTGGCTGACACTGACGGCGGCGGTGCACAAATGCTGCGCAGCTAGCGCCATTCGACGGCCAACACCGCGGTTCCTGGTGTGTCCGCTGTGCCGTGCGTGTGATCATTGCTTGTACAGCCCTCTCGCAGTGTCCGGAGCAAGTATGGTGGGTCTGACACACCGGTGTCAATGTGTTCTTTTTTCCATTTCCAGGAGTGTAGTTATCAACTTCTGAATTTTGTAGATAAGCAGCGTACTATCAAGATAAAAAAACTAACTTCCACCTTTGTTTGGATTCAAACTGTACTTATGCACAGGGTAATGCCAAAGTGTCTCCAATTAACTAAAACCAGATAAAAATAAGTAATTTCCGTTGTACACACTATAAACAATCTAAATTCATGTTGTGTCTGTCGTTAAGGAAGATACCCAAACTTTATCTATTGTATATTTATTTATCTATGTATTTTAACTCTGTATGCACCATAGTAGTCCATCTTTTTCAAAAGACTGATGGCATGGCACAAATGTTTGATAAATCCTAGAACTTCAGTATTGCTGCATTTATGCGAGTGGACACTGGAGTGAGAAACCACAATATAGCACTCTGTACATAGACCATGGGGTGTACTGAGGGAAATTGTACCGGCCGGTCTGTTGCTGTGTGGCTGACATCATGCAAGCCGTGTCTGATGTCACTCTTCCACTGGTTCGTGACTCGCATTACACCGTGTACACAAACCAACAAGTGTCTGAACTGTACTCTCATACTGCTCACGTTTCATACTAACACGTACCTGTAGGCAAGCCTGTGCCAAGAACTTTATGACTAATGAATCATTTGCTTACGGGACTGTTCTCACTGAACATGTAAAAATGTGCATATGACTTTCTCTTTTGTATGTTTGTGGGGAATCTGTCACTTCTATGAGTTGAATGACTACTCACAATAATGCAACAACGTGTTTCATAGTCATTCAGGGGTCAATGTAACAACCCTCCACAATAATTTTTTTTTTTGTGTGTAAAATTTTGTGTTTGCCTGTGCAAAGGAAAATATAACTGATATATCGATTGAGGACCAAAGAGTCCCTATGGCAACATTTATGATATATATAAAAATAAAAGAGGGTGTGGCTTTCAGTTTTCTCTTTGAGAGCAGCTAGTAGATGCCTGGCTGTTCACTTTTTTCTTCTAACTTCCTGCTCTTGTCATGTAAACACCATTCTCTGTAGCTCTGAATAATTTCTGATTTGTGAACTAACTTACATTCAAAATGTTTTCGAATACCAGTCCACATATTTATGTTAATAATCATTGTACTGCTAGATACGTTTCTGTTGGACAGATGCAATGCTTCGACATGGCACTGATCCACCATTAGCGTGACTTGTTCCTAATTATCAATGTCTTTCTCTTTTATCGTACGACCTGAACCTACAGTTATGTGAAGAAAAAGTCCAAAAATTTTACTTAATCACATAATATAGAAAGGTTGTCAAGTCACCATATGCAATTTGCATTTTCAAAAATCCCATACACCCACATCTTTAGTTGTGTTTCTCACAACACCAGTCTGGGTCAATTACAACTTGCATTCTTAAACTGCTTCACAATTAATTTAATGAGCAGAACTGGAAGCCAACTCACAGCTTCTACACTTAATTTGTGTTAGGTTATTGAATCAGTAGTATGTATGTGGTGTCTCTTTGCCTGGAGCTGTCCCTGTCAGACGATGGGGTGACTGCGAGCTGATGGACTCTTCGTGCATTACATGACACAACGACTAGGGATGTTGACAAAATATCGATATATGGATAATATATGTAGACTGTATCGAAATATATCGACGACACCTTTTCAACCGATATGTCGATACCGAAATAGCAATATCGACGCCCGATATTTTTATTTTATATAATATTTTTTTCATAATTTTCGGTAAATATCAGAAATTGTGTTTTTGAAATTGTTGAACTTAATTTTATTATCACTGTGTGAAAAAGTCTTACTACTTTTTGGGCTTTCGGCATGCCCATTCTTCCCTTTTCACTATGTGAAGCAAGTATAGATGGAACAAAGAAGAAGTCTGACTGCATGGGGGGGGGGGGGGGACGGTGTGAACGAAATAACAAGACATCCATTGCGAATAAATAGCACACCATTTGTGTTAAAAACGATTTTTAACGTAACTAGTGTGTTATTTCTTCAAATCGGCATTCTTCAAAGACAGTTGCTGAAACTCAAGAACAGAAATCTGAATGACAACATTAGTCTCTGCGGTGGGCAGAGACGTCTGATGGACATACCGTCGTAATCGGAACTTGGCCCTGCCAACAGAAATTACAATTTTTAACCTCAAACGCAATTTTGACTCTACAACTGCTACTTTGCTGGCTTTAGAAAAAAAGAGGGAAGTCGACATGAAGTTTTCCAGTTAAATCCGATATGTAACGAAACCGAACGATGGACTCATTGGATACCTTTTAGTGTATTATTTACTTGCAGTTCCCATTGTTAGCAAAGAGGTTATCGCCAAGCATGAGCATGCATCATTTTCTTTCAGTCCTTGCTCTAAGGAGGATAAGCGGATAAGCAGGCTGCAGCTTGTTGCTGTGCAGAACATCTAATAATAAATTCCTACTTAAATATACAGCTCTAAAATTGGCAGTATATTACAAAGTGCTGCCGATATATTTTTAGCTAGTAGATCGATACTTTCAGCAGCGATATGTGGATATATCGATACGTTATATATGTATATATATATATACACTCAGAGTTGTATACTAATAGCTTCTCCTAGCTGTTAAGATTGATATTTTGAAAAATATCGAGCATTCCACATTTAAGAAATTATCACTATCCATTCTATATATATATATATATATATATATAGTGATAATTTCTTAAATGTGGATATATCGTATGCTCGATATTTTTCAAAATATCAATCTTAACAGCGACCCCAGCAGCTTACAGCTTTGCCAAACCCTCTGGGAGAGGCAGTAGTGGGCAGTGGCTGATTCCTCGACCATGGAAAGGGAGCTGTCCGTGAAAACGCATTTTTTTAAATAACAAATACCTTAATAAAATAAAGATGCAAGCAGGTGTGTGTCCAGAAGGCCCATCCCTTCTGGTGTTTGTTTAAATAAAGATACAAGTGGAGATATTCAAACTTAGAGCTAGGAGAAGCTATTAGTATACAACTCTGAGTGAATAGTAGTTTGGGGAGAACAAATGTCAAACGGGTCAACAGACAGGTCTCAATCTACTCAAATATCCTTTGTCTCTGACGATAGTGTGCCCGTATTCCAGAACTTGGATGCTGAGTGCTAGTGCCAGTATGCCCATATCTGTATCTGTATGACAGATCTGAGCTGGATTGTGATGTCATAATTAGACTGTCGTCATATTCCAGCTCTGGAGGAGAATACCAGAATTCTACACTTTTATAAATAGCCCTACAGGTCTAAGCTGGACTGTTACATCATAGATCCAGTGCCAGTATTTCAAGTTTCAATTCTGACTTCACAGAGCTGTGCTATTAGGCACTCATCATGATGTTCGATCATCATATTATATTCCAGTTCAGCCATCTTGGATTCTGACGTCGCACTAATGCTGCAGTAGTATTCCAAGTCTCAGATTGTGATATCATAGAACAAGGGGCAGCATTCCATGTCAGCCATCATGACAATATACCATCTTGGATTCCCCACCAATTTATGCTTAGGACAACAGCCCTGCTTCAATGGCAAACTCACTAGTGCAACTGGGTTATTTCTGAATTTCCCACGATTTTGAATTTACCGTCATTTTTCAATTTCCCGCCAAAATTTAAATTTTCCATCATTTTATACATGGGCCAATTGATCTTTGTCAGAGGGAGAAGGGAAAATATTATCTGCAATATATTTTCACCAGATTAATTTTTTTGTTTTCAGAACACATATTATATTATGCAAAATAAATGAAATAATTCGATATGAGGGACATAATTTTTGTAAGAACAAAAACATTAACTGCCATCTATTTTCATGAAGAAATAAATCTATTTGTTAAATTCTAGTCATTCGTTTCCTTTCACTCAATCCTGTCATACATATTTAATTGCTTACAATGTGCTGTTATATCTGCTTTGCATTTGTCCTTTCCTTAAGAATGGATACATTTGAACTTCAGTTTATGCAGATGCATGAAGAGTTCAATTTTTTCGCAATGGGCAGAGACATCTGTATTGTTTGTGTCCTTTCTATAAGAAGGGGTGCATTAAAACTGTTGAAATATGAACTGCGCCTAAATTTCGTAGAGGCAGAGTTATAGACATGGCGATAGGTCTATGGGGCGAGTCGCAGGCCAAATACCGGCTGTCAGTTCTTGCCTCTTGCACCGCCCGTGGCCCAACAGTTGACACTACAGTTTGCATGCATCAGTTGCCACGGGTTGTGGCGGTGGTGGTGGAGCAGCGGTGGAGCAGGGGGAGTGTGCCCTTCCACTTCCCTCTCTATTGTGTGAAAATCCAAGCTTAGAATGAGCAGAAGCAGGGGCCATACAGCTCTGAGGGGATGACAGTTTGGGAAAACATGTCAAGTAGGTCAGCAGAAGGGCCTGCATCTGCACAAATATACTTTGTCTCTGTCATCATATGCCAGTATTCCAGAAGTTGAATACTGAGGCCATAGAGTTAGTGCCATTTTTCCCAGACCTGTGCCCACGTACCGAATTCTACACTGTTACAAACAGCCTGATAGGTCTAAAGTGGATGGTGATATCATAACTCAACTGTCATCATATTTCAGCTCTGGAACAGTATACAAGAATTCTTCACTGTTATAAATAGCCCAGCTCGTCTGAGGTGGACTGTGATGTCATTGAGCCAGTGCCAGTATTCCAGTAATTGGATTCCGTCCATAGAGCTTGTCCCAGTATGCACTGTTCGACACCTTGCATTTTTTAATTTCCCTACAATTTCTATTTAGGACAACAACAGTACTTCCATTGAAAACACACCAGTGCAATTGGACTGTTTTTGTAATTATCCATCATATTTGAATGTACTGCCAAACTCTGAATTTTCTATCAGTTTATATGTACGACAATTGGCCTTTTTCAGACACGGGAGGGGTGAATGTTGGGAAATCTCATGACTCATTGATGATGTCATCATTGACACATATTGGTGACCAAATGCTGATAGAATACCTACTTGTAATATGTAGCGGGTCGAGGTTTAGTGACAGTACATATTGTGTGTCAGTGACAGAGGGGACCAAAGGTCATTATTTTGTCAGGGATGGTGAGAGGGAAAGTGACACGTTGTGTGCGGTGGAGTGGGCTCTTTCTTTGGCTCAGTGGGTGACGTGTGAGTGAAGCATTGGTGGTTCAGCTAAAGTTCATTTATTGACACATAAGGCCCCTTAAACAAACAGAGTAATACAATTGTTTTAACTCGCTCAATTCCTCAGGGCTATGAAGTGGGGAGTCGTAGCGTGCAGATTCCAGTGACCGCTGATGCGGCGAGGGCTCATGTTGCAGCGGTGTGGCGTATTCTTCCATTCAGTACCGTCCCTGTGACTCACTGCGGCGGCGGCGTGGCTTTCTCCTTGTGAATTCGCTCGTTGCGTTATCAACAAGAGGCTATGGCATGGCGCAGAGTGCTCCGTCCTGGAATCGAACCAGGAACCTTCAGACCCTCAGGTTTGGCGTCTTCTGGTGGAGTTCGTCAACCTCTAGGTTCACAGGTGACCCATTTGGAGAGGCCGCAGTCCCTTTGTCCTCACCAGCCACCTGGGTATGTATCACACGAACTTATTCCAGGTAACATCTGAGATGGCATCTTCTGCATTGACCTATTGGGACAGTATCGACATCTTCTTCTGTCGAGCAGCGCAACAGTTAAGTCGTTGTAGCGAAATATGACGACCGCTGACTAACCATCGGTCCGTGTCTTCTTTCTCCCCTCGAATGACCTCCTCAATGGAACACCTCACGCCCCTTTGTCGGAGGAATTTTTCGGTGTTTTTTGTCAATGTCGCGAAGTTACTAGAGCGGAGACTGATTCTTCGGTTGTTGATCTGTGCTTCCCACGTTGGGCAGAAACGTAACCAATGTCGACACATGTAGCGGCTTTCTCTTGCTTTACTCCTATGCTGATGTGGTCGAGCATAGCCCAGTCGTCGTCCTCTGCATCGCCAGATACGTCACGCAAGTGAGTGCAGTATGATGACAGTTCCTGGATCATTGACCGCTGATGTGCTAACTGCGCTGGTCGTTGTTCTCCTTATAAGCATTGCCCTTCTGCTCGGGCGTTGATCTATCAAAGTGCTGACTGCTCCTGCGCTAACTCCGCTCACATTCAGCAGAAATGTGTCCGATGTCGACAGACGTGCCGGCTTCCCTTTTCGACTGCTTCCGCTAGCAAATATTGTAGCATAACATGTCAAACTCTCTAAAATGTTCACTTAACCTATAATAAGTCTTTACGCATTTTTCTGCTTTCAACATCAATAAATAACACATAATTACTATACACAATTGTTATACACCCTACAAATATTCCCCTGTACCTCTAGGTTCTTATAGAGTATCTCGGTCTATGTTTTAGTGATTATCCCCTGATTTTCATATTCACTGGACATGTACGTTAGTATGTTCCACAGAAATGATTAGCATTTGAAACCTGTCGCCCCCTAAGTTCGAGGTCAACGTCGATATCGCCATGCAACACTACCTACTGGTAAAATGTGCCTATGGCTCTCTTCGTCGCTAAAAACCGAATGTAATGCATCAGTGTGACGTGAGCAGACGTGCAGGATGCCTCACAGATGTGTGAACAAACCGTACTGTCAATAAGTGAGTTTGAAAGAAGCCGCACTATTTGCATGAGAGGATGTGATGCATCCATCTGGGAAACTGCTGCTCATGTGGGACGAAGTGTTTCGGCTGTGCAACCGATGTGTGCAGAATGGTTCACGAAAAGCTGTAGAATACGATGACGTGTTAGGTCGCACCACCCAGACCACCCTGTGAGTAGATCGACACATCAACCGAATGGCACTGCAGAACAGATCTGCGTCCTCCTCTGTTCTGTTGCGAGGGTGGAACAGTTTAACACATCATACACTATCAGGGGTGACAGCCCTTCGTTGTTTAAATGGCATGGGTTATATATACATTGTCCACTTCTCCACCTGTCTTTGACGACTGTGCAGAAACATGCTGGATGGCAATGGTGTATGGATAGACGGCACTGGGGACAGAAAAGGCATCAGATGGTGTTTTTGGACTAATCCAGATCCTGTTTGTTTGAAAGTGATGGCCGCATTTTGGTTCGACAAAGACAGGGGAATGGCATCACAATGGCTACATTCACACAAGACTTACAGCGCCAACTCAAGGCCTTATGGAGTGGGGTGCCATTGGATACAGCCACAAATCACAGTTAATGCACGTCAAGGGCACTGTGACCATTTTGACCTATGTGAATGACATCCTGGAACCTGTAGCAATACCATTTCTGCACAACAACCCAGGCGCCATTTTTCAGCAAGACAATGCAGGACCAGATGTTGCTGCACAAACATGTGCCTTCTTGGTGTGACAGTATGTTAGGCTTTTGTCCTGTCCTGCCTGATCATAAGACTTGTCGCCAACCGAAAATATGTGGGATATGGGAAAAAGATGGGTGCAGCACTGTGATCCAGTGCCGACCACCATAGATTGACTTTGGAAGCAGGTGAATACAGTATGGATGGCTATATCACAGAATGCCACTCACGCCCTTTTTTTAATGTGTCAATGACATAACGCATGGAACAAGTTATCAGGGGCCATGGTGGACCTTGTGCCTACTAGGCAACAGGACACATGCTGAACTGAGGTGACTGAGATGCTAATCATTTCTGCAGAACATACTAATGTACATGTCCTGCGACTATGTATGCCATATCTCTAGTCGTTCAAGATGTTCTATTTTTTCTCAATATGAGTGTTAAATACAAGTTTTTTAAAGACAACATCTCTATCAAAAGCTCTCACATGCAATTTCAGATTCAGGCTGACATTTATGCAACACCAAAAACAATTTGTGAGTGAACATCATAATGTAAAGGGGCCCTACGAGATATACAATATACAATATATGAGCAAAGAAAAATGTAAGCAATAATTACAGTTCTCTTCAAAAGAACTCATGGCAATGGCCATTCAATAGGCCACACAAATTAACACAGATCTTTGACTATGAACTGGCAATGGATAGAGAGTGCTTGTACTAAGACAGTTACATTTTTAAGCTGTGAAACCAAAGTCAAGTCAACATCCACAGATCAGTGGCCCTTGGTATGCAGCAAGTTTCTACTCAGCCAAAAGTACAATACACCAGAAGCCCACAAGATCATACCACATTTCGAAATCACATGCACACTGGAAAATGTGTTGGTGGGTCCCACTTGTCGCTGGGACAAGACATACAGCAAACAGCGCCCATACAGTGCAGGCTGTCCACCATATGCTTCGTTTTGGCTGTAGCACAATCGAAGCAGGCAATGGAATGCACTCTCAGCAGCTTCAGTCAATGTCAACATTACTCCGGCAATACACGCAGGCTACACTGTGGCCATTGGATGGGTGTTCAAAGTGGCTTTAGGAGTGACTGAGTTTAACAGTCACAGTATTAATATCTCCTTGTTTAAGCATTGATTATAAGATGGTAAGTTCTCCAACATTTTATGAATGAGCTGAAATCCTATTTTATAACAACTTGCATATGTAAAATGCTGGTTTGTTGACATAGTTGCCTGCATTTTCATAACTGTTGTATAAGCTAGTTTTCTCCTTTTCAGTAAACAATTCTCATTTAATACTATTTGTCAGAACTTGACCTTGTCTGATGTATATATTATTTTGATAGTAATTATTTTCAAATATTTCAAATTACTTCATACAAAATGTATTCAATGTATTCTGCCTTTTATTTATTAAATATCACTAGTTTTACTAATAATTATGAGGTTTTTTACCTTCCAAGTTTCCTATTTATATTATTTTCAGTAAAATAATAATATCTAATACCTTACGTAGTGTCCAAGGGAAGCTTCAGTTCAAAGAGTTTTATGAAGACTGCATACATGTTATAATCCTAACTGTGAGCTATATTAGCTTCCTACCAACTATCACTAAAGTACATATCACACTGGACAGTACCAGTCCAACTGAGAACACTTTTGGTCATTGCATGTAAGGCCACATCAAGTCATGTCTGACATATTGCCTCTGCAAGTGATGTCATAGGATCGATGTACCCTGTAAAATGCTTGCTATCCTCGTACTCACTTCTAAATCCTTTAGTGAGGTCCCATTTCTTACCAAGTGCAGCAATACATACTATCAGCCACTTCCAGCTGTTATACATGCCTCATATGTCTTGTAAGTTAGTCTCATCTAACTTCTATAACCTACTTTACTTCTATGAAAGGTAGAAATTATTATCACCTCCAATATATTCGTTACCATTTCCTGGAAATCTTTGCTTTTTGAAGAGATAAGCTTATTGGATGAAAAACACTTCATCCTAGCTTTAGACTAGGCTCCACTTCGCTATCTAAAAGCCTATCAAATCTCATTTTTTTATACGTTACCTGTATTGTAGTTGACTATTACGATCGTCATGGAAGTTACATATGTGTGATAAAATGGAATACATAGGATTTTCCATTATCAGTTACCATGAGCTGTGAGCTATGAACTATGATCTGTGAGCTGACAGTTGCAAAATGTTTTAAATCCCCATTTATTTAATAACAGTTAAACAAAGAAAAAGTAAATTATTTATAGAAGTATAAAAATAAAATCCCTGCTCCTTAGTACTACAGTCAGTATACTGCTTACGAAAATATAAAAATTTGACATTTACTAGTAGTATCAACGGTCTTACAACTACAATTATTAAGTCCTATTCTTTCTATCTTACATGTAAACTCTATACCATCTTGCATTTTCTTTCTTTTTTCTTACACAGAAAACTCGATGCTTTCACGCATACTGTCTCTTTTTTCTTACGAGAAATGCTTGAGGCCTTCTTACATTCGTTTCCTTTTTTCTTACAAGGAATAATCTATAATCTCTGGCATTGCTTTTCTGTTTTCTTTATACTTTATGCCTTCCTAGATTCTTAAAACAGAACTTGAACTTTCTTACATCAACTTTAGATCTATACCCTTGGAAGCATAACATTATTAGTCCTACTAAATTTAGGTTCAGGGGCTGCTCATCATGTCCTTTCTTGTGGTGTCTCTTTGCACCATTTCTCAGGCAAATGTGCTAGCATCCTGATTCCTTCCACCACTTATCTTTCGCCCAGTATTTCCTTGGGGCCATTCTTCTTCATGTTTAAAGCGCAACCAACACTACTATCCACTGATAATTATGGGATAACCTTTTACTTCTCTGTGTCTCCTTTTGATAATATTTTGAGATATCATTTATACCTTTCCAATCTTAGTGGTTGTACCATTGACTGCTTAATTTGAGTATACAGTCGTCCCATATTATCTTCTATCTTTTCTGTAACTGTCTCTTAGAAATCATTTCTTTCAGCATTTAACTCTAATTTCATTTCCTTTATTACACCTGACACTTCTGTCACATTATTGTCTCACCTATCAGCAATTTCTTTCACTTCTTTACTGTTGGTACATAGCTTGTCTGTCATGAAACATATAAATCTATCCAACTTATTCATTTATTCCATTGTCAGCAAATATTACTACTTAGTACTCTTTTCTTTAAAAAAAATTTTACTCCACAATAATTAAAACTTACATTTACTAAAGTTAATTTTGTAGCCCTGATTGTTCGGTTTATATTCTAGTCCTCTGTTCACAGATACATTTACTCAGTGGTATTGCAACACACAATTCACTATGACTAAATAGAAAATAATTTGTCTCCCTCAAATTATCTGGTTCACTGAGTATTTAACTTTGACAAACATCTGTTGCTCTAAGCACTGCTGACAGTTACTGGAAAGTACAGGTGGAATGCTCCAGTTTGTACTGTAGCAATATGCATCAGTGCATTGTTATAGTATTATGGACTGCAACTGCTCCAATGCTTGTCAAAGGCCAATCAATAATTATTGACACTTGGACAAAACAAACGCTCAGCCCAACACAAGTGACATTGTCTCTTTTTAGAGTTTTGGGATGCTTACTTGATTCTTCATCTTGAATCGTCAACTTCTTACTTGAACCTTCCGTTCTTCCAGATGATATTCTTTACTTACCAGAATGAGATTTTCACTCTGCAGCAGAGTGTGTGCCGATATGAAACTTCCTGGCAGATTAAAACTGTGTGCCCGACCGAGACTCGAACTCAGGACCTTTGCCTTTCGTGGGCAAGTGCTCTACCAACTGAGCTACGGAAGCACGACTCACGCCCGGTACTAGTTTGGAAGGTAGGAGACGAGGTACTGGCAGAAGTAAAGCTGTGAGTACCGGGCGTGAGTTGTGCTTCGGTAGCTCAGTTGGTAGAGCACTTGCCTGCGAAAGGCAAAGGTCCCGAGTTCGAGTCTTGGTCGGGCACACAGTTTTAATCTGCCAGGAAGTTTCATTCTTTACTTACCTTTTTTAATTTTTTCTTTCTCTAAAAACGTTGGCTTTCTTTATGCACCCTCTATACCAGTGTTTTCTAAAGGGCGCCACCTGTAATGATTTTACACAAAGCAAAACTGACATAAATATGAATGATTATGTATCTGAACTTAACTTTTTCAATATACAGCTATGCATACACTACCACCTCTTTAAATACTTAATGGTTTGCCAGTTGAGATGGAATAGGCCAAGGAAAATTAATACTTCTGGATACAACTTCTGTCTGAAGCTACTGTAATTTAGTGTTGATTGTCTGTGTTGTTCAGGCACAGACATCTAGAGACATCAGATATGGGTATGCTGGACTACTGAAGGCACCGATAGATGTTTCTGTTGTCAAGACATCATGATTCTAAACTGTAGTAGCCATTGTAGCAGGCGAATTAAAGCAACAGCCTTCATATTTTTAATCGATACATTCATTGCAGTTTCTGAAGCTATTGCTGCCTTTTCTTTCTTTGAAAGCAAGAATTTGTCAAATTCATAATTGTTATTTACATGTATGTTACTAAAAATAACAACAAACTTGCGGAAGTGAAAACTAGTGTCTGTTTATGTCACAGAAGCATCTGCACTGTAGCATTGTGGTTCAGTCAGTAAGAGCTAATAATTAAAATAACTTACGGATATGCAGTTAAGTGATGTTGTCAACAACTGCCAATAATTTGAGAGGAGCACACCATGCCATTTTCAAAGCATTGATTTTCAAGGAATAACCTTGTAAATATAGATAATGCTTTTTGTTTAAATTCTGCATGAAATCCTGCTCTGTCCCTTGTCAAAAAACAGGGACAGAGACAATGCTACCTCATCTGTTGATTATTAATTTCACTATTGATAACTTCTAACATTGGTCGTCTTTGATTTGTCATAGCGCTAGTGAGTGCGTGTTTTTTCTTCTTCAGGAGTTTCTCTGCAAACCAAGGTTTGCCCAGCGCTTACTTGCTGCAGTCATGCCTTGAAAATGGCAGCGTTTTCTCCTGTCGAGATATAGGCTGCATTCCTGTAAGTTGTGTAAATATAACCTAACACTGTCTTCTGGGTCTCAACAAAGTGATATGTAGGGCAGTGAAGAATATCTCTGATCCTTTACTTAATATTTGTTTCTGAGACTTTTGCAGGATAGTTGGCGTCTCTCTTCAAAATGTCTGCCACGTCATGTCTTTCGCCATTCTGGTGTCGCCTTTCCACAAATCAAACAAATTTGTAACGACTATACATTCAATATCCGCCATTAGCAATACCTACTGTGTGTTCCACAAGTTTGAGCAATGTTCTAAAATGGGATCCATGAGTAATAGTAAGCAGCCTCTTTTGTAGATGTCCTCTTAAATAGGACATCTATGAAAGAGACTGCTTACAAAGGAGACAGTGAGACTAAAAGGTGCTTAAAGGGCGATGGCATTAACAGTAGCCTCTCATCGCATGGTGCTTTACATGCTACTGAATTTGAATCGTTGGAATGCAGACCTCCTGCTAACCTACGTTCAGGTACACCTACTAGTAGCAATTGTGAAGTAATCACAAATTCAGACTCAGGCATTTGGCCTAATATGTTGTCATCCTGCATGATCAATGAAAATTTAAAGAATGTGCCCTACTAAAATTGTAAATTTTCAGTATCCTTTAAATGAGAAAAGAAGAAAATTTGCAACTCATTTTTACATAACAACTTTGCCAAATAGGGAGATTCTGGAGTATGCTGCTTTATAAATATAGAATCAGTTTTCTTTTCCATTTGGGGTTCTGTCCTTCAAATGTTTTGCTGTCTAATATTATACTCCCTATTTCATAATAATCAGGTGTTATTAAAATGTTAAGGGGTATTTTTGCTATCGAATTTCTATCCACAAACTGGGCACAATTTAATTCTTTCACAACAGGGTCAGCTCAGGTATGCGGAAATGGTGCAACCGCACAGGGTCCAAAGTTTTACGGATCCCGCGCAAAACATTAGAAGATAATTTGAAAATTGTCACCCATAATTTAGTTATTACAAATAAATTGAAGAAATAAAGTAAGGTGTTTATGAAACTATTTTTAATGTAATGTAGTTCAACTATACAGCAATTGTAACACGACTATGGCCGCTAGAGTACATCTCAGAAAATTATGCCTGCATCCGAATCAAGGGAACCAGCAGCTGTGATACTGATGTGGTGTGGTAATATCTGTTGTCAACACAAGATTATTGCTCATGGGTAAATTAAGAGGATGCAAGTCATTGTTTCTCAACTCCTCTGCGCGTCCTTTCTACTTATTATTGTGGCTAACAATCAAGCATTACATTCCTCTGTCAGCAGATGTTTTCCACAGAATGATTTGTTCATTTCGTCAGTTTAAAAGTATGGTATTTTCCCACTCCACGCAGTTTCACGTGTTGTGTGTGCAATCTGTGTGAAGATACAGTTTTTTTTACTATCCTGTGAAGTTCAAAATGCCAGCAGGGACAGATTTAAAAAGCTACAACATGGACAGCTTTTGACCTCACAAAATGGTGTCTTCAAAAAATTTCTTCGCCCAACAACTTCAGACAAGTGAGACTAAAAGGTGCTCAAATTGCGATGGCATTAAAAGTAGCCTCTCATCATGTAGTGCTTTACATGCCACTGAATATGAAGTGTTGGAATGCAGACCTCCTGCTAACCTACATTCAGGTACACCTACTAGTAGCAATTGTGAAGTAATCACAAATTCAGACTCAGGCATTTGGTCTAATATGTTGTCATCCTGCATGATAAATGAAATTTTACAGTATCCCTTAAATGAGAAAAGAAGAAAATTTTCAACTCATTTTTACATAACAACTTTACCAAATAGAGAACCAAGGGATCGTAAACGGCTTGCATAATCGAAACTTATCGACAAAGTTTTTTGTTTTTGTTGAAGACTTTTTAGATTTCCTTCAGAAAAGCTATCATGTAATGGACTCTGTGACTGGTTTCATTTAGCAAATCGGCTTCAAGAGAATGGACAATTTTTTAACCACATAAACTGTACAAAAATGGATAGTGTGGTGTCACCACCAGACACCACACTTGCTAGGTGGTAGCCTTTAAATCGGCCGCGGTCCGCTAGTATACGATGGACCGCGTGTCGCCACTGTCAGTGATTGCAGACCGAGCGCCACCACACGGCAGGTCTAGAGTCACGTCCTAGCACTCGCCCCAGTTGTACAGCCGACTTTGCTACCGATGCTACACTGACAAATACGCTCTCATTTGCCGAGACGATAGTTAGCATAGCCTTCAGCTATGTCATTTGCTATGACCTAGCAAGGCGCCATTACCAGTTTATATTGAGATTCAAATTATGTATCATCAAGAGCGATGTTCTACAATTATGGATTAACGTTAAGTATTCCAAGAGCTTCGTACTTTATTTATTAGACTCAACTCCTTTAACTGTTCCAGACCTCACAACAGCCTGCGTGAGCTTAACGTGTGCATTTTGGCCTCCTCTAGCTATACAGTGTTGGCTCTTCTGCCAACACATCAGATAGCATGTGAGATATATTTGAAACAAAAGAGTAGTATTCATCAAATTGACCTTGAACTACTGGAAAAAGAGAAGGAACATTGGTGTCAGGTTCTAAAAAGAATGATACTCACCATCAGGTACCTAGCTGAAAATAGTATGACCTTATGGTGAACAAGTGACAAGCTCGATCAAGAAAATAATAGTAATTTTCTTAATTTGATGGAAATGAAAGTAGAATTTGACCTTGTTTTGAAGGAACATTTAAGGTGGGTAAATACTCCAGAAATTCATGACCATTACCTTGGGAATAACATTCAAAATGAACTCATAAATTTGCTTGCCAACAAAGTTAAAACATTATTGAACATTCTGTAAAATAAAGTAAATATTTTTCTGCCATTCTTGATTGCACACCTGATACAAGACACAAAGAACAAATGACATTGATTGCTAGGTTATCAAAATGGTGTTCAAGCCAGAATCCTACTGTGCAATTCAAGAGCATTTTATATGTGATGTGCCAGCTGCAGTCTTAATCCTGTGTTATCAGATGCATCAAAATCTACAGCAAACACATTCACTTTTTCTGGCATAATGCAAAGAATGTACATTTCCCTGAATCTACTCAAAGATGGGGAATTTTACTGAACAGGGTACCAAATTTAACATTGAAGAAGTTTTCAGATACTCGATGGGCAAGTAGGGTGGAGAGTGTCAAAGCTATAAGGTACCAGACAAGAGAAGTCAGAGACATCTATTTTGAGGTAACAGCACTGTTGAATCGAAAACAAAGAGCAAAGCACTCTCGCTTGTTCTGAACGAATTAGAAAGCTTTGATTTTATTGTAGGTGTTGTAATGTTGTATTACCTTCTCTTTGCCATTAACGCAGCAAGTAAGACACTTCAAACAGAAAACAGGGAAATGAAAGTAGCAACTAAATCCCTCGAAAGGCTAGTGAGGTTTATTGAGAATTTCCGTGAAGAAGGTTTTGTTAATGCGCACACAACAGCGAAAGAGATAGCTGAAAGTTTATAGACTCAACAAAAATTAGCAGAAAATAGATCTGGCAGGGACAGGCGATTTGATTATGGAGGTAACGACATGGTTTATCGTGTTTAATGTTCAGAGCAGAAATACAAAATCGATTTTTTGTACCCTATTGTTGACACAATGTTGAAATGTTTGAAAGAACGGTTTGGCAAACTGGCTAACTATTCCGTAATTTTTGGCTTTTTGTTTTCTCCAGAAAATTTGAAATACATACAGGATGAAGAACTTGAAATGCTATGCAAATACTAAAAGAGCTGTGTGTTAACATAAATGGTGAATGTTTGAAAGACATTGTTATATCAGACCTTTTGACAGAAATTAAAGTGTTCACAGAAATGGTGCCCAAGAATGTGAAAACTCACATGTTAATACTGAAATACTTGAATGACATTGGAAACCAATTTCCCAACATTTACGTTGGCTTCAGAATTTTGCTAACTGTGCTAGTAATTGTCACCTCCGCAGAAAGGAGCTTTTCGAGATTAAAGTTTATGAAGAATTGCTTCAAAAGCTGCATCTCACAAGAACACCTGTCTTCTCTTGTCATACTGTCTGTGGAACATGATATGGTTTCAAAATTAAATTTAGAAGATATTATTGATGAATCTGCTTGTCAGAAAGTAAGGAAAACATGTTTTGTGTGAAGTGTGTAAAGTGGAAAACTCTTAGTATTTATAACCTACATCTCATTTAATTCCTTGTAAATACAGAGCAAAGTCATGTGATGAACACATTTCAGTGTATGTCCTGAACAACACTTTTGCACATAATTTGGTTTTGAATTTCATTAAATTGGAAATAATTCCAAAGCTTAGTTCATTTTTATTATTAACGTTTTAGCAGTTACCATATCTATTAATATTTCTTCTCTGATAAATTATTTTCTTATGACAACAGTACAGCTGCTGTATTTGATATATTGGTAGTACGTCAAATACAAAACATAGATTTCTTTTCAATATGACAAAGATGTGTAACCTGAGTTAGAGGTTCTGGGGGGGGGGGGGAGGGGGGAGTGTGAGGGCCCCACACAGAGGTTTTGCACATGGCCCCATGCCAAGCTAAGGCGGCCCATATTTCGCAGGTATTTGTTTTCTAATACATAAAAGCAACATTATGCTTCAATACGCATGTGCTTGAAAACTTCTCACACTTACCTAAAATATCTATTGTTAAATTTTAGCGCTATGAAGGATAACGCTACAGTTGGATTTCCACAAGCACGAATTTCTTACATGTGCAACCCTCCATCACAGCCCTTACATGTACACTAGTGTTTCCCCACACCTGAGTTTGAAACGCTATTTATGCAGCTTTCAAGTTGGTGGCTAATTAAATTATTCGTGCAAGAGTTGCTCAGCTTTTAGCCAAAGGTCTTATAGTGACACTGAGGAAGAAAACCGGACCCACAGGTATTGGATATAGAATGAGCATCTGGTAGGAAGCGTTTGGCAACATCAAATATGCTTGTAAGAGAGTTATGTGTTGAGGATGATATTTCGCTCGAAAATGATTAAAAGCGATTTCGACATCTTTTAGAGATATTTCTGGCTCTGTACAAAAGTCTAATACAAGTATGCAAGATGCGTTGCCACCTGGTATTAAGTTTCAAGTAACATTGCAACTTCTGGCAACTGGAGTCACTGAAATATGTGTATTGCTTTCTGAAGAGCACTACTGAGAGTACATCGTAAAGTAAGTTTTTTTGTCTAAATACTTCAGCTTTATTTCTATTTTCAGAGTTATTCAATGTTTTGATGGGTTACAGGTGTCTTAAATACACGTAACCAAACTTTGTACTGCTGTGCAGAACAGTCATCCCCCAACGATAGCTATGACAGAAACACTGTTATATTTACACAGACTTTTAATGAGGCTCAAGAGTGGTTTTAAGTCTCTATAACCACAATTAAATTTTCATTTTACAGTAACATTTACACTCGAAGACTAAAGCAAAATATTTTTACCATTGTGCTGAACTTTCCTAGTGACAGAACTCATGGAACATCTATATTTATGGGTAAGACATTTATGTAGAATAGGAACATGATTGTCCCTAATATGGAGCCCTGAGGCAAACCTTGTGATACTGTACTCCATTTAGAATATTAATTAATTATATTTGGAGTGACAGGTGTCCTTTGTTTTGTGTTCTGCCAGTAAGATGTAACCCATTTCAGAGCATTGCCCTTATACAGTATTTATCTAATTTCTAGATAAATAAGGTATGATTTACAGAGTCAAAGGCTTTTGTAAGATTGCAGGATATACCTGCAACTTTACTACTCTGGTCCAGTGCTTTGCATGCGTTTTCATTAAAGTTATTCACTGCATCCATGGTGTTTTTTTCTTATTGAAATCCATATTGGTTACTTACAATAATATTATTTTTATAATAAAATTTTGGATCTGAGTTGCAGCTACTCTCTCTAACACTTTTACAGGATTGGAAGAATAGAAAAAGGATGATAGTTTTCCATGTCTTCCCTCAAAACTTACTTGAACAGAGGTCTCACTTTAGCATAATTGAACACATTAGGAAAGCATCCCTATTTAAAAGATTTGTTGACAAATTGAAATAGTGGAGGTGCTATTAATTGACACATTGGTTTAACCGTTTTAGTGGGTATCCCATCACACCCAGAAGAGTTTTATTTCTTAAGGGTAATATACCTTTTTCATGTCCTTTACTGAGATGTCTTTTTTTTTAATCTGTGAAGTACTCAGCTTCTTGGTGGAGTCGAAAGGAGTTTACATTACTCTGATATTCTGGTATGTCAGCACCTGACTTTGCCAATGAAGAATTAATTTAAACACTCTGACATCTGGGCTGGTTTTACAATAAGGCTATCATCTATGAGGGTGTTTTGGTGAGTCTAGTAAAAAAAGCAAGAAAAAATGTTGGTTTCACAGACAACTCGCCATGCTTCTCGACGTAGTCTCCTTTGATGGGTATACACTTGTTCCAGCCATCCTTCAGCTTTTTCATTCCATCAGAAAAATACGTTCGGTCAGATTCTGCAAAATACTCTTTAACTCCAACTATCCCTTCCTTGTTTGATAAAAGTTTCTTCCCAGCAAACCAAAGTCTTGAGTTAGGAAACATGAATGTCATTTAGGGTTGAATCTGCTGAAGAAGATTAGATAGGGACCCATTTCAAAGAACATTTCATGCATTTTCCCCAATGGTACCGCTAATATGTGGGGTGGTGCATTTTGCTAGTGAAAGAGCACCTTTTTGAGTGCCAACCTTGCTTTTTTTCAGCCAACGCAAGTTTAAAACAATCCAACAATGAAGCATATTAAAGTTCAGTTATGGGTCTGCCTTTTTCCTAGTATGTATCAGGATTATTCTTTGGGGACCCCAGAAACAGCGGACACCACCTTATCAATGGTCTTTACTTTCTGCAGTGCACTTTCACCAGCATTTGTCCATTGTTCCAGAATGCAGAATGTGCAAATTAACAGCATAGATAGTCTGCAAAAATCAACACACTTCTCTAACCGGGAAGGTATCAAGAACGATGTACCACAGGGTTCAGTTGTGGGTCCCTTACTGTTCTTAATATACATTAATGAAGATGCAAAGCTAGTCCTTTTTGCAGATGATGATCACACCCAACAAACGAGAATTGGATGAGAAAATTGTAAATACTATCTTGCAGTTCTTAAGTGGTTATCTACCAGTGGATTCTCACAAATTTTTGAGACATCGCACTATACACTATTTATAAATATATAAATAATAAACGCAGTATACACAGTTTTGTACAGTAAATGGAATAACAGCATTGATAAATGTAGAATTGCAACAGAAGTCTGTTGCCAAAGCAAAATACTCAAAATCTGTGGGTGTATTAATTGATGAGAAATTGAATTGGAAGACACACTTTTATAATCTGTTGAATTGTTTAGGTTCAAATATTTATGCTATTAAGGTTATTGCAAATTTTAGTGATAAACATATCAGAAAATTAGCCTACTATACCTGTTTTCATTCATTGCTTTTATATGACATCATATTTTGGGGTGATTCATCATGAAGAGAAACATTATTCATTGCACAAAAACGTCTAATCGGAATAATAGCTGAAACCCACCCAAGATCACCTTGCAACCATTTACTTCAGGAACTCGGGATGTTTACTGTAATTAATAACACATCCCATTTCAATAATAATAGCAAAGTGCATAGCTACAACCCTAGGGAAAATCATGACCTTGACTATTCTGCATTAAAACTGACTTTAGCACAGAAAGGGGTGAATTATGCTGCCACAAAAGTCTTTGGTCGTTTACTAAATAGCATTAGACGTCTGACAGTTGCCAACCAATATTTAAAAACAAAAGTATTTCTGAATGACAACTTCTACTAAATAGATGAATTTTTAGATTTGAAGTGAACTTCTGACTGACAACTCCTACTAAACGGATGAATTTTTAGATAAAAAGTAGTAATTCCAAAAGCACCAAAATTAATTATATCTTGTAAAGAAACCTTCTATTAATCTGACACATCCCACATCATTACAAAATGTCATACTCACGATCTATGGAAGAAGTGGTAATGCAATATAATGTAATATAATGTAATATTTGCATTGCTGTTTTAACTCTGGTGTGAAATAATGATTTCATCCTGCATCAACAATCGCAATTCAGTGCAAGAAGTCCTGCAGATTGCGATTAAACTTCACTAGACAGTCTGCTGAAATGTTGACGAGACGCATAATTGACCAGTGGGAGCAATCGTGGCAACCACCTCACACACGCCTTCTTTATAGCCAATTCCCCAAGCAGGATATTCGCTCCGTAGAGATACTTACAGTCTCAGCAATTTCAGGAATTTTTATTCAGCAGTCTTGCATTACCATATCACCGATTTTGTCAATAGTTTCCTTTGTAGTGACCTAAACTGGATAACCGGAGTGCACTTCATCTTCGGTGGTTGTCTGACCACATTTAAATTCGTTATAAACATAAATGTTCTTCAATGACTCTGCAGTATCCCCACGAACTTCACCCAATTCTGTATTAGTTTGTGTGGTAGTTCAACCTATCAAATGAAAATACTTATTAACAGCACAAAACTTGGTTTACTCCATTTTAAATGACAGTCAATGCGCTGGCCAATTCAATGGCTGTCAACAATCAACTGAACACTGTACGTTGTTGAAATTCTTTGTATTGTTCTTGGAATAATCAAGCTTACCAACTATACAGGCGCAATAAAAAAGTTCCATTATTTCATAGAAATTTACCAGACTTATCAAACCACCCACAAATTTAAGTTCTAGATATTTCATAACCATGACTTATGACACCTAACTCAAATATGACAATCGACCACATTGTCTTGTCTCACTTTTATGTTGTAAAGTGAACTCATTGTTTGCCAATTGTTTGAGTGCTTTCACAACTTTTTGAATATAACTTTATAATGTCCAACATAACAGAATGCCTATTTTAATTATACTTCAGTTTGTTGTGGGGCTGAATCTTCCATGCACTATAATCCGTTCATCATAAGAATAATGACAGTAACGGTATGTTTTGTGCTGTGCATTACACACACATTGACTTAATGATAATACGGGACAACAGCTTTAACGGCACATTTAACTTGGACAGTACTGGCCGGTCAACTGGTACAGCTAGCCTGCAGTGACGTGGCCAGCTGCAGTTCATTCGTAAAAAGAGATGAGTTGAAGAACAATACAGCTTAAGCAGAATGAAATAACACACTGCCAATCTCCCACAATACGCTCCTTAGAAGACTAGACGAAAACCGCAACACATTATCGTTTTTAGCTAACACATTATTGTAATTAAAAACAAGAATGATGAAAATTCCTGACTTAACCACAGGGTAATTTTTCTGCATAAGCTGTGTGTAAAGTAAGAGAGTATTGAAGGATTTCACCACTGAAACCACTGGAGGGATTCTTATAGTCAGTGGTCTGGTAATTTATTAGCTCCTTACTTATCCAAATCCGAGAAATACATTTCAATGCTGGAAGTGTTACCTATTACGTTGATAACGAGCCTATCAACAACAGAATCAACGAAGAGAACCAGCAGCAGCATTTTTTCTTCTTCTTTTACGACGAGTCGTTCTACGTCCCGCGAGGGTTCGGCAGTGACGTGTAAAAAGCTGCGTGCATTAGTTCCAGTATGTCTGGCAGCTTAACAGTCTTGTTACTTCTCGAGCCAAATCCCGGAGCTTGGCTCCAGATCAGTTCCGTTGGGTGCATATTGTAGTGGTACAGTAGCAAATGTAAAAGTGCAGCACTTGTGTGATGTGCTCGATGCTGTGAAAACGATTGTTTTTCACGTTTTACGGTACTTATCTACCTCTGTGGAATAAAACCATGGACATAGTCCAAATAAAGAGGATTTGGTTTTTCGTTTTTGCCTTAAAAGTTTAATTTGTTATGTTCTCTTAATTTAAACAATTTTTTAACAGTCTTTCATAAGACATTGATAATTAATATTTGTATTTGAAATGGAAACAGGAATATCGCCTCAAATATGTAATTAGAAACAAGAAGACATGATTATTCATAAAAAAATGATGATGACTTTTATAATTACGAGATGTAGGTATTTCAAATTGAACGAGAAAAAAATTGATACTGGAACCTACGGACGAATAACCTCGTGTACTTCACATTTTATTACATTACTGACTGCGCTTCAGATTCAGTTCGGGTCTCATTATCAACTGTGGTACATAGAACGCTGGGAAACCTTCAAAGCCGATTATCTCCGTAAATTTATGAGAAACATTAAGAGCAGCCTAGTTCTTGTCACTTTTCAACCATGTTCAACGCGCCTATTTCACTACAGAACAGAAAGCAGCCTAAGCCATTTTATACTGCGCCATTAACAGCTCGACAATCAGAGCACAACGCTGCAGTGGCTGTGACTGTACTCGATTTTTGAAATAATAAGTATGTAGCTAAAGCGTGATTAAGAAAAATGTTGATGGCGGTTAATACATTTGAATATCTTCAAGTTTCATTTAAAGTAACTTAGTAACAAGATATCTAATACATAAGTAGGACCTACTTCAAGAGCGCAACACCAGAGCATGAGTGTTACTCCTGCTGAAAAAATCATCGCGTTTGTGGTTGTTTACATCAGGCTTATTCTTATCATGAACAGCTTATAGATATTTTCATACCTTGAGTTGTCTGTTTAAGGGGACCACACCCTGCCTATATAACCCATGTTAATTTAGGGAAGTATTTGACCCATTTCTGAAAAAAACTATTTGATGCAGGACCTTAATATTTTTACTGTATGTTACATGGTGCTGAAAGAGTCAGCTGTACTAAAATCTACTTTATCCATTTTATAGTTTTAAGAGTTACTTTTTTAAATTTATTAACAAAAAATATTAAGTTTTTCTGCAGAAAATATTTTTTGTGACCTTCCTAATGGGGAATACTAATGAATGTAGTACGACAGGTGGCTTTTTGTGTTATGCAGAGCCTCTGAAAATTTCATTCATTTATCTGTGATAGTTTCTGATATAATAGGGCATATGTACTGAAAATTTTAGTTTGTGGCAAATTGACTTTAAGGGAAAAAACTTTTGAAATTTGTTACTTACAGTTAATTAAAACTGTCCTGCTGCATATGATGACCCTTCTTTAGCCTCTAGCAGGTCTTCCATTTTCTTTTTCACCTTCCTGCATGTTTGTCTTGCTTTCTTGGCCATATTAGATGCAGACCTGCCTGCATCAGCTATCCTCGTTTTAACGCAGTGTTGTAGCCCAGTGACCATATTTTCACCAGGATTAATTGCCAGCTCTTTCAGTGCCCAACACTTTCCAATATTACCACAATTGAATGTAATAACAGCATCATGAACTCCTAGTTTCATTGTATGCATGCCTACAATACAGTTTTTGGAAGGCGGTTCCAAATTATGCTGCTGAAACATTCATTTTGGGTTCTGTGTCTGCCCATGCAGACATTTCCTTAGAAGGTCAGGATGAGCCAAGTCTCTGAAAATAGGTTTCATTGCTGTAATAACAGCAGCAGGAGGAGAATGCTGGTGAGAATAAGATTCTCCAATTGCATGAGCCCTATTGTATTTGCACCACGAGTTTTCTCCTGATGGATACAATTCATGACATGGCTAATCATCAGTTGAGGACTTATGGAAGAATATGGCCCAAACATCTCTCGTCATTGCCTCCAGATTTTCTTTATTTCTCCTAATTGCTTGCCCATAGTATAGCTGCAAGTTTTCTATTTCAGTTTTATTTAACTGACCCTGTCCGGTCAACAGTTTTCCGGTCAACAGTTGTTGAAAACCTTTTCAACAGTTTTCCATCTTCTAACGTTTTTCCTCTCATATCAACAGTTGGTTTTCTCTTGTTCCCAAACGTTTTTGAACATGGCCTACACACTCTATTTTGCTAATAATGATATCTCCATATGGCTTAGAGCTCAACACATTGTTGTATGCCTTACTGTCACCATCGCCCAAATATTTGATGTACCATATGCCTTTCGTTTCTACAGAGCGATGAACTATTTGTTAGACTCCAAGAACTTCCATACCACCACTTGTTCTTCTAAAATTAGCCACACAGTTGTGTTCTTTATGTTCATTGACTTTACAACATTTGCAGTATTTAGACATTACCTCCACATCTAACACTTTACTGGTGTCTACACTGTGGCTGTCACTACTCCATTCAGAGAATTATGTCCTCTTTTCTGCCTATTCCATTAAGTGCAACTGCAATATCCAAACATCCATCATTTTCTTCCAATGCTTCCCTAGCAACCAGCTTCATGCTGTCCTCACTGACCTCACATACAGCTTTCTCTAATATTGCAGTCAGTTTTTCAAATTTATTTGGTGGTTGATGAAAGTTCATCACTGAACAAAATGTTCTCCCTGCAGCCATGCCCTTGACAATGGATCATTAGGCGTAAACTGATCTAGTATTGATTTCATAAGGGCCACTTGTGTCTGGTTTTGAAGAACTCTTAAATGAAATCACAGCTGAGCATTTAGTGCAAATTAAATCCAAAGCAATTGCTAGGCCTTTTCTCTCACTGGCACTCTCACTAATTTTCACACTCTGTAACTCACCACACTGTCTACATTGTACAAATGTAGAAATTACATCTGATAATATTCTCAAATTTATAAAAATGTTACTGCACCCCTTGTCACTTACAGTAAATTCGTTGTAACTCTTGAAATGGTGAGATCTTCTTTGATGATGCACTTGTTGAAGAATAACAACATCGTTGCCAGGCGACATAACCTCTTGTACAGAAATCTTATCTAAACTTGTTTCCTCTAAATTGTCGTTTCTTGAAAATGCTTTTACGTTTCGTCATCTTCAATAAACACAACAAAACACACGTAAACAAGCACTGCAAACGTAAGTATAACAACTACTCGCTATCACACTTGAACAAAACAAACTGCATGTTTGAAAGCGAGTTGTTTACAAACAGCAGAAGCAAAAGAATACCGACCGTTGCATTCCAAGGATAGCCAACACACTCGGGAGTAAAAAAATACCTAACTTGCAATGTAGGGGATATAAAGATTTAAAATATATGCAGAAAAGAGGATGATAGAAAAAGTTGATGTGGCACATAAACAACGTGGTAGGAAAATGCTCTTTACATGCTCAGCAAAATCCTTTTCAGAGTACTTAAATAAAACCTTAATCTATCGAAATATAATGAAAACCGAAAATCGATTTTTTCGACCTGAACCACTGTGCAGTCCCCTTAAGGGTTAGCTGTACAATCTTGGGTTAAATCCAGGAATAGCTAACTGAGGAACAGGATAACCACAGGTTAATTTAGATCATGCATTATATGACATTTTATTCCCCGGTTAGTTATTCCTGGAATAGTATTCCTGTCCAGTTCAGTCGGCATTTCATATTTACATAGGGGGCCTCTGCAAAAACAGCCTGTCTATCGCAACCAATCTAGATTGCAAAATTATTCATTTGAGGATATTTTGAGGCTGGTAGAAATAGTGGTTGAGTTCAAGAATGTACTAGAAAACACGAAAACTTCCACGATCTCATTTCATGAAAATATTAGTGTCAACATTTAACTAAGTTTGTAGGGTACTTGCATTTATAACGGTATAATGACGTATCGTAAAGTTGATTGTAGGACCACGTATTTGTTGTTTGACCAGTAAGAGATTATCTGAATTTCCAAAGAAAGTATGGTAAAAAATATTTAACAGTTCCCATTCCCCGCCTCCTCCCCCAACAAAGATACCGTACCTACACGTAAATGTTATGCATAGAAAAGGTAGCAGAGACTGCAGATCGCTGGCGCCCCATATGTGAAATGTAAGGTCCAAGTTGTGTACGAGTAATTTACGATTTGATAAAGTTGTCAAGGGGAAGACTTCACTGTCCAAATAGGAGCATAATATGAAAGTAACTTTGAAATGCGATGTGCTTCGTGAAATAGTTGGTCTTTTCAGTTTCTCCAGCTGTGATAGCACAGACATAATTGAGATTGCTTTAACTGATAATCCTGAAATGTGTTACTGGCTAGCTTGCTGTTGTATTTATGTCAGAATAAGTAATTCATTACAGCCACAAGGGTTTTCTACGGAAAAAACCATTGCTGAATTATTCAACATTGTGCATCCACTTTCGCAGTTATTTGGCGTATATAAATTTTGTTTCTATGATGTGATTATTCATAATTATATTGAGCTTATACACTGAAGACCCAAAGAAAGAGGTACAGCAGCCTAATATCGTGTAGGGCCCCCACGAGCATGCAGAAGTGCTGCAACACGATGTGACATGGGCATTACTAATGCCGCAAATTGTGCTGGACGGATCTGACGCCTAGAATCCTGCAGGGCTGTCCATAAATCCGTAAGAGTACGAGGGGGTGCACATCTCTTCTGAACAACACGTTGTAAGGCATCCCAGATATGCATTCATGTCAGGTGAGTCTGGTGGCCAGCGGAAGTGTTTAAACTCAGAAGAGTGTTCCTGTAGCCACTCTGCAGCAATTCTGGACATGTGGGGCATTGCATTGTCCTGCTGGAATTGCCCAAGTCTGCTGGAATGCACAATGGACATGACTGGATGCACATGATCAGACAGGATGCTTACATATTTGTCACCTGTCAGAGTCGTATCTAGACGTATCAGGGGTCCCATAACACTCAAACTGCACATGCATCACACATTACAGAGCCACCACCAGCTTGATCAGTTCCCTGCTAACTTGCAGGATCCATGATGATGTCTCCATACCCATACACGCCCATCCTCTGGATACAATTTGAAACGAGACTCGTCCGACCAGACAACACGTTTCTTGTCATCAACAGTCCAATGTTGGTGTTGACGGACCCAAGCGAGGCATAAAGCTTTTTATCGTGTAGTCATCAAGCGTACACCGAGTGGGCTTTCGTCTCCGAAAACCCATACCAATGATGTTTCGTTGAATGGTTCGCACACTGACACTTGTTTATGGCCCAGGATTGAGATCTGCAGAAATTTGCTGAAGGGTTACACTTCTGTCGCATTGAACGACTGTCTTCACTCGTCGTTGGACCTGTTCTTACAGGATCGTTTTCTGGCCGCAGTGATATGAGAGATTTCATGTTTTACCAGCTTCCTGATATTCATGGACCCTTGTGAAATGGTCATAAGAGAAAATCCCCACTTCGTCGTACCTGAGAGATGCTATGTCTCGTCACTTGTGTGCTGACTATAACACTATGTTCAAAGTCTCTTAAATCTTGATAACCTTGTATCGTAGCAGCAGTAACCAATCAACAACTGCGCAAGACACGTTTTGTCTTATACAGGCGTTGCCAACCGCAACGCCAAATTCTGCCTGTTTACATATCTCTGTATTTGAATATGCATGCCTATACTAGTTTCTTTGGCACTTCAGTGTATATGAAGAATAAGATGCCAACAATGTACAATGACAACCATAAACTTTTTTATAGTTCTGGTGTAGAAATGTACCTACGACACATATCCAAACTGGAGGCTGTTATTTTATTCCACCCTAAATGTTTGAGGAACAGAAAATGTTTCAAATATAATTTTGGCTTTCGTAATCATGTACTGCAATTACATGTCATCTGGGAGGGAAGGGGAAGTAACTGTATGCGTGACACCTTCACTGTGTTCTTCTTTTTCTACTGTGATCCCAGGTTAGCACTGTTAAATTTGTATTCAGAATAAAATACATGTCCTTAAATGTGAACGAATTACCAGAGCTGCAGATTGTACTGTTTCAAAATTCGCGTGACAAGAACCAGAGAAAGGAGGACGAACTGTACTGGTTAAAAAAAAAAGAGCATAAGTATATTATTCCACATACATATGTGTATTTTATTTTCTCTTAATTACATCAGAGAACTGAAATAATTAACAAAACTGTCTCTTGTGCATGTTGTCTAGTGTCATACACATCCTTTTAACAGTTCTGCTAGCTGTCCCCTTGGCAGTACCAATGAAGTCTCCAATGGACAGAAAAAATCACCAGAGGCAAAATATTTCAGTGTCAGTAGAAACTGCTTAATTGGTGGAGCAGAGTCTTTTCTGGTAAAATGAGAAAAAGAATGACATGTATAATTTTTTTGCTCTGAAGCATTCACTGAAAGATGGGAAAGTAAGAGGGAATACTGAGATAAGAGTGAACAGTATTTTCTGCTGTAGATGTGGCTGAGTGGATTGCGGACACTAGTATACTGTCAACCATTTGTTACATTAAACAGTCATAATAAGCCATCCATTTCAGAAAAATGGTACTTCAAGTGCAATATATTTCATTTTAAGTTACCTTCAGCTAACTACAAATTGAAACAAAGGAGGACACTATAATAACTTGATATTCAAGGAAAGATAAAAACATTTCATTCCAGGCACTCTGTCCACATGCTACAACTACATAGATTCATTCACTACATTCCTGTTCTGCTCCTATTACATACATGCATAGCTAATATTTTATGATAAGTATAAATGGGCTTATGTCAATAGCATTGATATTTGAGAAACACAACAGCTATGTTCCTCAGCTGAGGAGGATCACCATTTCTTTAATACCAACTGTCCTATTAATCTTATTGTGTTGAACTTAGCTTGAGTAATTACAGATAGTCGACAGGCTTGAGTGATTAACAGTAGGTGGGAGACAATTTTGTTGCTCTGAAGCATAAATGGGCCTGTAATCCTCATAGTTTCACTAAATGGCGAAGGTTGTTCTGATAATGCTGTGGTGTTTACAAAAAGGGTCGTTCCTAATGGAAAATAGAGTGGAACAACATTTTCTGCTATTGAAGTAAAGTGGCTGAAAGAAATTGGAACACAACTGTTTTATCAGAACGTTTTGCCACATGAGAAATCAATGTTTTTGTCTAAAACTGAAGCAGTTGTTAAAACAAATAGTACCAATAACTGGTGTGATTCTTCGATTTGGTTAAGTAAGTTAAGTCACTGCTAAACAAAACGAAACAGTCCTTTCCACCACTGCAGGAATTATAACATATGCCAGATAAATAAGTCTATTTTGGCACGAATCGTCATTTTAATGTCCCTGATTTACATAAATAATATGACAGAATTCACAAAGTACTCAAATCAAATGCATAATATTACAAATAAACAGTATTGTTTTAGAAAACAGAGGAACAGTCTCATCTGTCCGTCGTATGCTGCAGTTTCTCACGTATAAGATTGAAAAGACGAAATACAGCTTCCTTTGATATAAATTCGGAATCGGTGTCGTCTCACTTTTTTCTCCTTCCTCATTCCCATGGACAGTTCAGACAAAATCTCGTCATTGCTGTCTGCAACTGCATCTGTCACTATTCCTTATTCCTGCCATCTTGAAAACTTATTCCCCAGTTAAGCTCGCTAACTGGCCAAAAATCGCTGGTTGTGGTGTCCTGAGTTGATTCTTCGATTAGGCGTTATTCGGGGTTTGTACAATGCGTTTCTCGCGCTATTCCCAGAATAGTGCCTAACTGGCTGCTAAACGGAGATTGTATAAGCAGCCCTGGATTTACTAGTCTTTTTGTTACATGTGGTTCCAACTGGAAAAGTAGCATTAAACGTTTCAAGAGAGCTACTTAAAATTTATCAAAGTTACTAATACCTGAAATATAGCTGTCAAAAGACCAGTCAACCTCTCATATTACAAAATATAGCTTTTTTAATGAAGTGTATTTGCATATGGACTTTGCTTCATGAAACTTCTTTATTAATTTTTAGTAGTTGAGTGTATAATACAGAGTGCTCAGAGATTCCTAAATCTAAGCGTATATTGGCCACGACATCTTGGTAGATGTTTGTTGCAGTGTCTGCGTGTTTATGGGTTGCATTTTTTCATGTAACTTGTCAAGCCAATGGCAGCACGGCATCTCTTGCCGCAATTGTCACAAGTGTATTTGGCTGCTGAGGCAGGAGCAGTGGTAGCATTGCGAAGCTTTTTCTGCCGTAATCTGTCTAACAAGCCTTCATCATGCTTCGACATTCCAGATGATATATCATCGCGCCACTCTGGTCTCATGCTAGCCCGTGCCTCCCATCTGTTTGTGTCGATTCCAAAGCTCTCCATATCTCGTTTACAGGAGTCCTTGAACCTCAATATAGGACGTCCTACAGATCTTTTGGCTATAGAGATCTCTCCAAGCATCACCTCACGTGGTAATCAGTCAGGATCCATACGGTGGACGTGCCCCAGCCAGCGGAGTCGTCTCTGCTTCAAGATAGCTGAAATACTGTTGCAGTTAGTTTTAGATAGCACTGCTTCGTTGGTCACTCGGTCCTTCCATGTTACTCCGAGGATGGATCTCAGGCACCGCATGTGGAAAGCATTAAGGCGACGTTCTTGTTTGGCATAGGTAGTCTGTGTTTCCGATGCATACAAAAGGATGCTGAGGACGCAAGTTTGATATAGAAGAATTTTGGTGGTCAAAGAGAGTTTGTTGTTTTTCCAAACACATGTAGAGAGTTTGCCAAAAGTATAATTTATGAATATTTTAAACTGTAATCTCTTAAAATACTATTAATACGTGTAGCTGACTGTGCATATGCTCTAGTAGTGACTTGTATGAAGTTTACTTTCAAGCCAAAATCCTTTATTGTGTCAGTGAATTTGGATACATTATTGCTTTCAACTGTGATATTAATATGTAGTCAGCATCTATTACAATCTTTTTCCTTTATTACAAATTTCCAGTGAGCACTGAAATTTGAGCAGAAAACCTTCAATTGTAGATTTTTATGGAGTTTTTCAGGTACTCTGTAAATAGAAACTATTATGTCATTTAGGCCCCTTAACCTAATACAGCAAATCTGAAATAATGCTCTTCATTCAAATAATTAAAATCATTTCTTTTTCATTTTTTGTATTGGAATGAGTAAGAATAATTTGTAATTCGTCAACTTTGTGACTTTTCTTTTAAAAATCGGCACTTAAACCATTTATATTCCTGTACATTATCTATGAATTTTCTTTGTGTTTTCAAGAAAACTCTATCTTAGGTAGCGTTTAGGCCTTCCGTTGTTGTTACCAAACAGTGTTTATTATCCTCATCGTTTCTTATAAATTTCCCCTGTTATTTGGAATTTTTACAAATATCAGCGAACATTTTAGTAAGAATTTCGGATCCCAATCTATTAATACAAAACCGTCTTGAACCAACCATTTATTGCCGAATAACTTATTCAGATTTATACACTCAGCTCCTACGTGTTACAGTTTTTGTTTACATTGTGGATTATTCTATGTACATATCGATCACTGATGGATATCCTGTACTATGCCATACAATTCAAAATGTTTTGTAGAGATCACTGGCAGATTGAATTAAATATTTATTTCACTAACAATTTCTTCTTAAGCATTGCTTGTAAGAGGATTTGTATCTACATGGATGAACTCCTCTTTGTGATTCTTTCAGTTTGCCTCTGCTGAAAAATCCAAAGAACTATGTTTGGTGAAGTGTTTCTTCAGCTGCTGGATCCTGATTCTGTGGCGAACGTCTATTATGAAATTCGGCATTACCACATTTTTGAGCAAGTTTGGACAATGAGATCAATGAAACTGGTCAGAGGATGATCAAATTAGCTACCTCAAATAACCTGAGAGGAAGTTTGACTTACTTCGAACACAAGGGAATACATACGGGAACATGGTGCTCACTGGATGGAATAACTACCAACAAGATCGATCACATCTTGGTGGACCAGCACTGTAGTCAAAGAGTCATGGACACCACATCGTTGTGTGTAGATTCAAAACGATGGTCACCTTCATGAATAAGAAGAAGAAAGAGACACCAAACCCTGTCTGAATGCCAGGAAACTGCATGAAAGTAAAATTAAAGAAAAATATGCTATATAAATAAAAAATCATACTGAGGCTGTAGAAAACCGAGAAGCAAGTGAGAACGTGGAGGAAAAGTGGAAAGAAATAAAGATCACAGAACTAAGTATAGCAGAGGATATTCTGGGAAGAAAGAAGAGAATGAAGAAGAGAAAATAGTTCCACAAGACTCACAAGTAGGCTATCGAAAGTAGAAGGAAGAGGAGGGAGGGGTGGCTGGCTGACAGGGAGAATGAACTGAAAAGGCAGCATTTTCTCAATATCGGAAGGGAGATGAAAAGAATACTGAAAACAGAGAAGAGAATATGTCCAACCATTTTACTATAACAAGCAAGGCAGAGAGCCACAACAACAATTCCAAACTGTTTTTGTAATGCATCAAAAATCGAAAACGTAGATATCAGAACTCATCCTTTTTCTTTAGAGATAAGAACAGCAACTTGGCAAATGACAAGGAAAGGTTCAAATGACTCTGAGCACTATGGGACTTAATATCGGAGCTCATCAGTCCCCTAGAACTTAGAACTAGTTAAACCTAACTAACCTAAGGACATCACACACATCCATGCCCGAGGCAGGATTCGAACCTGCGACCGTAGCAGTCGCGTGGTTCTGGACTGAAGCGCCTAGAACCGCTCGGCTACCGCGGCCGGCGACAAGGATAGACTTGTAGAAAATTGGAGAGAATACCTCTCAGAATTCTCGCCCCAACGCAGATGAGATGTTACCTGCAGATACTATTGAGAAAAAGCAAGATGAAGAAGAAAGGAAAGTGACTGAAGAAAATGTGATGATTGCAATGGAAAGACTAAGAAACAACAAGGTCCTAGACGAGGACAAAATAACAGGAGAATTAATCAAAGATGGAAGTGAGAGCTTGTACTTAGAGATATATAAATTTATCCATTTGATGTGGAAGAGTTAGAGATTGGCAGAATAATGAAAACTGACCATAATGCGCCCAATATACAACAAGGGAAGCAGAATGGAATGTGGTAACTACAGAGGCATCAGCTTACTGACTGTAACCTACAAGATACTGTCTATCATTGTCCTCAAGGAATTACAACCATTCATACAAGAATACCAAGCTGGTTTTTGACCAAACCGATCGTCAACAGATCATTTTTTCACCCTAAAACAATTGTTTGAAAAACACTGGGTATATGATAAAGATATCGACAGCCTGTTCGTCGATTTTTAACGTGCATACGACAGCATTCACAAGAATAGCGTACATAATTCATTGCATGGCTTCAGAATCCCTGAGAAGCTAGTGAGAATGGTGGAAACTTGAATGGATGGATCACAAGCAGCAGTGCATTTCCGAGAAGTCATGTCAGAAACTTTTGAGATTGAGACTGGTTTCACACAAGAGGGTGCTCTTTAGAATGTTCAAATGGTTCAAATGGCTCTGAGCACTATGGGACTTAACATATGAGGTCACTCCTTTCACATGTTAAGTTTAATGCCATCTTAGAGAAAGTAGCAAGGGATTGTAGGCAACAGTAATAGGTTGGAATAAAGATGGATTGTAATTTCAATTGTCTCATAAATGCAGATGATATAGTGAATCAAACCATGAGTTGAAAGAAATGAGCAGTTACATGTAGAATGTTGGGTTAATGGTGAATCAAGACATAATAGAGATCATGCAATTACGAAGGAGACAAGAGCAGCAGGAATTTCTTGACATATATGGCATGAGTTCAAGAGAGTTCACCGTTCAGATACTTGGGTTCTTTGTTTACCAGCAACAACAGCATAGAATGGGCACTATAGGCAGAATAGCAGTGGGAATGAAATGCATGCATATGTTCCATATGTTCCCTCAGCAAGACGCTCAGCTCAAAATCGTATCGGCATATACTAAGATGAGAATAACACAGTGATATGCCCAACAGTCATTTACAGTTCAGAAAACTGAATCATGACTAAACGAGGAAAGGAAAAACTATTTACAGTTGAAAGAAGTGTAATGAGGAAGATACGGGAACTAATCTTAGATAAACGAGAAACGAGAAGGAAGAAGAATAAGGTAAGCTATCTTTTGATGCAACAACCAACAATATTACAAAAGACGAAGAGCAGAAGGAGTCAGTGGCAGGCCATGTAGCGTGAATGCCGGAAGAAAGGCGGCGCTGGATGGACGCACTGACGAAGGATCTGGCAGCCCTGGGGACTGAAGACCCCTGGAGGAACCGAGCACAAAAGCAAAAAGGAGTGGAGGCAGTTTGCGAAATCAGCGTGTTGCCTGCAGGGACTGTGACTGCTGGAACTGTACCCTATGTATGTACACTTGTCCACTTATGTTTACTTTCAGTTTTCAACAGTTTTCAACTGTGGTGCAGCAGATTTGTTGTTTGGAAACTTCGAGCGAACAGTTGAATCATTCCTCCCGTTTTTGATGTTATTTTCGTCTGTCACGTCAGCTATCTTGCAAAAACGTTTTTTCTTGCGTTTCAGGTCACAATTTTCTTGTTTCTGCGCCGATAATTCTTCTTCTAACAGGTCATAGTCGCTACATAGCAGTTTAATAATTTCTTCCTGTGAACTCACGGTGGAAGCCAGTTTCTTGGTTTGGTCCTTCAGTCTAGGCAGGTTTAGTGAATAAGATCGTGAATACATTTTCAGCGTACTTTTCATGTAACCAGAAGTTGCGCTTCACTACAGAACTCCTGTTACAACCCGTTTTGACACTTTTCAAACGATCCACTGTTAAACTTTTGCATTTCTTCGAGTGTTGTGTCATTGTACTTTTCCATATGCGCCATCTTGTACTGTTTGATACCGCCGACACCCAACAGCACTTTACGAAGCAACTTACAACGCAAATTGACATTCAACACAGTAGCTGACCAGAGCAACCTTAAACGGGACATGCCTTTAATGTTGCACCCTACAGCCACCGCGCTGAGATTCAACTTAGTTTGTGTGGACTTTAAATCATTCTATTATGTAAATGTTAGTGAACTCAAGATTTCAAATTCTGGAAAAATTTTCCTTTATTATGCCCTTTCTTATAGGTCTCTTCTGGGGTTTAAACTCCGCCATAGCCGGTCCTAAGCCCGATTGAGAAAGGAGGAGGGGGAGGAGTAACACCTCGTTAAAAAAAACCTTGGTTCACCTGGCCTGGGTGATAGTACCTCGTGAGGGCCCCTTGCCACAGATACGGTGAAGACCTCAACAGCAGCGAAGGCGGAGAAGATGGGCTTTGGTACAGCGGAGCTGGCAGAAGAGGCACCTTTTATCTTTGGGTACAAACAGCGTCTGACTCATGGTGAGCGGCTGACTTTATGCTGGGCATCCTACTGCCAATGTGGAAAGTAACAGGAAACTACCACATTACATTCCCAAGCAGTACATGCTGTGTCTCTCCATGTGAAAGATTCCAGAGTTACAACTTCCCCTCATTCGGATCTCCAGGAGGGGAACACATTGAGAGTAGACATATTTGAAAGGAAGAAAGGGACAGTGAAGGGAGGAAAGATACGGATTGGAACATAGAATGTGAGGACACTTCTGCAAGCAGAAAAGCTAGAGAATGCAAAACAGGAGATGAAAAGGAATAGATTAGATGCCCTCAGTTTGTGTGAAATGAGATGGGGAGAGAATGGGGAGATAGAAAGTGGAAATTATAAACTCTTTATCTCAGGGCAATCAAGAGTGGTGAAAACGGAGTAGGAGTATTGATAGGGCAAAAGTTGAAAAATAAGGTAATGAAGGTACAATGCATGGATGGAAGACTGATGATGATATGACTGCAGGGTAGTTCAAAAGATTTGGTATTAATACAAGTATATATGCCAACCAGCCAGCACAGAGATGAGGAAGTGGAAGAATATTATGAGAAAATACAAGAACTCATCGAGAAAGAAAATAGAAATGCCTGCATTATCATCATGGGGGACTTGACTGCAGTGGTGGGTGAAGGAAGAGATGAAGATACAGTAGGAAAATTTGGATTAGGAATAAGAAGTGAGAGAGGTGAACTACTAATTAGTTTCTGTAAAGAAAATTCATTAGCAGTGGGTAACACATTATTTGAACACCACAGAAGGAGACGTTACCCATGGATATCAAATTTGAATAGGGAAAGATATCAGCTGGACTACATCCTGATACAAAAAAGCTTATCCAGGAGCGGATATAAATTCAGGCCACAACCTAGTGATGGGAGGAATACAAGTGAAGTTGAAAAAAGTCTGGAGAGGTAAAGCAAAGGGAAGACTAAACATAGAAGGACTTAAAGGGGTAGGAAAGGCATCAGATTTGGAGAACAGATTTATGGAAAAATGGCAAAGAGGTAGTGTTGATGAAAGTGTTAATGACAAGTGGATAAAAATGAGGGAAGTACTCATGGACTCTGCCAAAGAAGTACTAGGAATTAGAGTATCCCAAAACACCAGGAAAGAATGGATAACAGAAAACATGTTGAAAAAGATGGAAGAGCGCAGAAAGTGGAAAAGTGTAGAAACTGAAGAAGGCAAAAAAGAGGTACAGGAAACTGAACAATGAATTAAGAAGAGAAACTGAAGAAGCAAGAGAAAATGGATGAAACAGAAATGCGACGAAATAGAGAAAATGGAGAGAGAGGGAAAGTATGAAATGATGTATAGACTGGCTAGTGAGATGGTTTTTGATCGTAAAAGAAAGAGGTTCAAATGGTACAAATGGCTCTGAGCACTATGGGACTTAACATCTGTGGTCATCAGTCCCCTAGAACTTAGAACTACTTAAACCTAACTAACCTAAGGACATCACACACATCCATGCCCGAGGCAGGATTCGAACCTGCGACCGTAGCAGCCGCGCGGTTCCAGACTGCGCGCCTAGAACCGCTAGACCACCGCGGCCGGCAAAAGAAAGAGGAATAACATGGAAATAGAAAGAGTGGATGGTACTCTAGCAGAAGAACCACAGGAGGTTTTGAACAGATGGCAAGAATATATGGAATGTCTGTATAAGGGGGATGAAATGCATAGCGAAATTAAGGTTGAAGAGGAGCAATATGTGCCGGAAGATGGAAAGGGATTTACCATCTTGGAAGCAGAAGTAGAAAAGGCGCTGAAGGAGATGAAGAATAGGAAGGCATGTGGAATAGATGATTTGCCAGCAGAACTGTTGAAGAGTCTGGGAAACAAGGCAAGAAAAGAAATAATCTACCTCTGTAACGAGATATATTACAAAGGGGAATGGCCTGAGGACTTCGCTGCAAGAGTTATGATACCAATAGAGAAAAAGCGAAATACTAAAAAATGTGAAGAGCACTGGACCATCAGTCTAATTTCTCATGCAGCTAAAGTCTTGCTGAGAGTGTTGAATAGAAGGTTATATGGCAAGCTGGATAGAGGGATTGCAGAGGAGCAGTTCGGATTTAGAAGAGGAAAAGGGACAAGAGATGCTATTGGCCTGCTAAGAACTATAGGGGAAAGATATATGGAAAAGGGTAGAGAAATCTTTGCTGTTTTTATAGATTTAGAAAAGGTTTTTGACAGAGTTCAGTGGAACAAGCTGATGGATATCTTGAAGAGGAAAGGAGTAGATTGGAAAGAGAGAGACGACTGATACAGAATCTATATTTACACCAGAAAGTAAGAATAAGGATTGGAAATGAAATGTCAGAAAGAAGCAGCATTGGACGAGGTGTCAGACAAGGTTGTTGCCTTTCTCCACTGTTGTTTAACGTATACCTTGAGGGGATTATTGTGAAAAGTTTATATGGGAAAAGAGGAATATGTATTGGTGTAAAGAGAACAGAATGTATAAGATTTGCTGATGACGTGGTATTAGTGGCAGAAAGTGAGCGGACAGTAGATTAGATTAGATTAGATTCATATTTGTTCCATAGATCATGAATACGACACTTCGTAATGATGTGGAAAGTGTCAGGTTAGTAAAAGATGTCTGTACAAGATATTACATTACACAAAATATTGCATGACACTAATGTTTAAGTTGTTTTTTTCCCATCCCTTAATTTATATCTAAAAATTCAGCCAATGAGTAGAAGGAGCTGTCATCTAGAAATTCTTTTAATTTATTTTTAAATGTTGGTTGACTATCTGTCAGGCTTTTGATGCTGTTTGGTAGGTGACCAAAAACTTTTGTGGCAGCATAATTTACCCCTTTCTGTGCCGAAGTCAGATTTAACCCTGCATAGTGAAGATCATCCTTTCTCCTGGTGTTATAGCTATGCACACTGCTATTGCTTTTGAACTGGGTTGGATTATTAACAACAAATTTCATAAGTGAATGTATATACTGTGAGGTTACTGTGAAGATCCCTAGATCCTTAAATAGATGTCTGCAGGATGACTGTGGGAGGGCTCCAGCAATTATTCTGATTACACGTTTTTGAGCAATGAACACTTTTCTACTCAACGATGAATTACCCCAGAATATGATGCCATACGAAAGCAGTGAATGAAAGTAAGCATAGTAAGCTAATTTACTGAGATTCTTATCACCAAAATTTGTAATAATCCGAACAGCGTACGTAGCTGAACTCAGACATTTCAGCAAACCATCAATATGTTGCTTCCAGTTTAACCTCTCATCAATGGACACACCTAAAAATTTTGAAAATTCTACCTTAGCTACAGACTTCTGTTCAAAGTCTATATTTATTACTGGAGTTGTGCCATTTACTGTATGGAACTGTATATACTGTGTTTTATCAAAATTTAAAGAGAGTCCGTTTGCTGAGAACCACTTAATAATTTTGTGAAAAACATCATTTACAATTACATCACTTAGTTCTTGTTTTTTGGATGTTATTACTATACTTGTACCATCAGCAAAAAGAACTAACTTTGTATCTTAATCAATGTGGAATGGTAAGTCATTAATGTATATCAAGAACAGTAAAGGACCTAAGACCGAACCCTGTGGGACCCCGTACTTGATAGACCCCAAGTTTGAGGAATCAGCTGTTGTTTTAGCATTACATGAACCACTTATTAGAACTTTCTGCATTCTTCCAGTTAAGTATGAATTAAACCATTTGTGCACTGCCCCCTCAAACCATAACACGCTCAAAGATCTGAATGAAGCTTGTGTGAAATATGGGATGCAAAAACAAAGAGTATGGTCATCAGTACAAGACGCAGACTGTCCAATATTAAAATAGGCCAATCTACCATTAGCCAATAAAATGAATTTAAATATCTCGGAAGCACAATAATTGAAGACTTGAGATGTCACCAGGAGGTGAAAACTCGAATTGCCATAGCGAAGGAGGCATTCAACAGAAAGAGGAGACCCTGATGTGGCAAATTAGATAAAGGACTAAGGAAAAGGCTTGCCAAATGTTTTGTCTGGAGTGTGGCACTATATGGGGCAGAAACATGGATTCTGAGACGAGAGGATGAAAAAAGGTTAGAATCATTTGAGATGTGGATGTGGAGGAGAATGGAGAGAATAAGCTGGATGGAAAGAGTGAGTAATGAAAGAGTATTGGAAAGGGTTGGTAAGAGAAGATGTCTGCTGAAGGTTGTAAGAGAAAGGAAAAAGAACTGGTTGGGCATTCATTGAGAAGGGAGTCCTTGCTAGTAGATGCTATGGAAGGATTGGTTTGTGGGAGAAGACTTAGAAGAAGAAGGAGATGCAAGGTCATAGACGAAATAAAGGGAAGAGGAAATTATGCAGACCTGAAGAGGATGGCAGAAGACCGGACAGCCTGGAGAACTACCATGTGAAAAGCTGCCTTTAGGCAGAACACTGATGATGATGATGGGGTTTAAATGTAGTGACAGGGATCAGGGCTATAATATTGAGTGTGACCTTGTAAAAAAATAGCATCTTCAACGAACCATACAAACGTTGGCTTGGTTCCTACTTTCATGCAGTATGATCGACCACAATTGAACATCTCTTTCAGGAGAGTCAATATGGAGTTAGATCAGCTGCTTCAGGTGGCTATTATGTCAGGCATAGGTTTGTTTCCTTTTGACCTATTGGTAGGTGATTCTTCACAAGACATGGCCTGCATGTCAATAGGAAAGGTATGAGTCAGTTATGATTAACCATTAAATGAAATTACGATTAATGAGTAACTCAGACAGGCATGTACTAGATGTGTTAAAATACCACAAGATTCTCATACAAGTATAGTGAAAAATAATGTTAGTATATTGCATCTAAATGTCAGGGGCTTAAATAGCAATATAGATGAGCTTCTTGTTTGTTGAGAAGATTTAGAAACTGAGGCTGGAACAGATGTACCATGCCTGTCTGAACATCATATAGTCACAAATATGGAAAAGGTAAATGAAGGTGACTATAAGATTTCAACACATGTAAGTAGAGACACTATGGAGAGAGGAGGAGTTGCCATATATATTAAAATTTATCACAGTGTGAAGAATTTAGGAACTAAACAATTGTGTGTAGAGCAACATACAAAAGCATGTCCCTGTGAGCTTAAACTAAGTATTGGTACTGTAGCTGTGTATAGGTCCCCATTGGGAAATTTCTGGAAAACTCGGATTCTTTGTTGTACTGTCAGTCAGAGGGAAGAAAATTATTGCTTGTGAGGATTTCAATGTAGATTTTCTGAAAGAGTCTGATAGACAGCATGATTTCGATGTATTACTTGATTCTTTCAATCTGACATGAGTTATTGTTTTTCCTTCTCAGGTAGTAGAAGAAAGCAGCACACTGATAGACCAAAACAAATTTAATCAAATAAAAACTTCTCCTGTTAAGAATGGTCTTCCTGCCGGGCGGTGTGGCCGAGTGGTTCTAGGCGCTTCAGTCTGGAACTGCGCGACCACTACTGTCGCAGGTTCGAATCCTGCCTCGGGCATGGATGTGTGTGATGTCTGTAGGTTAATTAGGTTTAAGTACTTCTACGTTTTAGGAGACTGATGACCTCAGAAGTTAAGTCCCATAGTGCCCAGAGCCATTTGAACCATTTTTGAATGGTCTTCCTTATCATGATGCACAACTAGTTACACTATATGACACAGCTGCATTCAGTAACGCAATACAGTCCTCCAAAACAGTGTATTCCATTTAATGAGTTAACAATTGCAAATTTTAGGGAAAGCTTGCAACAGTTTACTGGGATGAGATGTACAGGCAACTTAATGCTAAATTAAGATTTAACCTATTCCATGATACCTTTATGAGTATCCTTGTAAAGTTTCCCTAAGAAAACAGTGAAACATAAGTGGAAGACACTATTCGAAAAGGCCACAGCTTACTAAAGGGATAAAAATATCTTGTAAACAGAAAAGAGAAATGTATCTGCTGCTAGAAAGAGTAATGATATAGAATCAGGGAAACATCATAAAAGCTACTGCACTGTATTAAGAAAAGTTATTATAATGTCCAGAAGATGTGCATCATATCTGAGATTAGCACCTATGGTAATAAAGTTAAAACAATTTGAAATATTGTTAAAAAGGGAAACAGGGCAACAAGAGCACAGGAAGACTGTATTTCTATTACAGTGAATGAAAAGTTTGTTAACAAAAAGTCAAAAGCAGAAAATATTCTTAATAATCGTTTTTTAAATGTTGTAAAGAAAATGGAATCCAGCAGCTCATTAGAAAATGCAAGTCTGTTCAAGGAAGAGGCAATATCTATGCAATTTGATAAAATTGAAATTCAATTCAACTCTCCTGTTAAAATTAGGAAAATGATATATTCACTCAAAAGCAACAGCTCACATGGAATTGATGGCATTTCCAATGGAGTACTAGAAGCTTGTTCCCAACAGATATGTAGTAGCTTACTGAAACAGGGCGTTTTTCAAAATAGATTGAAATATGCTATTATTGCACCATTGCATAAAAATGCAAACAAATACTGCCCAATCTCTCTTCTGACACCTTTCTCCAAAAGTCTTGGAAAAGTTATGTATTCAAGAGTAGCTTCACATATCTGTAAAAATGAAGTACTAACAAAATGTCAGTTTGAGTTCTAGAAAGGCTCTTCAAGAGAAAATGCTGTATATGCTTTCACTGATCAAATATTAAATGCTTTGCATAACTGAGCATCACCCATTGGTATTTCTTTGTCATCTCTCAAGCGCTTTTGACTGTGTGAATCATGAAATTCTGCTATATAAGCTTAAGTATTGTGGTATGAGTGGGACAGTGCACACATTACTTAATTTATATTTAACTGGATGAACGCAGAAGGTTGAAATTAACTGTATGGATAGTCTGCTCTCTGACTGGGAAGGTGTCAAGATCGGTGTACCACGGGGCTCAGTCTTAGGTCCTTTATTGTTCTTAATATACATTAATGAAGATGCAAAGCTAGTCCTTTTTGCTGATGTCGATCACACCCAATAAACAAGAAGCAGCAGAGGAAATTGTAAATAATGTCTTTCAGTTACTAAGTGGTTGTCTGCAAATGGACTCTCACAAAATTTTGAGAAAACGCACTATACTCTATTTATAAATATAGACTTTGAACAGAAGTCTTTTGCCAAGGCAGAATATTCAAAATTTGTGGGTGTGTGCATTGATGAGAAATTGAATTTTAAGGCACACATTGATGATTTGCTGAAATGTTTAGGTTCAGCTACATATGCTATTAGGGTTATAGCAAATTTTGGTGATAAACATATCAGAAAATTAGCCTATTATGCCTATTACCATTCACTGCTTTCATATGGCATAATATTTTGGAGTAATTCATCATTAAGGGAAACAGTATTCAGTACACAAAAACGTGTAGTCGGAATAATAGTTGGTGCACACTCCAGTTCACTTTGCAGACATTTATTTCAGGAACTCAGGATGTTCACACTACCTTCACAATACATATATTCTTATGAAATTTGTTATTAATAACACATCCCAATTAAAAAGTAATAGCAAAGTGCATAGCTACACCCTAGAAGAAAAGATGATTTTGACACTTCTGCATTAAATCTGACTTTGGCACAGAAATGGGTTAATTATGCTGCCACAAAAGTCTTTGTTCATTTACCAAATAGCATTAAAAGTCTGACAGATAGGCTACCAGCATTTATCAACAAATTACTGAAAGACAACTCCTTCTACTCAATAGAAGAATTTTTAGATATGAATATATGTATTACTACTATATATGTATTACTACTAGCTGATGCCAGTAGAACCAAAATTAGTAATGTTGTGTAGGTCGACAGTGCAGCATTTTTGAACTATAGAAACTTGTTGCCACATGCTCTGATTGGCCATGGGATTGCCCTGTTCCCGTTTATCAGTTAACGGGCAACACTATGGTTGTTGGTTGATACATATAAATGCTCCTCACCCTTCACTGCCCCAACGTGACACAAATGTCAGAGGTATTCACACATAAGCTTCGCTTCGGACCACACACATCACCTATGCCATGCATTGTCCAGGGCATCCAGCAACAGGACAATCTCATGGCCAATCGGAGTGCGTGGCGCCAACTTTCCGTACTTTAAAAATTGTTTGTTGTCGACCAACACCACATCAGTAATTTTGGTTCCTACTGGCATCAGCCATTAAGGGTTAAAATTTCATGACACAATTTTTCTCCAGCCTATACAGGGTGAGTCACCTAACATTACCGCTGGATATATTTCGTAAACCACATCAAATACTGACGAATCTATTCCACAGACCGAACGTGAGGAGAGGGGCTAGTGTAATTGGTTAATACAAACCATAAAAAAATGCACGGAAGTATGTTTTTTAACACAAACCTACGTTTTTTTAAACGGAACCCCGTTAGTTTTGTTAGCACATCTGAACATATAAACAAATACGTAATCAGTGCCGTTTGTTGCATTGTAAAATGTTAATTACATCCGGAGATATTGTAACCTAAAGCTGACGCTTGAGTACCACTCCTCCGCTGTTCGATCGTGTGTATCGGAGAGCACCAAATTACGTAGGGATCCAAAGGAAACGGTGATGGACCTTAGGTACAGAAGAGACTGGAACAGCACATTACGTCCACATGCTAACACCTTTTTATTGGTCTTTTTCACTGACGCACATGTACATTACCATGAGGGATGAGGTACACGAACACACGTGGTTTCCGTTTTCCATTACGGAGTGGAATAGAGTGTGTCCCGACATGTCAGGCCAATAGATGTTCAATGTGGTGGCCATCATTTGCTGCACACAATTGCAATCTCTGGCGTAGTGAATGTCGTACACGCCGCAGTACATCTGGTGTAATGTCGCCGCAGGCTGCCACAATACGTTGTTTCATATCCTCTGGGGTTGTAGGCACATCACGGTACACATTCTCCTTTAACGTACCCCACAGAAAGAAGTCCAGAGGTGTAAGATCAGGAGAACGGGTTGGCCAATTTATGCGTCCTCCACGTCCTATGAAACGCCTGTCGAACATCCTGTCAAGAGTCAGCCTAGTGTTAATTGCGGAATGTGCAGGTGCACCATCATGCTGATACCACATACGTCGACGCGTTTCCAGTGGGACATTTTCGAGCAACGTTGGCAGATCATTCTGTAGAAACGCGATGTATATTGCAGCTGTTTGGCCCCCTGCAATGAAGTGAGGACCAATGAGGTGGTCGCCAATGATTCCGCACCATACATTTACAGTCCACGGTCGCTGTCGCTCTACCTGTCTGAGCCAGCGAGGATTGTCCACGGACCAGTAATGCATGTCCGTAGATTCACTGCCCCGTGGTATGTGAAACCCGCTTCATCGGTAAACAGGTAGAACTGCAACACATTCTCTGTTAATGCCCATTGACAGAATTGCACTCGATGATTAAAGTCATCACCATGTAATTGCTGATGTAACGACACATGAAACGAGTGAAAGCGGTGACGATGCAGTATGCGCATGACACTACTTTGACTCAGTCCACCGGCTCTCGCAATGTCCGGTGTACTCATGTGTGGGTTCATGGCAACAGCAGCTAACACACCAACTGCACCCGCTTCTCCTGTGACAGGCCTGTTACGGACCCGTTTGCGTGCTACGACCATACCTGTTGCATACAGTTGGCGGTAGATGTTTTGCAATGTGCGGCACGTTGGATGCTCTCTGTCCGGGTACCGTTCTGCATACACCCTGCAGGCTTCAGCTGCATTTCGTCGACACTCGCCATAGATGAGTATCATCTCCGCCTTTTCAGAGTTCGAATACACCATGGTCACAGTTCCTACAACACTACACTATCACAGATGTCTGGTAACACGGTGTACTACAGTTGGTATACGTGCAGAGACGAATGCAGAATAACAATAGCAGCAAGTGCTACATGCGGACACTGCGACAGCTAGACCAAACCACAACAGTGCACTACAGCCACACTCGTAAACACGGTCGTCATCGTAAACATATCCCTGCAGACGCTGCTCGCCGACCGTGGCCCGTGTTTGTTACAACACGCAACTGAACGTCGGAGGTTTCAAGCGTCAACTTTAGGTTACAATATCTCCGGATGTGATTAACAATTTACAATGCAACAAACGGCACTGATTACGTATTTGTTTATATGTTCAGATGTGCTAACAAAACTAAAGGGGTTCCATTTAAAAAACGTAGGTTTGTGTTAAAAAACATACTTCCATGCATTTTTGTATGGTTTGTATTAAACAATTACACTAGCCCCTCTCCTCACGTTCGGTCTGTGGAATCGGTTCGTCAGTATTTGATGTGGTTTACGAAATATATCCAGCGGTGACGTTAGGTGACTCACCCTGTATATATATAGGGTGGAGAAATATATGTATATATATATTACTACTTCATATCTAAAAATTCTTCTATTGAGTAGAAGGAGTTGCCATCAGAACTTCTTTTAATTTGTATTTCAGTGCTGGTTGCCTGTCTGGCAGACTATTTGATAAATGAGCAAATAGACAGAGTGAGCCACTAACTACTGCCACTTAAAATAACTCTTAAAGTATGATAGTAGCTGAAAAGTTTGTGGGACAAATGTTGCATGGGACAAAGGGGGTTATAATATGATGTTGGTTTTTTGTTGCTAGATGGGTTCACGTCTGAGATATGAAGGTCAACTTTGTTATTTTAAATGGGATGCTATAGTTCAGTACCTGTTTCCTGATAGTGCTATCGATACGAATCCAATGATGTGTAACAGTAAGGTCTTTGAAGGTCAACGAAGGTCAAAAAGCTGGCATGAACGTCAATTTATAGAAGGTGTTTGAGGTGATGTCCATTGGTATCAATGCAGTGCTGCAATCTTCTTATCGTGGATTGAGTGGTATTTCTTATAAATTCGGTACTTATTCAAGGACATGCTCTGACAATTCTCTCTCGTATATCATTCAGATAGTAAATATTCGCCGAATATGGCGTATCCATCTTATATGCCATTGATATGTAAACACCATTCGACAGTTTTGCAATACAACACTAACAGATTAGGTTAGATTAGATTCAGTTTTTGTTCCATAGACCCAAAAAATGAGATGATTCTCTTGGGTGTGCAACATGCCAGAAAGTATGACATAAAAACATAAAACATTTGAGTATAATACTTACTATCCTAATCATTTGTCAGGAGACAGTCGAAAATAAATTAATAGAATGCAGTAAACTGGGACAGCTAATATTTACAGAATTAACGCACTGTCAGAATGAAACACTTTTATGTATTATTAATAAATTTATCATACACAAACTATCTAATCTTGACTGTTGTGACCAAGTATTGTCAAAACTGAAATATAACAGATATTTTTACTTAAGCTGACTTAACGGTCTCTGTTAAGATATTCCTCTACGGAGCAGAAGGAGTTGCCTATCAAAAAGTCTTTCAAACTCTGATTAAACTGTGCTTTATCTAAAACCAAGTTTATAATGGTTGCTGGCAATTTATTAAAAATGTGTGTTCCCGAATATTGGACCCCTTTTTGGAACAAGGTAAGTGATTTTAGGCCTTTATGTAGATTCTTCTTATTGCTAGTATTGATACTGTGGACTGAGCTATTGGTTGGAAATAGAGATGTATTACTTGCAACAAATTTCATTAAGGAATGAATATACTGAGAAGCAGAGGTTGGAATACGAAATTCCTTGAAAAGATTTCTACATGATGTTCTCGGATTTACATAACAAATGATTCTTATCACACGCTTATGCACCCTAAAAACTTTTGCTCGGTTTGATGAGTTGCCCCAGAATATGATCCCATACGACATAATAGAATGAAAGTAAGCAAAGTATGCATGTTTTTTACATTTATATCTCCTACATCTGACATCATTCTCATGGCAAATACAGACTTGTTTAGGCGCTTAAGCGTTTCTGTGGTATGCCCTTCCCAACTGAATTTATTATCGAGTTGTAATCTCAGAAATTTAACACTGTCAACCTCTTCAATCTGCATGTCCTCCTATGTTATACTCATGCTGGAAGGAAATCTCTTACAGGTTCTGAACTGCATGTAGTGGGTCTTCTCAAAGTTTAATGACACAGAATTAGCTTTAAACCACTTATTAATGTCAGTGAAAATTTGATTAGTTGCTTTTTCTAAATTTGTGTTTGATTTGCTACTTATTGCAACGTTTGTATCATCTGAAAACAAAACAAACTTAGCATCTGGCAATGTAACAGATGAGAGGTCATTAATATACACAAGAAAAAGCAATGGACCCAAAATGGAACCTTGAGGAACACCACATGTAATTAATTCCCAGTCAGATGAAGACTGACTGCTTAATGCACAGGTATTTCGCAACAGGAACAATAAGACTAGTATCGTCGAATCAAGCGAGTGTGAATGATGTATTCCTTCGAAGAACAAGTCATTACGCTGCTCATTTACAGAGAATGCCAATGAAATTCAGCGAGAGCTAGTGACTTATACGCTGAAAGATATCCTTAATGAACTCACCCGACACGTCGTACATTTAAATATGTGTAGGATAAATAAAGAACAACTGGATCTTTAACACATCGGAAAAATATCCGGCAAAGGAAAGTTACTAACGAGGAAACGGAAAATGGTACTCATGTCACTGTAGTTCGAGATCCTTGTGTTAGTTGTTAGTTCGCGTCAAATCGCTGGGGAATCTGTAATGGGCCAGAGTAGTGTTGTTCGTGTTCTGCATTACCATAAATATCATCCTTACCATATAAGTCTCCACCAAGAATTATCTGGTACGGATTGTATGCATCGCATTGAACTCTGCTGATGGGCTCAGCTTCTGATTCAGAGGGCTGACACTTCTTAATTTGATTTTATTTACTGAAGAGGCTACATTCACGAATTTTGGAAATGTTAATTTGCATAACAGGCATTATTGGGCAACTAAAAATCCATGTTGACTGCAGCAAGCTGCACACCAAAAACTGTGGTCGGTGAATGTGTGGTGTGGGATTCTGGAGGATGTAATGTAAAGGTTTGTTGTGCCATGTTTGTTACCCTACAGTAGAGGTCCTACACAAGTATACTGAGTATAAATTAATAATACGCACGCAACAGCCTTTATATATTGCAATACTTCTGAAGCTTTCTCAACATGTCAGGACACTTACTTAATTTTGCGTTCAGTATTTTCCGTTACTTATTAATTGCCGGAAGCTTATAATCTCTGTTTTTCTTATGCCTGTTTTGCTACCTTAGTGATGACAGTACAATGAACTCTAAAACTACATATCAAACCGAAAGTTTTTGATGAACGTCACGATGTGATTCGACAGTTCAACATGAACAACTCTGTTGATGGATACTTCGGAATTCAGGAATCGCAACGAGTAGTCGTCGATATCATATCGAATGAGTTTCGAGGCTGTGTAGTGTTTTACGTCGATTTGTATTTATACAGGTCACAAATGTTTTGCGTTTGTAAAATTTATTTATCTTTGTTTTAATACCTCGTAGTTCATCTTTATGCTTTTAGAAAGACATATAGTTTTTGCCTGATTAGTGTTATCTCAAGTAACAAAATTTAGGCTGCTTCCTAAACTCTGTAAACAAACGACATGTCCGCTATATGATCATGCACCTGTCAAACTAGCGTAAATATGACCCTCAAGTGTTTTAACGATAATGCATCGACGGAAAATAAGGGGCGAAGAATACCGACTACAGTACCTGCATTCAGGGAGAATGGCATCTTGCGAGTTTTCAGATACCGGATATGATTCATTTGCTGGTATTGAAATACAGTGACTAGCCTAATTATGCTGGCGATTTTGCAAGGTGAGATCGTTTACGTTTATAATTTTAAGAATATCTATCGTAATTCAGCATTCTTCACGTATTTTACCTGTTCCAGGATGTTACCTATTGATATCTGGCCGACATGGGTGATGTCGATAGGCGTGGTTGTTCCACTAGTCGCTGCCCTAGCAGTGTGTATTTGTGGATGCAGGAAGACCGTTCCCAAGTAAGATAACAACATTTGGTAGAACAGTGGCACTTCAATAGTTTTGTCATGAGGTGTGACCGATTTAGGGATAAAGCCTTTGACTATATTATCGAATCTTTCGATATACCTTCGAAAATGGTCATAATTAATATTTTTGCACCTGTAAAACTTTTTCCTTTCTTTTTAACTTTGAAAAATATATACAGTAGGCTAGTACAGCAAATAGCCCATCATTGCTTATCATTTGCCGTAATGTAAACAAATATTGACTGGTAATACATACATAGTGAAAGCGCCTACTGCTTAACTTGCACTAAAGTGATAGGAAACAGGATACTGGCATATTAAAAATAAAAAAAATGGTTTGACAGTTTACGTTAAAGTAATATAAGGTGATTCCAGTTTAGTATTGTAGTGTAGTAGTTAAAACTTTAAGCAATCGACTTAAATGCGTTGTTACTGCATGACAAGAAGCATTTGTCATCATCCTTAAATTACCTCATGACACCAGCAATATAAATACATGAAACAGTAAAAAAAGAGAACATGTAATTCTGGTACATTGATTACAGTGTATGTGCTATTGATGTAGTATGAAGTAGGTGTTGTAGTAAAAACTGGTTAGTGTTTATAGTTCCAGCCCCCCCCCCCCTCCCCTTATGAAAAATGCAAGATCTAGATGTGAGTTGGCACTACATAACTCTTATCCAAAAACCACTTTCATTGTGGAGTCACGATGTTTTCATGTTATGTGTGAAGAAAGGAAAAATAAGTCAGTGATTAAGTGAGCATGGGAAATTATTAATTTAGTTGTCCTTCGAGCTTGTGGCATTGCAATGTAGGACTTGTCAGTTTCATTACAGAAGTAATGTATACACAGGTTAGGCAAGGATACGGCAGTAAATTGGTTATGGCATTTTCAATGGGATTATCCCAGCAATCACCTTAGAAGCATGAGGATACCATAGAGAACCCAAGTGAGGATGGCTGGACAGGAGTTCAAACTCCACTCCTCCCAAATGAAAATCCACCGCATTAACATTGTGCCATTTCACATGTTATGTGATTTGAGAAGAAATCTTTCAACAGAACCGCACAGATCTAGGCTACAAACAACTTATGTTATGTATTAGAAGTATAAACAGTATCATTATTAGAATATTAAGCAGAGCTCAGTGACAGTTGGGATGTGAATTGGGTGAAGGCAATAGGACAAGAGGCAGAAACTATTGGGTGGTGGGTGTGGGGGCAGTAGGTTACTTTAGGTTGAGGCTAGGATGATTTTGATAGCAGAGAAGCTGGTGGTGAAGGTGAGAATCGAAATGACTTGGCAGCCATTGAAGTCGAGCATGTTATGTGCACCTCTGTGTTGTGCCATATGGTGTTCCACTTTCTTCTTGGCCGCAGTTTGATGGTGGCCATTCATCCTGTGGACAGCTGACTGATAGTCATAACAAATGTAGAAAGCTGTGCAGTGATTGCAGCAGAGCTGGTATATCACATGGCTGCTTTCACATGTGGTCTGATCTCTGATGGGACAGGATAAGCCAGTGACAGGACTCGAATAATAGGAATTGCTGAGTGGGTCGATTTGACAGGTCTTGCACGTGGGTCTTCCACAGAGATAAGATTGCTGTGGCAATAGGCTGGCTTTGAGAATGGTTAGGGATGGACTAGGATGTTGTGGAGGTTTGGTGGGTGATGGAACACCACTTTAGAAGGGGTGGGAAGGATCTTGCGGTGGGAAGGATCTTGCGTAGGGTGTCCATAATTTCGAGAAGCAAAGCCCTGACACAGGTTGCCATTCAGTTGTTTCAGTCCAGGGTGGAATTGAGTGATGAAGGGGGCTCTCTTTTGTAGCTGGTTCTTTGGGGTGGTGGGAGGATTAGGGATATGTGGAGAAATGACATAGGAAATCTGTTTGCAGACTAGGTCTAGAGGATAGTGCCTGTCTGGGAAGGCCTTTGTGAGTCCTTCGGCATACTGTAGAAAGGAGTTCTTGTCTCTGCAGATGTGCCATCCCTGTGTGGCAAGGCTGTACGGGAAGGATTATTTGGTGTGGAAGGGATGGAAGCTGTAGAAATGCGGGTACTTTTGGTGGTTGATGGGTTTAATGTGGACAGAGATGCCAGATGTGAGGAATGCGTTGAGGTTTTGAAGGAATGAGGATAGGATGTCTTGGCCCTGAGTCCCGATCTTGCTTATATCATCAGTGAACCTGAACTACACCAGGGATTTAGGGTTTTGGAAGGTTTCCTCTAGATGTTCCATAAAATGGGTTGGCGTAGGAGTATGCCAGGTGGATGCCCATGGCTGTGCCACGAATTTTTTGATACATTCCCTTCAAAGGAGAAATCATAGTGCATTAGGATAAAGTTAGTGTGGTGTTTGAGGAATGAGGTGGTGAGTTTGGAGTCTGAAGGATGATGGAAGAGGTAGTGTTCAGTAGTGGCAAGACCTCAGGCAAGAGGGATGCCAGTGTATAGGGAAGTGGCATCAGCATTGATGAGTGGGATAGCAGGTGGTGAAGGGGTAGGAAATGGTGGAGAGTTAGTGAAAGAGGTGATTGGTGTCTTTGATGTTGGACAATTGGTTGGAGGTGTTGGTTGGTAAGGGCCAAAATTTTTTCGGTGGGAGCACAATAACCAACTAAAATGGGTTGTTCAGGATTGTTGATTTGTGGATTTTGGGGATCCTGTATAATGTGGGTGTGCAGGGTGTCATAAGGGTGAGAAGGGAAGTGGTTTCAGAGAGAGAGGTTCTGGGAAGGATTTGAGGCTTCAGGCATGGATTGGAGATTATGTTGGAGTTCTGGGATGGAATCAGTCTGGTAGAGTTCATAGTTAGTTGTTGTTGTCTTCAGTCCTGAGACTGGTTTGATGCAGCTCTCCATGCTACTCTATCCTGCGCAAGCTCCTTCATCTCCCAGTACCTACTGCAGCCTACATCCTTCTGAATCTGCTTAGTGTATCCATCTCTTGGTCTCCCTCTACGATTTTTATCCTCCACGCTGCCCTCCAATGCTAAATTTGTGATCCCTTGATGCCTCAGAACATGTCCTACCAACCGGTCCCTTCTTCTAGTCAAGTTGTGCCACAAACTTCTCTTCTCCCCAATCCTATTCAATACCTCCTCATTAGCTACGTGATCTACCCACCTAATCTTCAACATTCTTCTGTAGCACCACATTTCGAAAGCTTCTATTCTCTTCTTGTCCAAACTATTTATTGTCCATGTTTCCCTTCCATACATGGCTACACTCCATACAAATACTTTCAGAAACGACTTCCTGGCACTTAAATCTATACTTGAAGTTAACAAATTTCTCTTCTTCAGAAATGCTTTCCTTGCCATTGCCAGTCTACATTTTATATCCTCTCTACTTCGACCATCATCAGTTATTTTGCTCCCCAAATAGCAAAACTCCTTTACTACTATAAGTGTCTCATTTCCTAATATAATTCCCTCAGGATCACCCGACTTAATTCGACTACATTCCTTTATCCTCATTTTGCTTTTGTTGATGTCCATCTTATATCCTCCTTTCAAGACACTGTCCAGTCCGTTCAACTGCTCTTCCAAGTCCTTTGCCGTCTCTGACAGAATTACAATGTCGTAGTTAGAGTAGTCAGATAATTGCCGAAGGTCTTCTGCCATGTAGTCACAGAGATTCATGATGACAGTTGTGGAACTGTTGTCTGCAGGTAGAATGATTAGGTGAGGATATGTTTAGAGGCTGTGGATTGCTGTCCATTCCTTTGCTGAAAGGTGACATTCTTAGGACGGTACCTGGGGAAGGATGGTGAGGCCAAGTTTGAGGTAAGAAATACCTGGAAGGTAACAAGTGGGTGGTTGGATGGGTGCAGAGGGTTCGGTGGTGGGTGGAATCATGCTTGGGTGGTGCTATGAACTGGAAGAGGTGGGGTTTAACGTTGTGATTAGGTTGCCTTTGGTTATAGGGATTTGTGGCAAATAGGTATTGTCATTGCAGGAATTGGGAGGAGGACAATAGGTCTTGGACAAGTCCAAGCGGGTTGAAACTGGGTATAGAACTGAAGGTGAGGCCTTTGGATAGGACTGAAACTTCTGTGGGGCTGAGAATTTTGGTGGAAAGGTTACATCAGTGTTCTGAAATTATTTCAGCTCTTGATTTAATGGCATCTCAGTAGTTAGTTTTGGGGACTATGGTAAGTTGAAAAGGTCAACTAGGCAGGGTCTGGGTGCTATGATGTGTTGATGAGGAGTAACGCTATGGGTAGGATAGATGTTGGACAGTGGTGCCCCAAGGCAGCAGGTTGCATACCTTATGGAGGTGGTGTCTGTAATAGTCTTCCAGGTGCTGGAGAGCAACAGATTCAATTTCAGAGATATGATGTATGTAGTAGGGATTGCACAGTAGCAGTATCTTGCATATGTGGCTCTGCCCATGCCATGGAGGTGTGCTTTTGTAGCCCCAGGTTTGTGAGGGACAGGGACTGGAGGAATCTGAAAAAGTGCTATGCCTCTCCCACCCCAACCTGGATTGCTGCTTTCATTTAGTGTGATAGTGGCATTCTGGCTACAGATGCCAGTGATAGAGGGCATGCGTGCATCAGGTGTGCCTACTTGTGTGACTGTAATCATCTCGTTGTGCCTGTCTGCAACTCAACATGCCACCTTTACAGTGAGTAGCTGTCTACCCTTTTTATAATATTGTTGATACTCCAAGCTGGACTTCCTACCATTTGCTTATTCCTTCTGTTGATAGTGGTTAGATTTTTAATTTTTTTTTATTTTTTACTTATATCTTGTGACTTATACATGACTCTACATGCAGTCTGTCTCTTCACATCACATTGTGTAAGTGATTGATGAATGAGTTGAACCTTTGAGCTATGACTTAATAATATTGTAGTATGATAAAATA